>NW_017728951.1:59469405-59479635 GCF_001723895.1 Crocodylus porosus
CTTAAAATATGTGGAGATCTGGACACACTGATCAGCTTTTATTTATTTATTTATTTATTTTGGTCTGGTTTATCTTTATGATACATACCCACCACTCCATACCATACACAATCTGTGAGAATATATATTTTTAAATTCAGTCTATTTCCATCAAAAACTTATAATATTTTCTGATTTCTTTTGTTAAACCTTCTTCTAAGAAGTGTTTTTAATAATTTCCTGTGACCATTAAGCCTTGTCGGCCTTATCTTTACAGCTGGCCTTTTGGTAAAAGATAACTCCTTTATTCTTAAAACAAGAAGAGCTCTGAACGCAATGGTCTTTTTTTTTTTTTTTTGTGGTATGGTTTATGTTTATAACACCCCCCACCACCACCCCACCATGATACAAAAACTGTGAGAATATATATTTTTAAATTCAGTCTTTATTTCCATCAAAACTTTTACAATATTTACTACTTTATTTTGTTACCCCTTCTCCTAAGAAGGTTTTTTTTATCATTTCTAGTGGTCATTAAGTCTCATTGGTTTTATCTTTACAAAAAACCCTATATGTATGTGATTAGAGGTCCAAGACACTAAAGCAAATGCTAATGTACATTAGCTGTAGAAAACTGGTGATGTGCTTTACAACCTCACATCCTTCACCCTCCCACCAAGATCAGCAAAAGATATAACCCCCCACCCCATTTTAAACAGTTTTTGCTAAGCCGTTCTCTTAAGCAGGGTTTTATAATCTCTAGTACCAATTAAGCGTTCAATATGGGGTATGAGTGTTTTATCTTCCTCAGTGATCAAATCATTAGGATCGTCTGTAGAATACACAGTGTTTAGAAGGTGTCTAACCTGAATTAAATGTTTCTCAGTAATTCTGAGAATGTTCCTGGCAAACCCAATGGTTATAATAGCATTGAAAATGCTATCAATTCATATTTCCTGGCAAAATTCATGAATTATTTGGTTTATGTCTTCATCTAACCAAGTAATACATTCATGGGCTTCTTGATCCCCCCAGGCCAAATGTGCACCCCCAGCATAGGTCAAAAAGTCTCTTCCTCGAGCAGTATTTCATTATGCCATAAAAGAAAACGCGAACAAGAGACTTCATAAAGTCTTTATGTTCATGTGATGTAATAGCTTGTGTTGATTCAATGCCTAGATGTCTTCTGAACTCTTCAGGTTCATCTGGTCTTTGTTCTCTGCAAAAGCATACACCTCCTTCTTGTGTACTGGTGAGTAGGTTTTCTGGAGTCATTAAAAAGGCTTCATCTAACTGCAAAAGAGTTCAAATAAAGGACTTGGTTAGTTAGCTGCTGTTTAATCAGTCCTTAGCTACTTCCAAACACACACATGCCACGGAGTGAACCCACACTGAAAACACAAGTGCACACACAAACATGCTCCAAGTCTTTTACTGGTCTCTACTCTGCGATGACCTCTACTTTGCATGCAGGCTCTGGCACATCTTCCAAATTCTCAGCATCTGCTTCGAGGGTCTGGGCCTCCTCCGTTTGACTGTTCATTGGATCTTCCTGAACAGGGTCAGGCATTTCAAAGAGTCTTTTGGCAAGAGGCCGTGTCTCCTCCTCAAAACTATGTCTATGGTAATGCTTTCTATAAGGCCGTCTTGAGGTTGTAGTGAGTGGGCCTACAGGCATCATGAAAGAATCCATATCCGCCCCTGCTTGCCTTAGCACAGTCTCAGATAAACAGAGTGGTCATTTGGGAAAGCAGATAGACCTGGTGGGGTTGCCGCCCAAATCCCACCCCCTCTACTCATCCCAATTGGTTCAGCATCGTTCTTGGGAGGTCTGAGGCCTCTGAAACCTCTGCCAATTAGTTGGGGGTGGGGCGATTTGTTAGAGGGGTCACACCACCATCCTGCCACCTCATAAAGCACACCTGTACTCCAGCGGGGAGGCTAGATCAGTCTGGGACCTGATAGGCCATAACTACACTATGTGATCTAAGGCAGTTCTTGCAGCCTGAAGGGTTGGGCTTTGGGGGTCTGCATGGGCTGTCCTTCTGATGTCATGGACCATGTGGTGCTGATATCATACACCAGATGACTGGAGGTGGGGGCGGGGTTGCTGATGTCACATACCATGTGACGGGGGCCAGGGACGGGGTTGGTAATGTCACACACCATACAAGGGGAAAGGGGTGGGGCCAAAAGTCCTGCCCACCTGTCACATTTGCATTGAAAGGCGATGAGCCTATATACTACTATTGTCTATCCTATTACTAAAATGATACAGGCACCCCTGTCTCAGAACCAGAACCAGAAAACATAGCACCCTAACTTGTCACAGGTAAAGCAGGGGGGAAATGGCTGCAAATATATAGTTGCTGCTGGTGTTGTTAAAATGCACTCAAGAGATCCAGGGAAGAGAGCCACAACCTCTCCTTCAAAAAGAAGGAAACCCCCCAACAATTCATACCAATCTGAGCATAGGGAAAATTTCTTCCTGACCCCAAACATAGCAAACCATCTGACATGAGGAGAGAGGCAAGGCTCTCTAACCAGGGACTGCCAGGTTTTAGTCCCAGCAGGATCTTTGGCACACACTCGTCAAAATACCCAGCCTCAGCTGCAGCCAACACCCAATGTTTCTGAGGAAGGTGGAAACCCTCTCCCCCCCAATATGTAGCAACAGGAAGAGGGGAATCATTCCTGGCCCTATGAGGCAAGCACTAAAGTCCAGAAGCGTGGGAAATACCCACAGGATATGTACAGGCATAGCTACTCTTAGATCATCCCTGACCAATTTTTATCCAAACTTTTCTTAACAAGTCCAAAGATGGAGGTTCCACAACATCCCTAGTATGGGATGTGTGAAACAGGCCATATTTGATTTGGATTTGGAATGGACCATGTGGTGCTGGTGTCACACACCAAGTGACTGTGGGTGGTTTGCAGCCTAATGTTTTTGTGAAGAAAGACAAAGTAGTTCAGCAGCTGCCCCTGTTTTGCATGCTATGTTAAGAGTTATCCCTGGCTATTTAATAATGGCCCCATAGCTTCTTTTATCTTTTTTTTTCTGGCCATCATATTTATAGATCTTCTTGTTGTCTTTAACTTTCCTCACCAGGTAAAGTTCATTTTTTGCTTTTGTCTTCCTAACTTTGCTTCTTGTAAAGTGCTTTGAGCTCTATAGACAAGAGTGGTACCATCTAAGACCTAAGTGCCATAGTATTATGTAGATTTTTACTTTATAGCCTAACTAAATCCAAGATGTATAGCATAGGCTTTCATAACCAGAAGCCTTACTTCATCACATACTGTACGCCTCTGATTTAATTAGTCTATGAGGTGCAAATCTATCCTTCCTTCTGCTCAACGTTAGATTAACATATCTAATTACCTCTCACAATATTATCTGTTATTGTACAAAGAGACTGGATGGTCACCTTGCCGGGGTCACCTGACCCCAGTTGTCTTTCTTGCCTAGTGCAGGGGGATGAACCCTATGATCTTCTGTGGTCCCTTCTAGCCTTGCAATCTATGAATCGTATTAATGGAGTGAGGAGTAGAAGGAAAAAAATTATTTATGTCAGTACACTACCAAATCAGATAGTCAAGGAGAGATCCAGGAATCAGTTATAACCAAATGAAAGAAGCTGATTAGGATAGGCGCTACTTCACTGTCAGGGCAGCTAGGATCTAGAACCTACTTCCAAGTGACATGGTGCCGGCTCCTACCCTGAGGGTCTTTAAGACAAAGCTTGACAATCACCTCGCTGGGGTTGTTTGACCCCAGTACTCTTTCCTGCCATGGCAGGGGGTTGGACTTGATGATCTGCTCAGGTCCCTTCCGACCCTACTAACTGTGAAACTATGATATGCAGAGACTTCTTTATGTCCATTTTACATGTCTAAGTAGGTAGCATCAAGATGTGGCATTTGAATGTCAATTCAGGCACATAAATCAGCGTGGACAGCCTTGTTCTCAAACCATGCATCTGTGCTACGGCATCCAGCTGTGAATTTAGGTGCTCAGATTTACTGGTAGCTCCCAAAAGCTGTCACTGCATGTGCATATGACTATGCACTGCATGTGCATATGAGCCTATGGTGTTCTACACACAATAGAAACACAACCTTTGATTTGTCATGCTTTAATAAGCCATCTGCATATTTAATATAAACTTAAAATTTATACTTAAATAACAAGAAGGTACTTCCCTCCATAGCTTTCATTTTTAAAAGCATAACTACTAGCGCTAAATGAATTGCCCAGAGCAGCACTTTGGTTTGCTTCATAACGAGGCATAATGTCCAGTAGAGCATGGACAGATCAAACCATCCAGTATCACCCTATTAGTCTTATGCTATGATGAGAGCATTGTGGTGAAAAATACCTAAAAACTCATTTACTGGGACTCCACTAAAGAGAAATTCATCACCAAGAGGCAAATCAAATCATTGTCTTTTAGCTTTTGAGGTTTCATTCGGACTGAGCCATGAAAAGTGCGTCAGGCATTTAATGTACGATGAATACCAGCTATCCCTGGATATTATTTTCTCATCTGCCTAATTGCAAAGGGTGAAATAGCTCAGGTATGTTTTGACAAGAAAGAAAAACAAGCTTATATATTTTTATGGTCTTGAGAGCACCAAGAGTTACTGGTAAGCATCATGAATTACAGTGGGAAGCTGCACATCTATCAGCCCAAAACAGAAATCTCACCCTGATTTCTTGATTAAAGGTTATCAATAAACATCTAGGAAAGACCTTGAGACTTTGTCCAATGACTTTTTATGTCTTAGTATGACAAAAACTAGGGCTGCAAGGACTAATTATCAATGAAGTACCCAGGAACAATACTAATAAAAAGATCATGTTAAAATATACTGACCTAACTTCCTGATTTCTCCTTATCTCCTAGTGTGAAGTAATTGTTCTCTGTGCTTTAAAAAATTAAGTAAAATCAGTACTGATGAAAGCCATTGATCGACAACTCTGACACCCTGTGTTTATCCACAGTACAGATAAAACAGACAAAAGCATATCAATACAGCAAGACAGTGACAAGCTTCCCTTGTCTTCCTCATCAATCTGTTTCAGTTCTGCCATCAAACCATCAACTGTAGAACAGAATGAGCCATTCTCACTAGCCACTCAGTTCAGTTTTTATTCAGTTAAACTGTAGTGGCACAAGAAGCGCTATATATCATGCCAAAGAATAATAAGAAAGATCAAGCTCTTCAGTATCTTCCAGAGGTGTAAGTGTCACCCACATCTTCATTACATCATGGTGCCGCGCTCTTGTGTACATTTCTACCCAATGCCTGGCCCTGTTCTCCTCGTAGGCTACCACATAGCTCAATATTGTTTTTGCTTGGCCTCCCAGCAGGGTACTTTCCAGGCTGCTCCCTCCTAGCCAGAAATGAAGTTTTTGTGGCCTGGTATAGTAAAGGTTTGGTCCTCCTGCCCCACCAAACTATGGTTCCACCCTTTCCAGATATGGATATCCTCATAACTTTATGTGCAGTAAACTAGTGGCAATCACATCTTCCACCCTTCCTGGGCTCCTCTGTGTGCTCTTTTAGGACCTATTTAATCCCTTCCCACTGGTGTGGTTCATCACAGGTGTCATATCTTTCTCCTGGTAAAATAAAACTATATTACAAATGCTACATTAAGGATATGAAATTGTAACAACTTTCAGTCACCTTAATGGGATTCAAACAAGTGACCTAGAGTTCAAAGACCTAGATTGCATGATCAGTATTCATAGTATGTCTAGAAAAGTGAGGTGTCCATAATTTAATCCCTCACAAAATACCTGTGCATTCTGCTATCTTTCAAGAGTTACTGTATTTTTGCTAGCTGGGTACATAAGTTTGCTAGTGGGGTATTGAGCTAGACAATTTCCTATCAAGCCTTCTTAGACACTGTAATACATGCTATAGCAATATACTTTGGACAGAGTCATCCCTAGGAGTGTGCAGGGCCTGGGGCATATCAGCCCATTTGGGGCCGGGGGGTGGCTAGCAGCCGGAGTGCAGACTGGGGGTGGGGTGCGGGGAGGGCATGGTGAGCTGCCATAGGCAGAGTTGGTGGCACATGGCAGCCATGGTGGGGCCTGTACAGCACTGTCCACAGGGCCCCCCAAAGTGCAGGGCCCAGGGCAGTTGTCCTGATTTGCTCTCCCCTGACAAGGACAACTGTGAATTTGGATTTGCTTTGGATTTATGGACTTCCCTTCTCATAGGAAGAGTATTTTATCAGAGCTCTTCACAGCTCTGTGAAATAATGTAACGATGCTAAGAAATCTAGCAATTGTTGTCAGAAATTAGTAAAAAGCAAAAGCAGCAAGCCTAACCCAAATTTATTTCTGCACACAAGCATTATTTTGCCTCTAAATAATCTTTTCACTTTTTCCCCAGTCAGACTCCAGCTTTTACTAAAAGCCACATCAGGATCTCTACTGGTCACTCTACCTTTGCATAGCCATTTTTGTGTGGCCAGGGACTTGCTCCAGACTCAGAGAATAAAACTGGATATTCTAAGACATCACTGGCTTGAATTCAAAAGTGTCAGATCTAAAAATTACATATGCGTGCTTACAAGTAAAGTAGAAGGTTTACTGCTAGTCATTCTAGGTCAGGGCTCCTAGGGTTCAAACTTACATCTGCAGGTAGAAGCCCAGGACACAGCACCTTCAAGCTGCTGGCCAGATGCCAGCCTTGGCTCAGTCTGGGTCCTCTCCTGAGGTCTTCAGTGGGGCATGAAGTGAGCTGGGCATACCAATAAGAGCCACTAACTCCTGACCCAAAGACTCCCACCTTCTGCCCTGCACCTAACTGGCTTATTTAGAACTTTTTGCATTGACTCTCACTGAGCTTGTTCCTGTCTTGGACCTCCTTGCCTTGATCAACTGCTCTGCTATGATCATGATTCTATTTTGATCCTTGGCTTGATATCCCGGAACTTTGACCTTGGCCACTTCCACTCGGGTAAACCTTTGACTCTGACCTTCAGAAATTCAGAACTCTTTTAGAATCAGAAGTGGAAGAATAGAATCTGCTTTTATAAGAGTATCAGACTTCAAAATAGTAGCAGTTTTCTTTGACTATGACTCAATCATGAGAATGAGTAATGCAAGAAGCAACCAGGCCTGGTCACTACAAACTGAGGGCTAAGAGATCCCCATGCACAGGGACATAAAGTTGCTAGCCATGTCATTTCATAAGTTAGCTAGACAGGCACCATTTGACCAACTTGCTTATGAACTCCCTTCATTTTTAGCCAAATAAAGCAGCTCTGTTATAGTCTTTCTGGTCCTTTCAATAGTGTCCTCTGTCCATATTTTTCCTTTATCAGCCTCCCTTTCATATTCCATCTACTCTTCCTTGAACTAGGAGGCCTCATAAAGCAGCCAAACCAATTCAATCTAATTCAATCTTAATTTCTTAATTTCAAAAAGGCTTTCATATTTTCCAATAGGAGTTTTAAACGTCACCTGAGCTATAAAAAGTATTGTTAAAAAGTATCAGTATTACCTCATTCCAAATACTTGAATCCAAATTAAAGTCAATACTTACAATTTTCATAATGAATACATGAAATGACCTGAAAAATGCCTTCCTATATTTGTCATCCCTCATTTACATTCCTTAAAGAGATGGCCCTTTGAGTTACTTTACCTACTGTGTTATTCACCTGTTCTTGTTTCAAAATAAGAGAATCTCTTCCTTTACTAGGTGTCAGCCATCTTCCCTAAAAGAAGGTATGTTGAGTATTTTGGTAATAGATACACCATGTTCTTTTTCAATGCTGAGAGGACTATACAATCAAGAATGGGGACACATTCTCCAAATTTAGTTCAGTCATGTGTTACCACATTTCTCAGAAATAATTAAATAGGGTAAAAACAGTAAAAGCTTTGTTATCCAGCACCCATGAGAAATGTGGGGTGCCAGATAACAAAATATGCTGGTTAATTGAGAGGCCCAAATAGGCGTCTTTGCCTGTTCAGGCCGCTGCTTCTCCTGCTGTGTCTGGGGCATCACTACCCCTCCTGCGGCATTGCTGCCCCTCCCAAGGGTCCTGCAAGCCCTGAGGGACAGAGAGGCAGGCCCCACACGGCCTGCGATGCCTCGGGCTGTGGGGGCTCAGAGAAGTTGACTTTACCTTACAAGCCGGCATGCCAGTTAATAGAACATGCTGGCTTGTAAGGTGCTGATTAATGGAGATTTTACTGTATTATTTTATTTGTTTTAATTTGTGTTTGTTTTGTTTTTAAATCAGATCAGATTGCCATCCTCACACCCTTTTGGTATTTTCTTTTCCTTTCTTTCCCTTTTTGAATTGCAACTTAATTTGTGTGAATCTTAGTGCACGTGTGAGGTAAGCTTGTTTCGGATAAAGGGAATCCTCCTAAATGGAGTTTTCTCTTCCCTTAAAACCTGGAATGGAGAACCACAGAAGTTATCAGCCACATTGTCAGGTGTGCATTTCACATGACTCTGAAGCAACTCTTATTTCACCTGATACCTCTGCAATGTTCCTATTTAGATCCTTTCTTTCTCTGTAACAGTGAACTGGGACTGCTAGTATACATGACCAGTGATTTTTTATTCTCTATTAGGTAGGAGTGCAAAATTAGGGTGCAGCAAGGCTCTCAGACCTTTAATACACAGATAAAGCAGGTTAGAAAGAAATCTTTCCTGGCAGTCTTCTAGCAATCTTCATCAACTACCTATCTCTGGCTTATTGGAGGCCATTTGACATTTCTTCTGTGGTACCAAGTAACACGACTGAGAATCTCCCCAGTGAATTGGATTCTTCCTTTGCTTGAACCTTGTATGGTAATTTATATCTATGCAAGGACAGTACAATTTGAGTGTAAAATATTACAGTTCTGCTTTAGAGTGGAAATCTGGAGTTAAATATATGTCATTTTTGTGTCTGGTCTTTAGCTTAGGCTGCACTTGCTTCTTTCCTGGACCTTAAAGGAGGGCATTTCTGCCTGAAACCTTACCTAACATCTCTCCCAAATATATGTTACCAGATTTCCCCTTTACTTTGTGGTGTGCTCATTTATTTGGGATATGTTTCTAGGGTCAGGTAATTCTATTAATGTGTTGCTTGTGTTACTTGTGTTTCTATACAGAGCTGTATCTCTCCCTTCCGCAAGTCCTCATCCCCAACAGAGCTATCTTGCAGGACTCAGTTTCAGTGGGGCTGGGTTCCTCCAGTCTCCAAATCAGTCATACACACAAACACACACAAATTAACATGACACTCCTGACCTGGCCAGGTTGATCAGCATGGACAGGCTGACACCTTCATATGCCAAGAATCAGTTCATCAGAGCAACAATAACTACAGTCAGACACAAGAACACAGTTAAACAGAATACCTCTGAATCCGGCTGGGTGTCCAGATGACACCCTCATGGTCAGCATTCAGTTCATTAGGGCACGTCTGAGCCAAACTGGGTCAATCAGCCTGTACAAGCTGATCCCCTTATGTGTTTCAAACTCAGTACGTCCCAATCTTTTAGCCTTTTGATGAGCAGACCCCCACAGTACTTTTGGGCTTCACAGGAATCTTTAGCTTAGGTAAAAGAAGCATTGCTGCAGAGCAAGTGAGGAAGTAGAAGTAGAGAAGGAAAAATATAGCCAGTTACCACCAGTTTGACTATAAAAGTTATTTATTGCTAAGTATATGAAATTTATAATGACACTAGTAGTAATAGACATGCAAAGGAAAAACAAACACAAACAATCACAGTATAGCCTGGTTTCACTAAGTATTTGGGGAAACTTAGCTCAAGCTTAATTAATACAGTTTAAGTTCAGAAATTTATGCTTAGAGAGAGAAGAGAAAAGAGAGAGAGCTGGGATCTCACCAGTCCAAGGCACTTGGGTTGCAAAGCTGACAGGTCAAAGTTCTCAGCACGATCCTTGAAGGGAGACGATCTGCCTCCTTCAGCCTCTCGAAAAGAAAGTGGGAGGTGTCAGCACACACACTGCTGCTTTTTACAGATTTTTATACCCTCAGTTCAGTTTCTTTCAATCATTCTCAATAGTGTAAATCAAATTGTCTTCTCTATTGACAAGGGGTTATCTGGTTTGGAACATCTCAGGAAACTGATTGATACTCAGGAAACACATAAGGTTAGGGAGTAGCCAGATACTTAGGAGCCAGCTTGAAATGCCTATGGATAGCAGATATACTGATGGGATATTTCCTGGCTTCTTCAGAAACAATAGATA
>NW_017728951.1:59479762-59523042 GCF_001723895.1 Crocodylus porosus
AGAGGACTTCCACCAGTCGTCTCGGGAAAAGTATGACAACACTTGTGGTCAGGTCTCCAATGGGCTGGACGCTGTGATGAACCCTTTACCATTGTTCAAATGTTGCCTGTACCCCCAACTTGGTGTATTGCCTCAGCATTCCCTAACCCGGCAACTGAGTTTTAGCCAATTAAGTTTAAACAGGCCTCCCATAGTGGGACCGAGGAATGTACGGCCCGAGATGCCTAGTAAACTTACTTCTGCTTAGAGGTGTGGGGAAGGGGGGAAGGAAAAGTCCTTCATAAATCCGGATTAGAACTGGTCTGATAAATGCTGAGCTGGGTGTGAGGGTTGACTAGCATTTGGAGCACAGATTGCCCATCATGCAGTGCTCCCCTGCTTCTCTGATCCCAGAATTCACTGCAGTCTCTGCTTCAGCCTTTCTGTTCTCCATCTCTCATGTAAATGAATGGTCATCTGGTTTCATCTTGGATGCAAATGAGACCTAGGGCAGTTGTTTCACTCTTGTCACCCTTATCTGGAGGGTTTTAGGTGTGTTTCTCACTGCATCTTAATCAGTTTCTGTTTAGGTAGAGGAGGGGACTGAGGGGGGAGGGATTCTTTGTGAGTCAGACAGTCTGCATCCTGTGTCAGGGGTCCCAAAGAACATGGAGCTGAGAGGTAACATATACCATTGGTTCAATAAGAAATATCACCACAAAAACCCGCCTTCTCACATAAGCCAGTCATATCTCAAATGCAATTGTTTAAATTTAAATTATTTATATGAGTCAAAGGCTGATCCTCAGCTGTGGATTCTTATATATATGACTCAGATTAGTACGTTAGGTTGTGGAAATATATTCCATTTCCTTTAGCTCTTGTAAGCTAAAATATTATGGTGAGGGTGAGGTTATTCCTTTTAATATTTTTTCCTGAAAATCTGCCATGTGTTTTCTGAAAAGCTCCTTTGAGGGAAATCCTCTTTGACTCTCTTGGCATGTTTGTCTGAGCAATGATGTTGATCATCTTTTTTCACTTCCTGTAATAAATAAATCAGATGCATATTGGTACAGCAAGAGCTTATTTTTAATCAATTAACAGACATCTTCTGCTGATGGCAATTCAGCCAATGCAATCTAGATGATCAGCAGAGTTGTTTACGAAGAGAATTCCTTTAAGGATTGATCGCTGCTTTTCTGATGCTACTGCTGGGAGCAGTTTTATTTTAAAAGGTATTCTCCCAGTTCATATATTTATCAACATTTGGTTTGCCAGCAGTCATTTACTCATCATTAAAATCTATACTTCCCTGATTTCTTCCTATGTCCCTTGCATAAAGGCAAATTATTGAAATAATACAGAAGTATAGATTTAGGTTACTGCACGTTGGGTAATGTCATTTCCTGGTTCAGAAAAGGAAATATTTTCATTGTCTTGGCTTAAGTAGAACTAGATAATGAAACACAACTAATTGGGTAAGATATTAATGCACATTGTTCTGACCAAGGTAGTTAGATAAACACTGTAAATATAAAAATAACTCTAGTGGGTTTAGAAGTAATGGACCTGTTACTAATCTGTGTGAATGTTAACCCTTCTTTCCCTGATTTATGGTTTCTTCCTACTGCTCTGTTGAAATAATTAAATCCCTCCCTAGAGGCTCACAATTCTGTTCGTTTATGCTACCAGAAGTTCAACAGTCGTCCCCTGTTTAGTCTGTGCCCTCTCAGCCTTTCAACCAACACCCTTATCCAGATTTATGCTTGCATGTACAGTACAGCCCAAGCTACTGATTTTGTGCCCCCCCCTTTTTTAAAAACAATACTATGTAAATAAAAGTTATGGTCAATGTTTTCATAGCAAATGTTTCCATTAATAGATGTATTGGCTCCTGGAGAGGAAAAAAAGACTTGTCTTACTTTGAATTTTACTCTTCAGGGTTGTTTGTTTAAAAAACACACATACACACACACACCCAAAAGAAAACAAAACATCCCTTTCAAACTAGCTAAACTGCTTTTTTCTTTGTTTTTTTCCTGTGAGCAAATTTAATGCTAACATAAGGTGCTAACATCTTTAAAAGGTGGTGGCGGGGATCTTTTCAAACTAATCAGGGAGGCACTCAGAATTTGGATTGAGAATTTGGATTAATCATTGTTCACTTTGTTCAAACTCCTATCCAGGATATCAGTTAGGGTTAATTGTGATGTTGACTCTTTAGATTGAGAGCAGCTGTCCCCTGTGACCTGGAATGAGGCCACAAAACACATTTTAAAAAGGCCACTATTCAGCCATCAGTTGCCAGTTATTTTCTGTTGCTACTTAGCTTGGCTGGACACAAAAGGCAACCCTAGAGGTTAAAGATTCTATTTCTCCCTTTATATACAACTAACCTACTGTCTTGTTAAGTTTGACAAGTTTCATTCAGAATGCCTAGCAAAGTCAACTCATAGCAACTAGAGAAGAAAACAAAATTCAAATACTAAAATATTCACAAAGCACATTAGAAATTAGACATGTACAAGTGCTGAATATTTTGAGGGTCACATTCTGATTCTGATTATTCAAAGAAAACTCTCAGTGAAGTGCATGGTTCTGCCTGAGTTAGAGTTTTAGATAGCAATTGCTATTTTTAGTTTAGCTTTATTATTAGAATTATTATTTTTCTTGTAGATTGGTAATCATTTACACTTCATGGGATGGAGTTAGGGCAGGAAATAAAAATGACAAAAGGCATGCTACCCTGTTTCACATCCAGTTTTTGTTTTGTTTCTAAATTGTCTTTATAAACTTCTCCAACTTCATTAGTGCCTACTTTATCAATATCAATATGTATGTCACAGCTGACCTTTCCTTATGGCCTCACTGGCAGCACAACCTGCTGAATGGTTGGTGAACTCAAGCAAAGTGATCGCTTATCAAGTCTCACAGAAGATACAAAAAACCTTGAATTTCAGGTCTGATTCTCACTTGCCAGCACATTGCCAGTGGATAACATCATAAATGTTCAGCAACTTACTTTAATTATTATTCCTCATGCTATATAAATACCCATAAAAGCAATGCTTAGCAAAGCATACCCAAGCCAAAAATAAATGTGTGTTTAGACCTGTAGAAAAAAGATCAAAGTAGAAATGGCAATCAACTGAGGCTCTCAACCTGGAATTATTGTCCATCTCTTTTGTTTAACTATTTGCTCTTCTAAGGAGGAGACTTTGACTCCATAATTTCTTGGCATCATCAGAATCCCAGATACTCCTCCTAAGACTACAAAGGGTCTACATAGAGACAAAAGGCAACCCAGGCAGCATAAAGCTTGTATAGCGACTCTCATAATGCCTTTCAAAACCCTCAGGTAAAGAGCATGGCATGGCCAATAGGAAGAGAACATACCATGTATTCACACTATCCTTGGCCACCAGAATGGCTGTTGGGACCACAAGCAGCTGAGTACGATTTATGTCAACCATGACATTAGCAAGTCTAAAGTGTCTCTTAACTCAGGTCCCTCCTGACTTGAGGTACACCTGGGTTAAGATTCACTTTGATGTTAAGCACCCAACCAAACTTCTGTACTGAGTAATGTGTGTAATAGTAAGTGGAATCAGGGGTAGTCTGCAGAGCTGTGATATCTACTAATTTGGACTGCAGCTCCCAGAAACCCCCTGGGAGCTGAGGGGCAGGGGAAAAAGGCAGAGGAAGCATGAGGTTGGAGTAAGGAGAAGAAAGAACAGGTTGTGTATGGAAACTGGTCAGCTCTACACAAGTGGAGTGCACAGTGGAGCTGGAGATCCCACTGGCTTGGTTAGCCAGGCCTGCCTGGACTGAAGGAGCTGGTCTCAGCCTTGGGGGCAGCTATGGGCTGCTGTCTGAGCACTCTGGGACTAAAGACCTGTTTGGCAATACCTCTGGAGGTGTGTGGGGACAAGGGTGGCATTAAATTCCTGAGTACATGTTTCACAGTTGCTGACGTTCCTTTATCTTTTACTTGTCCCTTCCCTTTGGCCTATTAACCTATGCCTCTAAACTATAAGTTGGAATTCTGCCTCATTTCTTATACCAGTTTCAGAGGCTGCAGGGTTGGCACAACTCTTGACCTAAGTGCACTTTACCAATCTAGCATTTCAGCATGCAGCAAAGCACGCACTCAGTGGTACTGGCTGCCAAACTGTCACATAGTCATTGGCTTCTGAGATATTCCCAGGCTGCACCAGTCCTAGTCTCATTGGCCTCCACAGCAGTCCACTAGCATGCTGACAGGAGTGCCAACTGTGTTTAAATGTTCCACTTCATGGTAAAATCTGAGGACAAAAAGAGCTGCTGGCCAATCCCTAAAATATGTAAGCCTGTTGTGGGGAGTTAAACTCAGTAACTGAGACTAGTCCAGCACATATGCAGCTGTGTCAGCAAGGAAAAAAATACCATATTAAACCAATATGCTTTTGCAGTTGTGCACATTTATATTCAATTAACTGTAAATTCAGTCACAGTGATCATGATTCTGGGGCAGGAATATCCCAGCATCTTGGGCTGGAAGGGGTGTTAACTGTCAGTACAGAAGTTACTATCACCCTATCCCATAGTTTATCGCTACCCTTTCTGTGGTTTGTATGTGGAGAGTTTTGTGGGAATACAGAAGAGGCTGTGTGAAGGAAACATCACACCTCTTACAGAAACCATCAGTTGCTCCGCTAGCATTAAGGCACGTTGGAGCAGCATTAATATTCCACAGTCCCTCTGGAAACCCTGTGGGATAACTTAACACAACAGAGGTGAGAGCAAAGGGAAATGAACCATGCTGCCAGTGACCCAGAGATGAGGTCACCTGGCTCTGGGTCTGAGAAAGGATCACATGATCTCCACACACATGGCTGTATTACTCTGTAGGATACCCTGTGGTCTGCAGAATTTGGGGGCTAAAATACTCCTTTTTGCCTTTGTTGGGGAGAAGAGTAATGTTCTTGCCTTGCCCTGCACCCCACTTACAGCATAGACACCCTCTCCTCTATTATAGGTCCAAGAACTGAGCAATGCAGAGAGATCCTGTTGCTATAGACAGATTTGAAATATGAAGGGAAATGCTAAGCCAGCTACAAGATGGAAGCAGCTTGATTCATTCCAATTCATTTAAAAATAATTCTGAGTTCCATAAAGAGTTTTCAAATTTATAATTTATAAATTAAGTATAAATAGCCTCTATTCTAAGCTCCACTCCAGCTACTTATTTATCTTTTTCCTGTGAAAAATTAATAAGTCTACAAAATAGCCTGTAAATTTGGAGGAATCTTGTTTAAAAAATCAACAATGTAACTCTCATAGAGACCTCAAAGCATTGGCTAGCTCCAGGTGCTGTTGCTAATCATTAATTTTAAGTCTACAGTTAGACCATGGTGAAATGTTCTGAGTTCTGTTAGGGCTCCTGTTATAAACCAATGTCAAAAGAAAAAGTAGTAGCCCCTCCTTCTATAGCAATTCATATTCTCCCTAGTTCTCCATATTGCTTAGTCCTGGGGGTTAACTTAGGAATACTTTATCCTAAGATGTCAATGGAGCCTGGTGAAGCTAAAGAACTAGTCACCAAGGCAGCATAAAAATACTTTTCTTTGTGAAGAAACTTCCTTGAGAAGATTTGTAACTCCAACATTTCTTGGCATCCTCAGAATCCCAGCTAGACTCTTTACCCTTCTAGGGAGTAATATAAACTCTGGTACTGGGGCTCATGAGGTGTGGAAGAGGACAGAACTATCTAGATTAGCTCTGAGCTTACATAAAGGGTATTTCCTAGGGACATTTTGCGTATTCTGCAATCTCTTTATTGCCACTTGGCAGGCATGTTTTTACCACCCAACGAGTTGGGTTAAGAACAGAATATGCATTAATACAAAATGACTTGCCAGGTAAATGTTCCACTCTTCCAGGATCATGGACTTTGTCACAGACCAGACTCTGCTGTTTTAGTAGCTGCTGGGCTGAGCCTAAGACAAGGAGTGTGAACTGGGCCCAAATGTGGGAGGGCAGGTGCTCAGAAAGGATTTCAAGAGGACCACTCCAGGTAGAGGGGTAGAAGGACACTGGGTATATAGACCAGTCTTTTGTGGAACTAGAAAGAGATGATACAGATGGAAGCAGAAAGAAGGGCACATGGCAGTATGGCACTTGGCAAGACATTGGTGGGATATGACAGAAGAAATTGTAGAGTGTGAGGGTGGCTTAGACAGAAGCAGAATTCAGAGGGCACGAGGAGGAGGAACATAGGAAGTGCAGAAGACTGAGTGGAGAGTGGTGGATCAATAAGGGGGACACAATATTTATTGTGGGGACACAGTATGGAGAAGCCTAGGAAGGTACCGTGCACAGAGATGGCATTGTGGGAGCAGGAGACAGGAAGTACATCAGAGAAAAGGGCATGGCATAGAGAACATATGGACAGGAGAGAGAGACGTGGGAGAGGTCAAAACAGATGTAAGGAGCATAATAATTTCTTTGTTAGCAGATAACAAATCCCAGGAAAGTTTCCCTCTTTATCACTGCCTGGGCTTTGTTTTTGAGCAGGTTGGGAAGCCACTTGTACATATGATTACACAAGGTAAAATATTTCTTTCTATTCCCCTCTGTATCTTTTCCTCATTCATGTGGACAAGGGGCGCTGACCCAATTAAAGTCTTTGCAGCTTATTCAAAACTTCGGAAAATTATTAAATGTGCATGACAGTGCTTGGAAAGCAACTGCCTTCAGCAGGAAAGGGAATTCTAGTGACCATTTCTAGGGACCTGTTGTTTGTAATTTGCATATATTTTTTTGGAAATGTGGACTATAAAGTTAAAGTTGATTGCCTGATGTAAGCCAAGTGAAGTGGCAGTAATGATATGTTAAGGAACTTGCTGGGATTTTTAACTGGCTGTTTTTGCTGCCTGTTAGAAGGTTTTAGTAACTGTAGATTCCTTGTGAAAAAAAAAAAAAGCATAATATTTTGGGAAACTGCTGAATTCCCTTGAAGCTGTTATTACATTTCACCTCTTTCTAACTGAACTTTTGTTCAGGAATAAACTAAACACTTTGATGATTTCTTATTTTGTGTATATGTTTGTGTGTTTTTCTGTCTTGCTTCCATGATGTTTAATCTCTATTAGCACAGTGTATAGTTTGCAAAGACAATTTATGAGAAAACTGTCAGGTTTTATTAGATGTAAGATTAATTTATTCATTACATTCCTACAATCAAACATTAACATTTATACTATTCCTCTGGGGACAAAATGGAGAAGCAAAAGTAATAACCTAATCTCTGTTGCGTATAAAATATTCATAACTGAGCAAAGCATATGAACCCTAATGCTTAAAAACACAGGACTGGGACAGCAAATGTGATTGGATTTCTTATAATTTAATAATTTTGCTCCAATCTGTCAGGATTGTTAAAATTCCTGAATATTGTACTACCTTCCCTAGAGAATGCTGGGAAGAATTACGGATGGTGCCTGGAACAGATGGGATGCCAATGACTCAAAGCCAGAAAAGACTAAAAAAAGAAGATGGTTGTTAACTCTTTCTCTGCTAGTCCCCATTGGAGGAATTAATACAGAAAAATTAATATGGAGCTCTCACTTACTGAAAGTGTCAAACATGACTTAAATATTAAGACTCTTGAAGGGGTGTAGGTTGTAGCTGTGTTGGTCTAGGGACATAGGAAGACAAGTTTCTTTGGGTGAATCTGATATCTTTTATTAGACCAACTTAAATAGTTGGAGAACAATTTTTAGCAAGCTTTAGGGTTCAAAAAATCTTCATCAGGCCAAGGAAGTTTCAGCAGTTAATGCGTGCTCTTCCTGGATGGAATGAAAAGTTAAAAAGCCAGAGGCTGGGCTGGTATGCATACAAGAAAACCACTCTCTCTCCAATCTCTCAGTCCTGATCCTCAAAGGAAACTTGCAAAACACTTCCCAGAGACGAGCCTATGAACCTCCTGGATACTAAAAATCATGAACTAAATATAGACATTGGATTTATGACACATTATAATCTGCCTGACAGCTGACTTTCCAGGTACTTCTCCACTATTCATCCCCCTTCTCTCCCCCTCACCCAGCCTGTCTCTCACCCATTGACTCCTCAATCTACATTTTCACTGACTGCCTGTCTTATATTCATACCAGACCAGCCTCTGGCTTTTTTACTTTTCATTCCATCCAGGAAGAGCACACATCAACTGCTGAAACTTCCTTAGCCTGACAAAGGGTTTTTGAACCCAAAAGCTTGCTTAAAAATTGTTCTCCAACTATTTAAGTTGGTCTAATAAAAGATATCAGATTCACCCAAAGACTCTTGAAGACAGTCCTTTTGTCAGTGGAGCAAGAAGTAAAAGAAATGGATAGTGGTGCCCTGTCAGGTATTCATTCTACATTTTATATGGGAAGAACAGCTGCTTTCAATTCAACATCCCTAAGAAAGTAAGATATTCATTCATACCGAACCCCACCCAAAGGTAGATATTTTACATCTGTTTTGGGGCACAACATGCACTGCAGTACTCTCTTATGCAGTTATTTTCAGTGTAGACATGCCCAAAAGGTGCTTTAAAAATGCATTTGGTGGAATGCAAAACAAGGAAGTCTCTCTCCAGATGAACATGCACTCCATGGAAGCACCAGCTGTGAAACCGAAAGTGCCGGTGGAAGTGCACTTCCGGTTTCGCCAGTTTCACTGCTGGCTCAGCAATTGGCTGCTGGGGACCCCCCCTTTCCCTCCCCAGTCAGTGACTGGTGGCTGGAGGATCCCCCTTCCAACTCCTAGTCAGTGATCAGCCCACATTGGCAATCTGGTGTTCTCTAGACTCAGGAGGCACCAGTCACCCATGCTGACATACTATCAAAGAGGTTAAGATCAACATTTGAGAACTTCTACTGTAAAAATACTTGAATGTTCCTTTGTAGCTATGTTTTTTATGGTGGATTGGTTCTATCTATATTACCATAATGCCTTGGCATGTCTAATTGTAACACTGTAGTGAAAAACAAAAGGTAGATTTGATTTACCCTATTAAAATGCCACACAAATTAGGGGCAATGCTATTTCTTTCTCTCCATGATCTTTTCAGATAAAGTTTCATGGAGATACTCATACACCCTCTTTTTCTTAAGCTTCAAACCCTATCACTTTTCTGCACAAAATATTTATACACAAAATAAGGGTTCTGCTGCTTTTTATAGGTGTTGTGGATGTTTCTAAAGCACCAGTTAACAGCAATTAACCTCAGCTAGTAAGAGCCTAGGGGTACGGTGAGGAAAGAAGAGAAATGGAAAGACCATCCCAAATCCTTCAATAATTTTCCTCTTCAATTCATGAAGAAGCTATTAATGCAATACTGAATCCTGGATGAGGCTTAGGGCTTTTTCTATCACTGACGACACTTAATAGTATTAGA
The DNA here is from genome assembly GCF_001723895.1 of Crocodylus porosus. NCBI lineage: Eukaryota > Metazoa > Chordata > Crocodylia > Crocodylidae > Crocodylus > Crocodylus porosus. The sequence goes on from NW_017728951.1 coordinate 59,489,166, forward strand.
CTACTGCGCAGTAAGCGTCACTAAAAACCCATGTGCCAATATTACTTCACAGTGGCACGAGTTACTGCGCATTAATTTAGTACTTGGTCAACCAAGTACTAAGCCTAATGAGCAGTAACTGCAGTGTATTAATGAATGTGTAGATGCACCTGCTGAGAAGAAGAGTGTGGCATAAAAATAAGGAATTTCCCCAGTACATCTGACACTGTGAATTTCCCCACTAAATCTGACTCATGTCTACACGAGATGCTTACTGCACAGTTGCTTGTTACTACTGTGCTGTAGCTAGTTACTACTCTACAATAGTGTAGCTAGGTATGTACCATGCCACGACACTACTGTGCAGTAGTAACAAGCTACTGCATAGTAAACGTAACTAGGGAACTGTGTATCAGGATGCTACTGTGCAGTAACTCCAGTTACTACGTAGCCATTTAGTACTTCGTTATGCAAGAACTGAATGACTGTGCAGTAACAACTGCACAGTGGATGGCTTATGTGGACGCATTGCCTAAGAAGTAAATTCACATCACCTGCAAATCAGAGCCTTGCAAAGTAGACCTCTTGCTTTCTTGTCCTTCTAAACTGTTTGTTCCTCCAGCAGAAGTAGGGAAGAGGCAAAGACTGTATGCATGACTATTTATATGGTTAACTACTGAAATACCTTTAAAGTTGCCTTTAGTTTTCTTACTTACTAGAGCAAACATGATGAGAAAAAAAGAACTTTTTAAAGTATAAATTAATTCTTCATAAAGGAGGTTGCTAAAAAGAAAAATCTGCACCAGTATTTTTAGCACATATGTATGCAATGTAATATTGCAGGCAACTTGTCATACATCACAGAATTATATTGGAGTACACTTGAACTGGAGAATTCTGAAGTGATGCTGTAATCTGTGTCCCCCTTACAGTCCAGTTAAAATAATTACTATTATATTACAAATATGTGTAGCCATTTTCAACCAAGGATCTGAACACAGCTTATAAACATAAATGAATTAAGAAAACACTTGCTAGGTAGGTAGTCATGTAAACCACACATATCAACTTATCCACATGTCCGTGTACTATAAATTACTTTCACTCTACAATTCCAAATTTATTTTTCTCCCAAACCTTATTCATGAAGCAACAGAATTTGTGCAATACAAAAGGGGGACAATACTGAAGGATTTTTCTGTGTTTGAGAAATGACATAAGGTATTGAATTCTCCATTAAATTCAGTGTCCCAGTTGTCATCAATGAGGTGGGCTCTAAGGAGGGCAGCCTTGTCTCCCCACCAATACATAGGGCCCAGTAATGAACAGAAGGTATTTTTCATTCTGCATGGAGGGTAGAATAACTCTGGGGAAGTCCTTCATCATTCCTCATGTGGGAAGTAATTCAGGAAAAAGTTGCAGAAAGTGTCTTGTGACCATTGTAAACAATCACAGAGAAGGTCACTTTCTTCCTAAACTAGTAAGAAGAACAAAGAGAATAGGATTATCCCTACAGCTACATTTGTAACTTTGTGCTCCCCTATAGAGTTTCTGCCTAGAAGCTTTGCCATCTGGCTTCTTGCTCCTGTTTTAAAGAAACAGTGCATATGTCTTCCAGGGGTGTGTGAAGCAGGCCCTATTTGATTCAGATTTGGATTAAGCCTGAATCAGGGAAGTGATTCAATTTGTTGATTCGGATCACTGTCCCTGATTCGATTTGGCCAAATCCAAATCTGAAGATTCGATGCTGATTCAGAGAATCAGAGATTCAGACATAGACACAGCTTTAAAAGTTTTTTCTACATACCTTGAGGTACCAGGGTGGCTCATGAACACTGCAATGCTGGGGCAGATGGAGCATCCCACAGAAGCATGGGGAGGCCCGCCACATGCTCAGCAGTGAACCCAGAAGTGGACCCGAAGTACTTCCAGTCCACTTCTGGGTACACCGCAGAGTGTGCTGGGGGGCCCCCGGTGCCTCCTGGGCTTAGTGATCAGCTGCAGGGGGACCCCATGTGCCCCTCCAGACCCAGGAGGCACCAATCACCAAGTCTGGGGGTGGGGAGGGGGCCCAGTGTGCTCCCCAGCAGACCCAGAAGTGGATTGGAAGTCCTTCTGTTCCACTTCCAGGTCTGCTGTCAAGCACACTGGGGAGCTCCCCATGCTTCTGTAAGACACTCCACTTGCCCCAGCATCTCAGCATTCATGAGCTGTGCTGGTACCTTGAGGTATGTAGAAAAAACATTTAAAGCTGTATCTATGTCTGAATTGCCAAATCTTTCCGAACCTCTCTGAATCTATTCAGAGGGGTCTGATTCGATTTGGAGACATTAAAGGGTCCCCTGATTTGATTCAGATTCAGAGATTCAACCAATGAATTGGGCCGAATCTCTGCCAAATTGAATCATGGAGTGAAGGTTCACACAGCCCTAATGTCTTTATATCTTCCCTGTTTTAATAGGTAAACAATCCTCAAATAGAATTATTAACAAAATGAAGATTGGAACAGTTCTTTGATTTTGGATCTGCCTTTGGCAAGGGTTGGGAAGGCAGGCAGCAAATTTAAAAAGTACTAAGTTCTCAAAGGCATTTTAAGCCATTCAGCCAGTACTGTCAGGCTGGAATAGAACTTCTCAGAATCTATAACCCCAATCTTATTAGAATATTGTGATAGCAATTAAACTCAGAGCCAAATTATAGGCCTAATTTATCCCTTTTGTAAATTGGCTGAATTCAATCAAGTTACATGACCCGTAAATTTAGCTTTTTATCTTCCCCAATAGGAAGCAATTACACTCCTTTCCTTACTGCTTCAGTGCACCTCTTTATATATACATAGATACATCTTGATGTAGCAAACTACCTAAACATGGGCTTGTGATATGCCTCAATCATTCAATGTGCATACCAAACTATGTGCATATGGGTAAGAATAGACCTAGATTGTAGCATTTTTTATAATTTTGTCACAGGTTCCACAGAATAGTCTTTTGGCCTACTAATAAGTTATTTTACACTATTTTTCCCCCATCAAATTCTTTTTTCCTTTATTTTAGGAAGATGCATAATAGGAACTCTCCCAACTGGGGTAAGCATACAGGGCATGCTGTAATAGAATCTAAGCTTTTTTCAAACACTCATTCCTTGTATTATAGATTTTGAATTGGTATAAGTCAATTAAATGTATGTTCCTGGGCCACTGAGTTTCACTCTGTGATGCTCCTATTTTGACCTTCTGCTTAATGACCTAAAAATTGCTTTAGTCATATCTCTATTCTTGAACCTCTGCAGATGTCAGGAAAAAGTCATCCTGGTTTCAGTTATCTCCTTGGTTCTTTGGCATGACTGATGCACTTTGATCCTATTTTGCTGTTTCCTGTACATGTAGTCATTAGCTCAGAGAACCTCACTTGACATGTAGTTTTCTCTGCCACGCCAACTGTATTTCTGTTCAGTGAGTCTATCGGTCTTGGTGACGTTTTTATTTTGCCTTTTTTAACCATGCAAATATTGTGTTTGTTACTCTTTTTCTGTGGCAGTTTATTAGAGATCTTAAGTTTTCAATAACTTGGATTGTTGGTACCATTGCATTGTATATGTGGAAGTCAGCATAAGCGTTAACTATCATTTTTCTTAAAGTTTCTTGTTTAATACATCCCAACTGCTAGGGAATCTCATTAGTTCTTCCTTACTGGTAGCATAGGCATAGTACTCTGCTTATTAATGTAGTGTATGGTTTTTTTCACTCTCTCTGAGTCCTTTTGGTGAAAGCACAGCTGTTTATATTTCTTTTGTAGAATAAACTACTTTAAGAACACTGCACTAGAACTGTTATTTCATTCAGCAATGAAGAGAGATGGTTTGTAAACATTTGCTCTCTATTGGTTAAATTGATACATTTATTTGTATTTTGCCAACTTGTATTCAGCTTAATTGTAGTTCAGAGTCTGGGGAAGTGCTTTTTCCCCAAACTCCTCTGTTTGGCTTGGCAGACAGCTTGGGCCAAGGCTAGCCCACCTACCTTGCGGGGGGTGGGGTGTGGTTCGGGGCAGGTGCAAAGTATCCTGGGATGGTGGGGACTGTGTGTTAACTTGAATCTGGAGGGGATCTGGGACAGAAGTTCAAGAAACTGATCTTAAACTGATTTCAGCCATTTTGAAAGTGGCTTATATGCACTGAACTTCTGTTGTATTACAGATTTGAACCTGTTTCTGATTACTTATACCAGTTAATGTTTAATTTCTGTCCAAAGCCTTTGAGACTTTGGAACATCTTGATGTGCATTATCTACCCTCACTAGCAGAAGCTTTTTTGTTTCTTACATGTGTTTTGTCTGTGTCCTTCCCTACCTGGCACCCCAGTTTCCAGTTACAGTTCAAACCATGCACTTCTGAAGTCACTTTCCCACACATCTTCAGGAAGGCAAGAAAACCAAGCAACATTGTTCAACAGAGGCTCAAAAGTCTTCAAGAAATTGTTCCTTCCAGACTGTTTAAAAAAAAAAAATTAGTGTTTCTTTCATTATAACTTTGGACCATTAATAATTGATATACAGTCATAGGTGGTGGAAGACAAGGTCTAACGGGGCTTAGTGCTCCCCTGCAAATGTGGGGCAGAAGTGGCATCCTAGAAGGCCACAAGGCAGCCTGGGCATGGGCTCCAGGTGGCTGCATCAGGGGGGAGGGACACGCAGAAACTCAGACATGCAGCACTCATCCAGAATCGCAGCCCAGTGGTGGTAGAGCACAGTTCAGCATGACAGGAGAGTCTGTGAAGGGGAAGGGGCATGGGAAGGGCCAGACTGAGGCCCCCACAGTGAGGTAAGGAGTGGTCCAGGGCAGTAGATGGGGTGAATGGAGCCCCAGGGCAGGTTGTGGGATTGTCAAAGCCCAGGAGGCTCCTCCAGGGTTGCAGGTGGGTTCCCACCACTGCTCACACCCTGAGACATCAGCGTGCCTCTGCCCAGCTTACAAATCTGGGGGGCATATGCCCCGCTCCCACCGGGCCCCTGAATGAGTGGCCCAGGCTCTGGCCATCCCACCACCTGCCCTGGCCCCATTGTAGCATGAACTAAACTAATGTAGCTGATGTTACCATAGAGTGTAATAATAGTGAAAAATAACTATGTTAGTCTTGTCCTATAAGCAACTTGAAAACTTCATTTTGTATTCTTCTGCTTGACATAAGTGAATGAACTCTGCATAGCCTTTATGTATGAGTGCATGTAAAAGGGTGAATGGTGAGAGAATGGCATAGAAATGGGAGAAGAAGATTTAACTGTTGATGTAAGCAACAAGGTGCCAAATGTAAGTTATTAGTCAGTAAATTAATGAATGGCTGAAGAATCCCTTTTAGGCCTAGGGCACAAAAAAAATAGCGAGGAGAAGGAATACACCCATCCTGCCAGACGGGCAGCAAAAACACTCCAAGACTAAAATATGCTAAAGACAAAAAAAGAATAATCACAAAAACAGAAGCTGGGTATGAAAAAAACCCAAAGCACTGAAACAAAGGATGCCAATCCCTATAAAAGAACAATTTAAAAATGCCAAGTTGAGTGAGTCTCTTTCTCTACTGCTGTTTCATCAGAGCACAGTTGCATCTGTTCATCCCACTCCAGCTATTATCTTCAAATCTGCTATCTTCAAATCATCATCATCTACTCAATAAGCCTGGGTTGGCCACCCTGCACTGATACTGCACAACTATTGCTGATAAGTATATCTAGTGTATGTGTGGATGAAATGGTTGTTTTGTGTATGTGTAAGCCTGTGTGTAATGATGTGTATGATGATTTGTGTGTGTTTGTATGTATGGTGTGCCTGGAACTCTGTCTAACTCATGTGATCAATGAACACGGTGCCTTGCCTTATCCCCCTTTATAAAGTCTTGCTCATGATTTGAGCAATTGGCAATTTGAGTAACATTTTTGTTGGAGAATGTGTGTGTAGGTGAATAAGGTTCTATGCTGCAGTTATTGATCAGTTGTATGTTATCTGTATAGTAAGTTTCGTCTGTGTATGTGTTTTTCTGTCTATCTAGAGGTGTGTACACTGCTGTGGTAGAAGTGCTGGGTATAGTGGTCTTGGGTTAGACTGACCATGTTTAAAAAATAGAGGAATGTCTGAAGATAGGCAATTTGTTCTATTTAGAGAATTTGAAGCCCATCTGTGGGTACTTAGATACTTAGACAAGTTGTTTGACGTGGAAAGCCCACTTGTGGGTTGTGGATACTTAGAAGCCCACTTGTGGGTTATGGACCTTAGGGGTAGTCCAGACTGTCTATAGAAAGGGTTGCATTGTTTTGGTTTGAGTTTTGTTTGTGGATACTTAGAAGCCCACCTGTGGGTTACGGACTGCCGGGCTAGTCCGGACCACCTATAGAGAGAGGTCCATTGCTTTAGTTTGAGTTTTGTTTTCAGACTCAGTTATCTTGGAAATCAGACTTTTTGGCACGTTTTTACAGACCAGTATACTGGATTTGAATAATAACAAATGGTAACTATAATAAGTAGACACAGTATTGGGAACTTAAGATGTTTAAAAGGAAAACAGTTAAGAGTGAGGCAAATATGAAAGATGTCAAAGATCCCCTGCCTACATATCTGCAAGATATGAGTCTTTTAAAACAAGTGCTGCAGCAATTTGGACGTAGCTCATAGACCAAGCAGGCAGTAACAGATACCTGTCCATTGCAAATTTAAAAGACAAATTTAAGAACTATATACAGATATATAATATACCACCACACTCCATGAAAAAAGAGGCTGCAGCAATGTGGCTTTTATGGGAAGCTACTAAAAATCTGTTCCTCCATCTAACTAACTGTTAGGAGGCATTTTAAAGGGGTTAGCTAAAATTTGAAGTAAGGTAAAGTTGTATGGTAATTGTGACTAGGGTTGTAAGTTTTGTGCAGGAGAGGTGGTTTGTTACTGCTGATCAGAAACCTTTGTCTGTTTGGGTCAGGCACAGTAGTGGACATGGGTACATGCTGTGGTCTGCTTAAGATTAAGTAAGAACCTCCTGTTGTGTTTGCAATAGGAAGCTAGAAGAGAGCAGAGAAAGTCATCTCTCTGATGGAAAGTTTGTGTAAATGATAGGGTCCTTGGGAAGGGTTACAGTCTTTTATGGATAATTACAAGAGCAGTTGTGTGTTTTTTGTGAAGTTTGTAAGGTACAAATTACAAGTGCAAGTTATGGCAAGATAAAGTGTTATGTAGGCAGTGGAGCTTCAAAGAGATCGAAGACAGTTAAAGAAATGTAAAACAGATGCTTTATAAAGGCTTGCTTGTAATTTGAGCAATTGACAATGTGAGTAACACCATTCATTCCAGCCTCTTCCCCAGGCCCTGCCTCACTCCCTCCCTCACTGTGGGGCCTCAGTCTGCCACCCCACAGACCTTTCCCTCTCCCCTGACCCCTTCCTCTCCAGAGACTTACCTGTTGGGTACAGGTGGAGGTGTGTGTGTGTGTATACCTTGCCCCCCCAATAATATTTTCTCCCTCCACCTATGTATACAGTACACCTGAGTTAATATGACACTTCTTCATTCTATGGATTCCAGAGATCTAGGAAACTGCACATTCCATCTCCAGTTTCTATGGGGGTACGTGAAAATATTTCAGCTTGAAACACAATTGGTGGTAATGTTCAAGGATCAGTGGGGAAGCAACATAGAGTTATTAATCCAAACCTATGATTTCCACACAAAAATATCTGTGCCCCCTTGCTGGCTAATATAATAGACTGAAAAGGGTTAATATATTCATTCCTCTCTTTCTCTGTTTCTCTTTCTGTCACCTCCTCCTCCTCCCTGTGTACTCCTCTCAAAGACTGGCTCTCTGGCCAGCCACCAGTGGGATTAGGCTGCTGTAGCAGTCTGGCTGACACTTTGTGCAGGGAGTAAGGTTTTGCTTTTGGAGAAGGAACACATGAATTCACCCCCCCACCCTTGAAATCCTAGAACTGATAATGTAACTAAGACTTTGAAGATTCAAAATTACACTTCTTTGTTTGCTTTACAATACAAATTAACTTTTCCTTGTTTGAAAGCCTAAAGACGTTTAAATTAAACACCTATTTAGAAGTGATAAGGAAAAAATCAGTCCTCTCCTCTTAAAGTGGTTTCACTGTTTTGGTTTTCATCTATCTGAAGACACTTGAGAGATCTGTGTGGTTTTGTGTTATTTTTGTTTCTGCAAAAGAAGTCAGAGGCTTGGAGAGAATAAGCAAAATAGGTAAGAGTAATTTCAGTTTGCTTCTTTCTTAATTTTTTTTTAATGTCTCTCCAAAAATCAGAGAATATGTCAAGAAAAATGAGCGCTTAGTTTGATACTTTGTTAGGGATAATATGATTATCTATTTCTTCCTCCTCACGACAAGAAAATTGTGCTACGGCTATGTAAATGTTGTTTGCAAAGTGCTGCCATTTAAAAAGCCACAAGGGCAAAAACTGAAGTGCAGGGCAACTTGAAAGTCATTGTTTAAAAGGCAATGAAAAAATAATTGAAGAATTTTGTTTTGAGTCTATAAACCATATTTAGAAAGAGAGAATGACAAAAATGGTAGAGAAAGGTCACAAGTCTTAGCAGAAGCTCTGTGAAAGGATTTATATTACTAATCAAAATAAAGAATAATATTTTCAACCATTACTTGATTTGTAATAATAGTTGTTCTACAGTCTATTTAATCAGTTGTTATAAATGTGACCAAAACATATTTAAAACAGAATGGAAGAGGATAGTCTAACATTTTTTATGCTGTTAACTAGGATGTTCTGTAGTATTATTAGCCACAGAGAGACACTAGTTATTTGGGAAATCACCTACAAAAACAAGTTTTACACATCATAATTCACAGGTGAATTTGGGTGAATTAAATGATAAAAATTAAATGTAGATGGCATTCCGAAGAAGCCGTTCTTTTTTTAAAAATATTTTATAAATATTGTTCTTAATGAGCAGTAATTATGTTAAGTTATAGACTTGCTGAGTTTTTCTTAATACATTTACAGGCTGCAAAAGGAAAGTATCCGTCCCAAAAATTTGGCAGATTATAAATCATGGATTCATAATTTCATGGATTAGTCTTCTGTAATGTTCTCCTCTATCAGTAGATGATAGCCACATTTGCAAAGGCTTTTCTCTCTTCTGTTACTTACAAAATACAAGAAGTTATCTATTTAAAAAAAAAACCCTAACATATTGCTCTCTGAGCACCCTCTGCCTGCTAACCAACTGAGCTGCAATTGGCACCAGTTTTGAAAAGGCAGTGTCCCCCTTCCTGATTCAGCAATTCTTTCTATTGTTGAAGATTAATATGAGGCAGATGTGTAAAGACTGCAAGGATAACAAACAATCTTAAAACAAAACAAAATTCCAGTGCTTACCTGATTCTTTTATTCATGTAGGTCTGTGCAATATATGTAACACATTTTTAATAGCATCTGAATTTCCAGATTCTTTCCTGGAATTGTTTAAGCTTCACACATTCCTTGTCTAGATTCCATACTGATAATAAAATGTCTTGGCAAGGGAGAAAATATTAAAATAAAGTTCTGAAAAGAGTGAAAAGGGGAGAGTCTGACAGAGAGAAGACTGCAGTGGTGGGTTGGAAACATTCCCGAGAACATGTGGAAAGAATGGGAGACAGAGTGATGGAATTTCAAAATTATTTGTCCAACCATCATTTATATGGCCTTTCCCTAAATAAAACATGCATAGAATTTAAAATATACCAAGTTCCAGCTTGGTTTCTCTAACCTGAGATTGCCCACACTCCACTACTCATACTTTTACTCTGTTTTGTACAATTTTCTCTATTTTCAGAAAGCATACTTGTTATTCTGATGAATTTACCATTGATATGATAGAATAAAAGTACCAAAACCCAATGAAAACAACATTAATTAGTGATACTCCTTAAGAAATTAACTAATTTCTGATTGGTGGATCCCCCTGCATTTATGACTGAATCTTGACAATCAGAAGGCAGGCAAATACAGTGAATAAGCCAGGCCATTCATTTGTTCAGTTGTCATTTAATTTTATTTATAATTCTCTACTTCAGTTATACTTGTGCTGTGTATCACAATATTTTTCATATATTTGGTTCTGTGGGACTTCACTACAGCCTCTGCTATTAGTCTTTACTGAGAGATGGGTCAAAGACTAAGACGTTTCTTAGTGAACATACAGTAATTCAGCAAAGTACAGATTGGCTACTTTCTGCATTGTGGTGAATGTTTACAGTTTCTGATTATAATTATTTTTAGCAAAGGAAATTCCACAAAAAGAGATTTGTGGAGTTTGTTTCTTTTTTTTCCACTGAAAGTAATAGTGATTATAAGCTTTTTCATCCTACAGAAGATGCTGCTGAAGATGTCCAGAGTCTGGATTTATCTGCTTCTTCAGTTTCTCATAGCCGTCTCTTTGTGTCATTTGAAGAATGTGCCTGCTGGTTCCCAACAGAGCTTCAAAAATGGTCTCTTCAACTTTTATCATTCCCTGATTCTTGCAGATGGCAAAGAAACAACAATCCACTTGTTGAAGGACATACCGAAAAAGTAAGAAGAAATCAATACATACAAATTTTCATATTCTCTTTCATTTTCTGGCCATAGGAGGCAGGCTACTGCTGAGAATTCATACATACCCACTACCCACAAGGCTCTAGCTATGCATTCTTGGCTCAGGGTACTGCTGTCTAAATCATCTTTCTTCCAATATGTGTTCCTCCATCTTACCTTTACCAGTTAAAAACAGCTAGAATATCGAGTATTTTCTTCAAAATAAACTTCAGCTACACACATGAATGTTATAGTTATTTCCTACCTGGTTTTCTGCCAGACCTATTTAATATAATTGCCACTGAGTTTATTATTAGATTACAAAAATGCAGAGCTATAGTGTCATACTCAAAGTATATCACAATCAGTTAATCTCCAAAACTGTAAGAGGAAAAGGACCTCAATAAATCTAGTATAAGCTTCAAATATTGTTCTCACTAAAGTACCTGCCATATCAATAGAATGTATGTTTAGATCTTCAAAACAAAAATCATGTACCAGATGTGCTACATATTGGGCATGTCTATATGTGCATTTACTGTACAGTAAGTTACTGCACAGTAGGGCTGTGCAAAGCTTCAGGTGGTGATTCAATTCAGAGGAGATTCAGCTAGATTTGGTGGCTGAATCTCCGAATCCAAATTGAATCAGGGGACCAATTTAAAGGTCCAAATCAATTCAAAGCTCTCCGAACCTTCGGAAAAGATTCGGAGAGCTTTGATAATTCAGGCAGTCCCAGTGGCTGAAACAGGGAGCTGAGCCACTCCAAGCTGGTAAATACTACGGGTGGGGAAGCTGGGGCTGGAGGAGGTGGGAGGGGAGCATGGGGGGACCCCTGCCAGCCCCTCTGACCCCCCCACTCTCCCAGCTCCCCTGACCCCTGCCTGCTTCCCCAGCCTGCTCCCCCCCATAGCTACCCCTGGAATTGAGGTCAGTGGGGATCGCCCCCTGCCCAGCAGCACCTGCTTTTTTTAACAAGTGCCATGAGCTAGGGCGGGCAGGGCAGGCATTGCTGGGCTGGGAGAGGGGCAGGGGATGGGCCTACCTGGTTTGGCGATTTGGAGAATCAGATTCAGCCAAATTGAATTGGGTTGGTGATTCAAATCACTGAATCAAATCACTGTCCCCCAAATCAGCCAAATCCGAATCCAAAGCAATACTAGCTACCTCACAGAGGCCTACTGCACAGTAAGTGGCTTTTACACCAGTGTCTAGATGTGCAGAAATTACAGTACAGCAATGCTGTGCATGGACTGACTTGGGATCAAATTTTGTCCCAAGTCAGTCCACACAAACAGGGTTACTGTGCAGCACAGTGTCTACAGGTAACTTACTGCGCGGTAACTACTTGGGCATAATTTTTCTACCTGCATCATGCAGGTAGCAAATTTATGCCCAAGTCAGTTTAAGTCACCATGGGTAATGCGCAGTATAGATGCACACATGTAGACATGTGCCGGTACTGAGCAGTCATTTTTGGTTACTGCACAGTAACCTAAATTACTGAGCAGTAAAGGTGCATGTGTAGACGCACCTGCTGTATTTGTATTCAATGAGCAGTACTAAATCTTCCTCACATTAAAAGTATTTTTGGTGTAGAACTTCCATGGAAGGTCAACTTGGCTTGTAGCCAAATATATAGATCTAGATCTAGATATTCCTAACTATTATAATGGGAGGTAATGGCAGAGCAATGAAGGCATCTTACCATAGTGCCAGAAGTGCAAGCTCATGCCCTTGTCTGGTCTCAGGCTAAAGTTTGGCCCATAATCTAAATGTGCATATTATCATTCAGGCTAAAGGAAGAACAAAGGTAATTGAATAGGCTGCTAGCCACATTCTTTTGTCTGCCACTGACTGCTGAAACTAGCATGCCCTAATTACACTAGCCCTATAGGTCTCTTGACTTAGGAGGGCCCTTTTTACAGTGAGTAGTGCTCTATAAACACCAAAGACAGAGAGATCTCTGTGTGTAGAGAGATTCCTTAAAACCAGAAGTAGTCAAATGCTCATTGGAATTTAATCAGTTGTATTAACATGCATAAATTTGATTCATTTGGTATATTCTACCAAAATGGTCACAAATGCAGAGGGTAAAACAGATGGTTCAGCTGTGAGCATTGTACAGAGAGAAAGAGACTGAACACAATATATAATATAATGATTTTCTCCAAAGCAAGCCTAAGACATCTAGTAGTTAAAGGGAAAAAAGAAATTAAAATAAAAGATAAAATGGTTTAGCAAGAACATATCAATTACCTGGCAAAAACCAAACAAAAAAAGCCTTGGTTTACATGAAGTATATATATATTGCCATAGTGCTCAATCTTTTGACTCTACAGGCCAAATGAGTGGCAGGGGGCCAGTCTGCAGGAACTAACAGACCCCACATGCCAGGATCAGGACTTATACCACCTCCACCTGGCCCCATGCACCAGAATGATGACACAGCTCCATGAGCCAGATCTGGCTCAATAGAAGAAAGGTTGACCACTCCTGATGTACTGTAATCTCAACCACTGAAAATAACACAAGAACCTGAAATTCAGAAACCAGAGTTAAATTTAACAAATACTGGATTTTTGAAAATGTGGACATTCTCAGTTAAAGTCACCAAATTTACCTTGATTCTGGCTTGGGATCAATGCCCTGAAAATAAGCAAAATCTCAGAGATGCTCCTATCTACACACAAAATAGAGTTGGGAGTAGGATCATACCGGCCACATCTGCACAAGATGTTTACTGAGCAGTACCTCATTACTACTGCACAGTAGCATTGTGATGCATGAACCATGACATGATGCTATTGCACAGTAGTAACAAGCTACTGCACAATCAGCATCACCAGGAAGCTGTGTGGGGATGCTCCTGCATGGTAATTTACTGCAGTCATTTAGTACTTGGGTATACAAGTACTAAATGACTGTGCAGTAACAACTGTGCAATCTGTGTCTTGTATAGACACAGTCACTGTGTCCAAGCTGCTTTGTGTATGTTCCAACTGCATTGAGACAATGAAAAGAAAAGGAGCAAGTGGGTATCAGGCATTACTGGAAGTGGTCAGTATTTAAGAACAGGATTTAATGGACTGATATCACTTTGATAACATGGAGCATTAATTGATAATTAATTGATAAGGTGGATGCCGACCCTCTGTATAATGAACATTTCTTAGTTAGTGAACGCAGCTACCTTTCCCCTAAGGTGGAGCTGCTAATTGCCCAGCTATTTTCAGTAACTAGTAGATCTTAGAAAAGTCTGCAAGCTCCATATAATCCCCCCAGAAGCCTAGACTTCATGCATTCTGAAAGGCCCATAGCATAAAGGAACAGCAGTGTGAAAAGTAGAGTCCTCACACTATCAGTCACCCCAGACAGCCACTAGAAACAGACTATTTACAATTGCATTAGCCTTAATCAAATGAAAACAACTGCTCAGACCCTTGAAGAAAGAATGAAATCTATCTGCTGTGTCACTGTTTTAGAACATCTTGCTGTTTGCTTATATCAATAACCTTTAGTATACAATTCTAGCAAAAAAATGCCTATTACTTCATTAGCTAGGGAGTTGATCCCTAATAAGTAGTTCATTTCCTACTTCCTGTGCTAAGTGACAGTGTATACACTGTAAAACCAAAGCCTTAGTATTTGTCTTACTGAAATACTAGCATCTTGAAAGTTGGTGGAGTGCAGACTATTTACTTAGTAGTCGTAAATCAGAAAAATTCCAGGAGGATAGTTGTGGATAGGAAGTAGCATAGTATGCAATACTTTTATGTAAGAAAACTTGAAATACTCTCTGCTGGTGTTTTAATGTACCTTGTAGTAGAATGGTCATTATTACCCTGAGGGGAATCCAGCTTTTACCTCTTTAGTCTGCATACCTAATTACCTTTCCTACAGGGAGTCTTCGCTATAACTGAGTCTCTTAAAATCTAAAGCCTGTTTGTAATCCATATTTTCAGGTACTATTTCGTTCTGAGGGAAGACAGAGCCCCTATTTCTTTCACAGTGACTGTGACTCCCTGTGATGTTCCCATTGAATGGAGCATACTGGTACACAAAACGTCAACAAATTTCCTTGGGAAAACAGCACATGGTAAGACCCAAATTAAAAGAACATTCAATCTACCTGATTAGTGACAGAGGGAACTTACCTACTCTTAAAAAGTGTTGCCATGCTAAGAAATCTCAAAAACAAAACAAAACCAGCCAAGGTAGGCTTCAAAAACTTGAAACAAATTTCTCCTGCTATAGACTAACCTTTTGGTTTAGAAAACTACATACAATTCCATGGGTGACATCCTTTCCTATTGAAGTCACTGGGGATTTTGCCCCTAGTTGGGCCAGAATTATACCTCAGATTGTTTCTGCTGCAGTTTCTCAAGTTAGTGGACAGGAAGGAAAAGGAAAGTATGTGGTCATCAAGGATCTTTGTCGAAAATTGCAAAAACCAAATTTAAAAAATTCCAAAATTCTCTGATTTAAAAACCTCAAATCCACATTTTCCTGCAATTTCAATGAATTTCAAATTCAGGCCAAATCCTAATCAAATAGGGCTCAGTTCGCACACCCCTAAAATGAGTTCTAAATACCTATACATTTTTCCATTTTATTTTGGTTTTTTTATCATAGAAAAGCTGAGCTCTCCATGTCAGAACTCACCCTTATATGCTGGTGCCCTGCCCCTGCCCATGCTGTTTCTCCTCAATCCCAAGCCACAGCCCCACCCCACTAGCCCTGTTGCTGCCCCTCATTCCCAATCTGCAGCCCCTTGGCCCTGACAATGCCCCTTGCTCCCAAACCACAGTCCCACACAACCCTAGACCTGTTGCTGACTCTCACTCCCAAATGTAGCTTCCTGCCCCCTGCCCAGCCCTGCTGGAGGGGACCCCCAGTTGCCAGGGATACAGGACCAGGGCCAGTTCCCACAGCCCTTTGCCCCCCACAACCACTCCCAGTAGTGCCCAAGCCCCAGCTGCTATATGCAGGAGGCAGTGGCTACTGCAGACAGAGCAGAGTGTGGAGGCCAGCCCCCTCCCCTGCCAGTGGGCAGTATGGCTGGAGCACAGATAAGCAGAGCCTGTGGGTGGGGGAAGGATGTGAGCTGCCCACTGCAGGGCTCAGGGCTTCCCACTCTTCTGCCCTCTACTGAGGGCCTCGGTGGTCCAGTGGGCAGGACCCAGCATGGGAGGGCAGAGAGGCTCAATGTTGCCACTGCTGCCATCAGTGCTACCACCAGAAGCCTCATGCCAGCCATGCTGCTATGGTGACAACCACCAACCCCAGCACTGCCAAGTGGACAGGGGATACTTCAGCATGGTAGGGCTCCTGGTGCAGGGCTCCTTGTGGTGGCAGCAGCAGCAGCACCCAGCCTCTCTGCTGTCTTGTGCAGGGTCCCACCCACTGGGCCATGGAGGTCCCTGGGGGGAGAGCAGCAGGGCAGCAGCTGTGATCCCTGCAGTGGGCAGCCCATATCTTTCCCCATCCTGTGCACACATCTGGGGTGGGGGGGTATCTGGGGTGGGGGGGCAAGTGCCCCTCCCTGGGAGAGCACACAGTGGTGGGGAGCCAGCCCCCTCACCACCCTCTGGACAATCCACCTGTAGCTTCATCCTGTTCTCCAGCCAGCTCTGCAGTCATGCACTCCCACCTGAGCCCTACCCCAGCTAAGCAGTGCCCCCAGCAAGGTTCTCTCTAGGTTGTTCATGTGCATGGCCATGCAAAAAAAAAAATTATTGCCATGCAGTAGCACCCACTTGGAGAGGAGCTGGGCTGCAGCTTCCTGAAAACTTTGGGCATGGAGTGTGGAAGAGGCACCAAGGCCAGTGCAGGACACTTACCATCTCTGCTCCTCACTCCTCTGCTCCACTCCTCACTGCACCAGAATCTCCACAGGGAGCGAGAGTGGTGCAGGGCAGGCAGCTGGTGCTCCCTGAGCCAAGATGGGGACGAAGGCAGGGACAGCGGCTGAGGCTGGGGCTGGGGCAGAGCCAGGCACTGCATAGCTCTGCCAGGTATGGGTAACTGCTCCACTCCCTAGCCACTTCAGGTGACCTTTGCCCTGAACCCCAATGCATCCCCTGCTCCTATGGCCATGCAGCACAGAGCTATTCCTACTATGGGAAAGATTTCCATGGTGCAGCAGCAGGGAGGATGATTTTGACCCCCCCCCACTTTAAATATGGTTCCTAGGGCTGGTGCCCTGCTTGTATCTCCTCAGTTAAGTTACTGGAATTCAGCTAAATTCAGTTCCATCTATAACTTGTTTTTTGTATCCAAAGAAGTTACTTTTACTGCTAAATTTAGGCCACATCAGAGCTGGGTTAAAGATGGTATATGCTCTTTATTTACAAGGAACTAAAATCATTATAGAAAGCTTTTCAGGCATTCTTGGCAGAGAATCCTATCCTCAGCCACCAAGTTTTATGAATTCAGGAACAGACTGAAGCGGTGTGCTCACAGGCTGAAGCGGCACACTCACGGACCAAAAATGGCATGCTCATGGATCACTACACCTTAGAGGGAACATTGGCCCCCAGCCCCAGCTGCCAACCCTGTCCACTCCCTCATTGTGGGGGGCATCAATCTGTCCTCCTGCCCTGCCCCACCATTGCCTATGACCCCCCTATACTCTCATAGACTTATCTGCAGGTAGGTGGGGGGAGCTGATCTCCACCACTGCCTCACTGTATTGCTGACCACGTGCATGTGTGCATACACAGACATGCATGTGGTACCTACTGAGTCCTGCTCCTCCTAGCCCCAAATAGCCCCTTTTCAGCTGGAACTCTGATAGCCTGCAAGGGGAAAGCCACAGTTTCCTGTGTTTTTCTCCTTTAAAGGAGAAAATCCACATTTTTCCACAGTAGGCAGACAACCCTGGTGATCGAACGTATAAGTCCCAGTTGTAAAAATCCTCTCCTCATGCTGGACATTGTTCCTTCCACAACAGAAACATTCCCATCCACTTTGTGAAATGTAACAATTGAAAGTGGTAGGGTTAACATTACAATTAAACTGTATTATCTTTGATTTTTACTTAGACTTCTACAGGCTTTCAAAAAAGCATGGAAAACACAATGGTTACTCTCAATTTCATAATTTTCAAGCTGAAATCCACCATGGCTAGGAACAAATGTTGCATATTTTCCTGGATAAATTATGCCTATGTCTATCCCAGAACAAAAATATCCTGGGATTGGCATGTACACAGCGTTTAATAAGTGGCTGATTGTGCTGCTGTTTTCCTGCCATCCATTCCATAATGCAATCCCAGGAAAACTGTGTGGACCTACTTTGCAGTATCCTAAAATGTACTGTTACTATCTCTTACCTGGGAAACATTTTTAGGATTTATCTCAGTTCAATAGACATGGATGTCTGTGTAGATTGAAGTTTGCCTTGGAATTAAGTGATTTAGCCCAGGATAAATCTGATGTCTGTTTGCAACCTGTAAACCCAAGGAGTTCAAACTACACAGAGGAGAAATTTCCATAAAAGTGTCAAGAAAGCAGGGAAGAACATTCGAACTTCTTCTGTACATTGAGAACACTTGGGATGACTCTTTTTTCCCCTCCTCATGATAATGTGCAGCAGGTGGGAGAATTTAGTTCATGTTTATTATTATTGGCTTCAGTTGCCAATTCAATTCGGAAAAGATTTGGCTTGATCCGGAGGCTGAATCATCGAATCCAAACCAAATTGGGAGACCAAAAAACCCCTTTGAATTGATTCAGAGCCTCCAAATTGATTCAGAAAAGAATTGGAAAATATTCACAGATTCAGAGATTTGGAAGGCAGTCTTTCAGGGGAACAGGAACTGAGAAGAGGGAGGGGGAGCAGGGGTGAAAGACTGACATCTGTAGCTGGCCAGTGACTGTGATCTTCCCCTGAGTCCCCTTCCAATCACAGTGCTCTGGCAGCGGGATGTAGCAACAGCATAGAAGCCCCAGCCTGCAGCCTTTCTGTCCCTTTTGTGAGCTGTTTCTACCTCAGAAACAGTGTCTGAAAGGTACTGCTGGACTAGTTTGGTTTTCTAGGCAGTTTCCTGCTAGTTTCTGTTCTTGGGAAGGGTTGGACACAGCTTACTAACTATCCTTGCTTAGAATCCCTCTATTTGTCCCTATGCAATCCATTTCTTTCAACTTTTTCTGCCCCCAAAGTCCTCATATTTATTCTTGTTATGTTTCTTTCCCCACACTTTAAAGGAAAGCTGTTTTCCCTGGCAGTGTGATCCATCACTGTACAGGAAAGCACACACATTACACACACATACACACATACAGTACACAAAGAAGAAGAAGAGATATTAGACACAATAATCAGAGAGGAAGAAGAGATATTAATATTATTAATTACAAAGATATTAATATTATGAATTACACAGACATACAGTAAAAACAACAGAAAAGATAGTAGTCAGACACACAGAGTAATGAGAGAAGAAGAAGAGATATTTGTTACATAGAGAAAAAAGAGGTCTTCTGGCAGGGCAGGGAGAGGGGCTACAGGGGTAGGGGAAGAGCTAAAGTTTCCCCAGCCCAAAACATAGACACACCCTCTTTCCTGGCAGTGATGAGTCTTCTGCTGCCAGTGGAAGCAAGGAGGTGGGTGCAGTACTGTCCCTGCACTGGCACCACCTCCTCCAACATCAGAAATAGCCACCAGCACCAGAATTACAGTCTCCTCCACCCCAATTTCATCTCCCACCATGAGCCTCCCAGTGCCATAGGAGGAGCTGGATCTGGAAGCAGGGACCTGAGTGCCCCAGCAAAAGAAATTCTGGGGAACAAGGGGGAATGTGAGTTTGTGCACCACACCCCTTAAATTTCCCCTAGACCCAGGTCTCCTTCTCTGGAAAGCACCTCGGAGGAGGTTGAGGTTGTGGAGGCAAGTGGCTCAGTTGAGTCAGCTCTTCCTGTTGTTGTGCCTCACCCTGATGAGGAGGGCAATAAGACAGGATCCCCACCCTCAGCCCAGAAGTAGGGGGTAGTGTAGTGTGGGATCATTTTGAGGTGGCAGATGATCCCAAGTATGCTATCTGCCAGCACTGTCAAAGGCAGATCAGTTGGGGCAAGGAGGTGAAACACTTCACCACCAAAGTGATGCTGCTGCATCTCAGGAGGCAGCACCTCCTTGCCCTTTGTTTCTTCTCAGCCTGGTACCAGTGGGAGCATGCCCAAAGGGAAGTCCCCCTCTTGCTCCCCCATTCCCCCAAAGCAGAGACAGGCCACCCTGGACTGGTGGGGGAAAGCTTCAGACAAAGCAGAGTGTATTGCAAGGTCAAGCAAGGTCACCCAGACCACTGGGGAGATACTTGGTCTGGATGGCCAGCCTTCCTCCTTCATTGAGTGGCCAGAGTTCAGGCACTCGTGGCCCCATCCTACCAAGTGCCCACATGCACCACCTTTAGCAGGACGGTGGTGCTCTCCCTGTATGAGGTATGCACAGAGTACTTGAGGGAGAAGCTGCACAAGGCAGGTCCACAGGTAGCCTCACACTTCACCTTGGACATCTGGAGCAGCCAGGGTGGAGATCATGCCTATCTCTCCCTCACAGGGTACTAATGCAATCAGTCAGGCCATGGGCTCTCCTTCAAGCTGGGGTGATGAATGACTCCCAAAATGGCAACAGAGATCATGGTGGCCATAAACTTCATGGTGCAGGGGTGGCTCATTGGGCAGGGTGAGCTCACCCATGGAGTCATGGTCACTGACAATGGGGCCAATATGGTCAAGGTGGTCCATAATGCCAACTGTCTTGACATCCGCTGTGTGGCACACAAGCTGCATAATATAGTCAGGGATGCCTTAGAGGTGGGCAGGGCTCCCAGTGAGGGTGCCGTCAGTACCACCCAGATGATTTCAAAATGCAGGGAGGTGGTGGGCTACTTCCACCACAGTATCAAGGTGGACAAGATGCTGCAAGACAGACAGGCAAAGCTGAAAATACTTCAGCACAAAATCATGCAGATTTTGGAGACTCGCTGGAACTCCACATACCTGATGCTGGAAAAGCTGGTGGAGCAAAAGAAGGTCATGCGTGAGATGGCCTTGCTCAGGAAGCTTGGGATCAGTGCCCCCCTTAACAAAGTGGAATGAGATGCCATTTCCCATATATTGGTGGTCTTCAAGCCATTCCTTGAGGCCACTGAGACCCTCAGTACTGGTGATGCCCTCCTTAGCCAGGTGATCTCTGTAGTCAAGGAGCTTGAGAACCAAATGGAGAAGTTCCAGGGGATTGATGTTCCTGGCTGGGGCAAGTTGCTTTCACCAGAGATGTAGGCACTGGAGAAGCAGCTGAAGAAGGGCATCAAAAAATGGCTGGATCCCTTGCAGTCCAGTACGGTCCACGTGCTGGTGGGCATGTGCAACTTGAGGGCGAAGGGGAGCATGTGCAACACCAAAACACTTGATCACTGGATGGAGGTGCTGGTGAACAGTGTCAGGAAGGCAGAAGGGTGGAGGCAATGGGATGTGGAAGAAGGAGATCCACTTTTCCATGCCAGCACTCCCAGCACCAGCCAGTCTCCTCCATGCCAGCCACTGCCAATGTAGGCCAAGGGAAGGCTTCAATGTTGGGGTCCAGACACACCAGACCCCAGCCTCAGGCAGGTAGCACCAAGCATTCAGTGGCTACCTATCTCACCAAGGACATGGAGAGACTGGATTGTGACCCATTCGCCTATTGAGCAAGCTGCAGCCAGATGTAGCAGAATCTAGCCATGGTTGCCCAGGAACACCTGTCCTGTCCACCAAACAGCGTTCCAAGTGAAAGGGCATTCAGCTTTGTCGGGGATGTTGTGACACCCCACTGCACCTCCCTGAATCCTGGTTTGGTGGAGCAGCTGGTGTTCCTGAAGGTGAACTTCCCACTGCTGGGGTTTCCCAAGCTCCACCTACAAACAGAGTGAATGCCACCCTCCACACTCCATCTGCACCTATTTCCTTTTTTTTAAACCATTTAATGTCCCACTCTCACAGCTCACCAACCAGCAGGTGAAGAATATATCCCTGCTGAGCTCCTGTGCCAGGATGAACTTGGAGGTATGAGATGGGGCTATGGGGAAAGAGGAGGCCCCAGGTCCTAAGCATGACCTAAAACTGCACCCTGCCAGGGTTGCAAGGCCTGGTGGGACTGCCAGCAATGCAGCAGCCCCAGGAAATGCCAGGACTGAGGATCTCCCTGGTGAAAGGCAGGTAGGAGGTACCTTATTGTCTCGCCACCACATGTATGCACAGTCCTGAATGGGGAAAGCCCAGACCCGTAAGATCTTTGAAAGCTTGAGGCTTGTTGGTTGCAGTGGACTTGTGAGGCTCCAGGTGAGCTTAGCTGCCTGGGATGCTATTTTCAAGGCATGGACTTTCAGGTTTAAAACCCTTCATCAGGCTGAGGAAACATCTAGTGGCTGTGTGTGTGCTCTTCCTGGATGGAAGGAATAGCAAAGAAGCCAGAGGCTGGCATGCATACAGAAAAGAAAGCCAGTAAATGAAAATGGAAATGGAGGCATCAGGTGGTGAGAGACAGGCTGGGATAGTGGAGAAGGGGAATGTAGCAGGTAAAAGTGGAGAGGTTCCTGGGGAGTCAGATGCCAGGCAGGTTGTAGTGTGTCAAAAATCCAATGTCTATATTGAGTCCATGAGTTTCTGCATCTAGGAGACTGATACAGTGGAGTTCATAGGCCTGTCTGTGAAAAGTGGTTTGTAAATTCCCTTTGAGGATCAGGACTGAGAGACTGGAGACAGAGTAGTTTTCTCATGAGAAATGTGCCCCTACAGGTAGTTGGGTATCCTTGTCTGTAATAGATTCTGGTGTGCAGTTTGTGGGGGTACTGGGGATATGTTGGCAGGTTTTGCATTTCTTGTCATGGCATGGTCTGGATCCATTTGATGTGTTTGGGGCTGTAGGAAGTTGGCTTCTAGTAATGAGGTTAGCGAGGTTCAGTGCTTGTTTGAATTTGAAAACCACTTTTCAGAGGGGCCTATGAACTTCACTTCATCAACCTCCTAGATACAGAAAATCCTGGACACAATACAAACACTGTATTTATGACACACTACAACCTGCTTGACTTCTGACTCGGCAGGTACCTCTCCACTTTTACCTGCTATATCCCCCTCCCCTCCTACCCTAGCCTGTGTCTCACCCCCTGATGCCTCCATTTCCATTTTCACTGACTGGCTTTCTTGCCTGCATTGCATACTAGCCTATAGCTTATTTACTATTACTTCCATCCAGGAAGAGCTAGATTCTTCCTTAGCCCGACAAAGGATTTTTAAACCTGAAAGCTTGCAAAGAAGAATTTCTCCAATTATTCCGTTGGTCTAATAAAAGATATCAGATTGACCCTAAGAAGCTTTTCTGAGCTATGTCTTTGGACCAACACAGATACAACCTATACCCCTTAACACACACAAGTGACACGAGTTTGCTTTCAGAAGTTTAAGGAGCAGTTTCACAGAAACCCCTGCACCACCCTGCCTGAAACCCGGCAGGCCTCCCTCATGCCCACACAAGGGGCTATGTATGTGGCAGGACAGGACAGCCATTTAATGTCCCGCTCTCAGAGCTGGATGTGGCAGTTTAGTTTTTCACCAGCCAGCAGGGGAAGAACATCTCCCTGCTGAGCTCCTGTGCCAGGAAGAACTTGGAGGTGTAAGGGCTAGGGCTTAGGGCTATATGGGGAAGAGGAAGTGCAATTTCCCAGAAACCACCTATCCCCTTGAAACCTGACAGGCTTCGTGGTCTCAGCAGGGACTACCATCCCTGCAGGTTTCATTCCGCTGTGCCTTAACACACACACAAAGTCACACATCACAAGTTTTGCTTGTCAGCACCTTGAGGTGAAGCATCCCAGAAACCCCTGCACCTATGTAGTTGAAACTTACCAGGCTTCATGCCCTCAGAACAGGCTACCCTCTCTGCTGTTTTCATACAAATCTGCCAAAAAATGACAAAGTTATAGGTATTTCAGTGATTCCCCCATTATAGTCTATGGCCGAATCTCCAAATCGCTCCAAATCAGCACTGAATATTCCTAAGCTGATTCAGCCAAATCAATTTGAGACAGTGATCCAAATCTCTGAATCAAATCACTGTCCTCTGAATTGGCTGAATCTGAATAAAATACTTCCCTATTTGCGCAGTCCTAATGTTAATTCAGTTTCCCCAGGAATACAGTGGATTAGCAAAATGAACACAGGGCAACTGCACCTACATTTACTTCAGGGTAGAGGAGGTGGTTAGCCTTCTTAGTCTGAAGTCAGGCAGAAGGTAGGGCAGGTTGACACAACAGAGTAATTAGTTAAAAAAAATGGGTTCATTCATAGCATCTGATGAAGTAGGCTGTTGCCTGCAAAAACTCATGACTGAAGTCTTAAGGTGCCACCTTGCCCTACCTTCTTCAAGTTATAAGAAAATTCTGTTCTCCTTCATAACTTCCAGAATTATTTGTTTTGAGCTACTAATTTTAAATGTATATTAAAAATGTGAAGCTTCCATAAATAAAATGTTAATTAGCAAACAGAATCAGTTAATAGTGAGCTCACTGGCATTCCTTCAAAGCGTCCAGCTTTTCCTATTCATAGGAGGCATACAGTAGTGTAAAATACAATAAAAAATCCCTCAGGTTGCATAAAATATCAGACTCTTCAAAGTAAAATATGGGAAAATCCTTTGACTGCAAGAGAAAAAAATGTAATGACATCAGGTGCTACATAGGTTTAAAAAATTGCTGTTTGGGTTTTTAAATTATAATCCATTTAAAACGTTCATTTATCTTTGCAACATTAAAAAACATGTGACTTATTTTTTACTGTAATAAACACAGCAGCATTAATACTGTTTTATTTTTAATTGATTTTTTTAGGAAGGGGGAAAGCAGAATGATATATAAATAAGAAAACTGAAAATTTAAGTGATGTGTTTCTGTTTGAGCATGATAGGAAAACAAATTACAAATCTGCTTTTCACCTGCAGGTAATTATGACACTCAAGACATCTCAAAATCTCAAAAGATCCCAAACCCAGTGTCCACCATCTTTAATTATAAAGGAAATTCTGTGGAAACTTATGTGGGTATGCCTTCTTTTTCTGCCATCTATCTGATAGAGTTCCTATCAACTGAGAGAGACACACACATTACAGTGTACTTAACATCTGACATAACATCTGGGCATCTTTACCCCGAACTCCCAATGGATCCACGTATAGATGTGGTTGATATTGGACATACAGTTGTGACTCTAGCTTGGAAACATAGCCCATCAGTACTGCAGCATAAAGAAAACATCCAGTATTGTCTTCTAGTTAATGAAAAGCACAACTACAAGAGCTTATGTGCGGCAGAGACAGCTATCAGATCATCTGGGATAAAATTGCCACCAACATTAGCTCTGTCTCTCTCTCCAGATCTTCTAGATTCTCAACAGGTAATGATAGTGTCCAAGCAAGAATTAAGTGTCGTCAACAAGCTCAATAATGGGGAAGTCAGGCAGATATGCATGGGCACCATGAACACCTATACAGTGACCAACCTTAGTCCCAGCACACAGTATTACTTTGATATTTTTGTGGTTAACCTCCTCACCAATGCTAGTGCTGCCTACACTGGAACATTTGCAAGAACACTTGAGGAACCTGATCTTAAAGTTACTGAGCTGAAGGATGGGAAGATAATTCACCTCACCCTGGACAAGAAAAACTGGAAGTTCTACAATTTGCAATATCAAGCTAAACACAAGAGAGTCCAATTTACCTTTCAGTCTTGTAGTGGCCAAATATCGGTTCAGATAACAAGGAACCATAAAATAGTGGCATCAGAAATCTTTGCAGGCCTGAGACTTTTCTCACTGAAAGGAAAACTAATGGACACATATTTGGTACAAGTGAGGTCAGTGGAACAGTCGAATACCTCTGTGAAAGTTCAAGTATCCTCTCACTTCCACAAGCCCTTATTCTCAGCTCTACCAGACAGTTTAAAAATCAAGTCCTTTAGTAAGCTGAGGACCTGCAATTCTGTTACCATTGCCTGGCTGGGAACACAAGAGCAGAGCAAGTACTGTGTGTACAAGAAAAGGATTGAAGAAGATCAAGTCTGGACAGAGGTGAGGAGTACAGACAGGTGCTCAGGACCAGAATCTAGGAACAAATATGAGAAAGTGCTGTGCAAATATTTCTATGACAGAAATCTACAAAGAGCAGTTGCCACAGAGACCATCAAAGGGCTGGATGCAGGGACTCTTTACCTGTTTGATGTTTACCTAACTGGACCTTCTGGGATTCCAGTCAGGTATCACAGTAGAGTGGTGAAAACCAGGAAAAAATGTTGAGGATTCTTTAAGAAATGTGTGGTAGATGAATGCAGAGGAGAACAGCACAACCATTTCCAATGGTCTGTGCAGTTCAAAATATGATAGAGCACAGAAAACAGTTTTTAAAGATGGAAGATTTGTCAGGAAATAATTGTTTCAGCTGTCTAGAGAATTAGGCTAGCACTTGCATCTTATTTCCTATATAAGCTTCTCATCAAAAACAGTACTGTCAACTAAATACAATCAAACACATGTATTGAAGCAGCTTACCTTGGAAACTGCAAGAAATCAACTGGAAAGACATGAACTAAAATGGATCTGAAATCAAATAATACGTGTTATTAAATGTCTTTCAAAGAACAGTCACCCGTTACATTAGAATACCACACTGTTTCCACTTTGTGTACCAGATTGCTGTTAATGAGGTACTGAAAAGTCCAGCCAGACAGACTGTTTTTGACAGATTGACTTCTCCCTCCTAGCTCATGAGATTGAATTGACAGCTGAGTGGTATTGCTTTAGAACATTATTAGACACAAAGATACCAGGTTGCTACCAGCCCCATGTTGTAGTTTAGTGTGAGAGACAGGAGACTTCCCAAAGTAGCAGCTGTCCATTATCTGCATGTTTGCTTTGCATAGAAGTTGATTAGTTTTAAAGATACATTTGATTCACAAAGTTTGGACCTGGCAGTGGATCTGTATCAGAGTCTCCTTGTTTCGAAACAGTTTGCTGTTTATGTCCATATGGAGAAGGATTTCAGTATGGAATTTTTCAGGAAGGGAAAGATTTTGATCTGCAGTACTAGAGTAAATGCCCATTTCCGTTCTTGTTTGTCTTTATTTATACTGTACATGTCTTGTATACACACTGGTGGCATGGAAATATTTCAGCTGGAGATGCTAACACTGCATATATCTGCCATGTATTTGTCTATTGACATTTAAGATATTTTTTGTCTTGGCAAATAGCAAACTGACATAATGTTGCTCTAAATGAATCTTCTTTAGTGCTTTAATAAATATAGTATTTCCTGCAGTAAGATAGGAAAAACTGAAATTATCACTAATCCCTTCCCATCTCTAAAGAGGAATTTCCTGACCCCTTCAAATGACCAGACCCATGCAATTTGCTGCCTGGATTATTTTAATCATATCAAAGAGCATATCTGAATGGGATCTGCCAAACCCTTCATACCACTGCAAAGCTTTTCTCAGAGAATATGCTGGCTTTTTACAATTGTTTTTTTTTCTTTATTGTAGTATGTGTTAGACCCCGACTCCATGCAGCGCCCAACTACTAGGGAGACAACGATCCAATTGCTCATGGATCCTGTTACTCATTAGCCAGAGTTACACCAGTAGACATTTCTTGCAACAGCTTTATTCAGAATGGAGACAGCTTCGGGAGAGCTCCCTCACAGACGCACAGCCTGTGAAAATGGGGAGCAGACCTGAAAATTAGTTCTTTTTACATTTTATACACTGTGGTTCATGCTCATTAACATTTACTCCACCTTGGTCCCTCCTTTGGTTCCACCCATATCTCTGCCTCTGTTTACTTCTTTAACATGTAATTGCCTATGCATTTCATTCATTTACATGCCTCTCTGCTAAGAGCTCATGCTCAAGACTTTGACCCCAGCTTCCTCTGGTCACTTGCTGGTTCTTTCTGATGTCTTGCTGACTCCTTCTTTATCTCCAAGGTCTTGCTTCTGCTTAATCTCCTCACAATAACTGGTGGGCTGCATCTTGTTCTTCTTACACCATATATCCTACACACTACCCCATTGTTAGGAAGCTGCTTGCCTAAGCATTTGCAAAGTTACTTTTAATATATCATCCTGCCTTGTGACCAGCAGCTCTGCTGAGACACAGAAAAAAGCCTTATTCAGTGTTCCCCAAGATGCAAATATTGTCACCCTAACAGTATGGATAAAAAATGTCTATAGGAAAGCCTGATAAACAGATGTGTTTGTCTCGGTTTCTGTGCTTATCCAGTTTAAATACTAGAAAAAGTAAACCATAAGAGATTTTTGAAAGGAAAAAAATCATTCAGAAAAAAAAAAATCATTTGTAAATATACTTACTCTCACCTACCACCAGAAAGGATGTCAAACATGAACTCTTGGAATATCTACATTTTAAATACAGAGAAGCTTAACATGCTTAAAGACCTGGATATTTCTACAGAAAAATGATCTCTATTTGCTTTTTCTCTGAAATTAAGCAAGGCATTAAATTCCATGGCATATTAATTTATCAAACATTTTACATAATAGAATTTCCTTTATATTAAAGGAGCATCAAGATTTCTACTTACTGTTAATTAATACTTATATTATAATAATCCTCTAAGTGGTCAGTGATGCTCCACTGTACTAGATGATACACAAATGTACTTCATAAGACAGTTCCTCCCCTGAAGACTTTACAATTAGATAATTGTTGGCACTGGATTTATGGCCCAGTCTTGATACCTTGTTCCAGGTGGACCCAAATCCTCAGACCAACCCTGACTTCTTCCATTTGACAGTAGGCAAATGTTATTGCTACACAGTAATAGCAGATAAGAGTAATGCAGGCAAGCTAACAAAGTAACACTTCCCCCTTCCCAATTATCTACCTGTTCCAGGGTTCCACAGAGGGATGGTATGCCTCGCCAGTACATGAGCACCACTCTGTGGTTCTTTGCCTGAATGTCAGATGTCAGCAGCCTTGGAGGTTGAGGGCCAATGCCCACCTTTCCCTCCCCACTACAGTGGGGTGAGTGAGACAGGCCAGTGGTGCACTCTGTGCCCAGGGTGGCCTCAGGATCCCCCATGATACTCTGAAAATCCATCCTTTTGTAGTCTTCTCCTGATGACCCTTCATTTCCAGGCATCATTTATTGGTTTCCCTGTGGTCACCATACTGTCCATGTTCTGTTCCGTCAGCACAACTCTTTGTTCCCACAAGCCCATCACATGCATACATCTTAATTTGTTAATTTATCAGCATCTTAATTTGGGCATCCCTGGCCTCCTAATGTGGTGAGTCCACCAAAACCGGAAATCTGAGGGGCTTTGCAGTTGGTCACTGTGATGTAATGCCAATGCTACAGAGTTCCTTATCTTTTGTTATGGCTTTTTGGGGAAAAATGCATGTTTTCAATTTCCCAAGAGCCTGCTTGTCTGCTAGCTTCAGACAGAGTGTCTACTGAAAGACTGAGAACGTGAAACTTTGTCACAGACAGACTTTTATAAACCAATTAACTTTTGCCATTCCCCTGCACTATTGTTCTAATTCAGTATTTACTCTTCCTACAAGCCAATTCCTAAAAGCAAATCTCTAAATATCATTTTCTGGCTATCAATAATGACACAACAACAGGCAAGAGTAACAGTTGCCCAACAGTTTCTTTGGGCTTCTTATTTGTGAACACAAATATGTTCAACCCCCAGTGCACAAGTGCCAATACAAAGGACAACCCTAGTGTCAGTAGCAGAGTCATGGCTTTAATTATGCTTTGCACAACCAAAGGTAATTATATATTTTGAATAACAAAGTATAGGGACCACATTCTTAGGAGGTTACAGAAGGAGAGAAGCCTCTTAACTGTTGCTATCTGAAGCTAGTCCCCTGAGGATTTGGGCGAAGGCATTCCCTTCACTTAAAAAATGTGCCACTGTTCATACCTGAGCCCATACCTGACCACGGTTACAACATAATATGGAAGACATCATTTCATTTACCAAGTGAATATTTTGCAATCCTTGCCTTTTTTTATGTCCCTGTTGCCGGCACAATCCAAGGGAGGCAACAATTGGGTTCGTTGCCCAGTGTGCGTTGCGCCAAATAAACACACTGGGGGAGAAGCAGACAGAGTAAAAGGCACAGGGAGACTGTATTGTCTCAAATCCTGCACACCTAACCCTGCAATAGCAAGATCTTTATACCCCGGTCAGTTTCACTGTTAGTGATTTGCCACCAGCTGGCCCCCCCTCTTTCCTCCTTTCCCTCCTCCTTTCTCTCTCCGAGCGGTGCCCTTGCATTCCACAGATAACAGTTTTAGCTCGCCTGCTTTCCAGAAGGACAGGAGTTTGCAGGCGCCAGAGAAAGGGTTGCAAAGGTTGGGCAAGGGGGGGATTTGGCTCTTCTGAGCCTGGAGCAGAAGGACTTCCTCGACACTCATGGTCTTCCATCCCTCTGAGTTACCCAGGGTTATGCCCAGTGTCAGCAACATCCCTGTCCTCAAAAGTCTTGAAGTTATATCAAAATAATAAACAAATACAGTTTACCTAGATGACATGCATGCATGCATGTTCTACAAATGTTTGTAATAACAATAGTAAGAGAAAGACTTAAGAAGGTCTACTTAATTGTTTCTAACCAGCTCTTAGAATGCCACCCTTAATCTGCCACAATGTCTGTGGCTAGGGATAGACATTCAGAAAGCCTGAGCCTGAATTGATTCAATTTTCACAGGTTAGTCCAACCTGGCTAGACTGAACTGGTTTGCAACTGCACAGACATTCCCTCTTGACTGAAGAAATGCAGGCACATGCCTGCAATCGCTCAGGCTAGAAGCCAGGAAGTGCTAGAACAGCCCTCCCTTCCCTTCTTTAGTGCTGAATTGAGGGGTGGGGGGGCATGACCAGGCCCCAGCAAGACGCTCTGATTAGGGAGGGGTTGCCCCCTCCCCAGCTGCTCCTGACCAGTGAGGCAGCCAGCAGGGAGTTACACAGCATTTAGTTAAATAGCAGGGAGTTACACAGGAAATAGCACAGCATTTAGCACCCCATCAGGAAAACAAAAGCCTTTCCCATTAGTTCAAGCTCTTCTTAAACAACTTTTTCCAAGGAATGAATGGAAGGACATTACCAGCTGACCTGCTGATTATCTCCAAAAAGCCCTAAATGGACACTGTCCTGTCTGCTTTTGTCTTGTCTGCCTTACATAGACACAGCATTAGCTACCATATCACATGCTGGCTATGGCCTCTGCAGTGGGAAAGGGGAGGTGGGGAATCCCTGCTTGAGCAGGGAGTGGTAGGGGTGTAGGGCAGGGAGAAGCCAGACAGACACTGCTGTACCTGCTGTCTCTGCTGGAACTCCAGCCCGGGAGCAGAGAAGATGGGCCTTCCTAGCTCTGGAGCAGACAGCCCACCCCAGGGCTGCAAAGCATCTGGGGTGCTGGGTGACTCTGGTTTAATTTAAACCAGGAAAGGGTCTGGGACAGACATTACATTAACTGGTTTGACCCAAATCAGTTAAGTCTTATACTATGTTCAACCAGGTTTATCTCAAAACAGTTTCAGCCATTTTCCAGCTGGTTTATATGCACTGAATGTCTGTTCTGTTATAGGTTTAAACCAGTTTCTGATCACTTAAACCAGTTTATGTGTAATGTCTGTCCCCGGCCTGTATGTTGGTAAGATACCTGTGGATAGCATGAGGCTCACCATCACAAAATTTTCCTTACAGTAGAAGTCCTTAAAAATATTACATTTCCATCTCATGGCAGATGTGTGTAAATCACTGGTTTTCAACCTTTTTCAGACTCCCTTGAAAAACACCAGGTCTTAGTTTTTACTTGTTTTTCAACTATGGAAAAATAATAGCACAATTCTTCTCTTGCAAAGAACTCAAGGGCTAAGGACAGACATTCAAAAAGCCTGAGCCTGAATTAATTCAATCTTTGCAGGTTAGTTTAACCTGCTAGGCTAAATCAATTTTGTAACCATACAGACATCTCAGAAAAGCAGGCACATGTCTGCAGTGGCTCAGACCAGAAGCTGGGGGTGCTAGAGCAGACTTCCTGTATCTTCCACAGCTCTGAGCTGAGGGGGAGCTTGGCCAGGACACTTTGATTAGCCCAGCAGGGAATTGATAACAGTGTTTATTACCACATTAAGAAAACAACAGAGGGACAGTACCAGCTACATTTTGATTCTGCCTGTTGATTCTACCTGTTGATTCAATACAGACCATAGCCAGCATGTGGTGTGCTAGCTAATACACAAACACCTCCTCAGCAAGGCACAGGGGAGGGGGAGAATTCCTGCTGATCAGGTAGAGGGGAGGGAGAATGGGGAGCAGCCCGCAGTGTGTCCTGGAGCTGCAGCCAAGGAACAGAGGAGAGAAGCCAGCCATGCTGTGGATCAGAGAGCCCTGCCCAGCCCAGAGGGCATCAGGATACTGGGGGTGTCTGGTTTAACTTCAACCAGCAAAGGGTATGGGAAAGACATTCTTAGACCCCAACTCCATGCAGCACCCAATGACTAGGGAGACAATGTTCCAATTGCTCATGGATCCTGTTACTCATTAGCTAGAGCAAGCAGGGAGCAAACACCAGCACACATTGATCACAACAGCTTTATTCAGAATGGAGACAGCTTCAGGTGAGCTGCTTCACAAACACACAGCCTGTGAACACGGGGAGCAGCCATGAACAATAGTTCTTTCCACATTTATACGCTTTGGTTCATGTTCATTAACATTTACTCCACCTTCGCTCTTCCTTTTGTTCCACCTGTTTCTCCTCCCATCTCAAGCTCCACCTCTGTTTACTATTTACTTCATTAGCATGGAATTGCCTATGCATTTCACTAATTTACATGCTTTTCTCCTAAGAACGCATGTGGAAGGCCACAAACCCAGCTTCTCCCAGTCACTTGCTGGTTCTTTCTGTTTTCTTGCTGACTTCAGCATCATGTTCAAGGCCTTGCTTCTACTTTATCTTCTAACGATAGCCATTGGTCTGCATCCTTGCTTTTTATACAGTGATTTATACATCTTACATACTATCTCTTTGTTAAGAAACTACTTGCCTAAGCATTTGCAAATTATTTTAATACATCATTCTGCCTTGTGGTCAGCAGCCTTTGCTGAGACACAGATTAAAGCCTTGTTTCAGCTGCAAATCCAGTGTTCCCCAAAATCCAAATATTGTCACCCTAACAGACATTGCATAAACTGGTTTGAGCCAAGTCAGTTAAGTCTGATACTACATTCAACCAGATTTATCTCAAATCAATTTCAAACTGGTTTTGTGCACTGAACATCTGCTCTGTTAGAGATTTAAACCAGTTTCTGATCACTTAAACTTCATAGATTTCATAGACATTAGGGCTGGAAGGGAATTTGGAATATCATAAAGTCCAGCCCCCTGCCCCAAGGGCAGGAAGTCAGCTGGGGTCATAGCATCCCAACAAGATAAGCATCCAATTTACACTTGAAGGTGTTCAACGTAGGTGCCGATGGCAGGCTATTCCAGGCCTTGGGGGCTCAGAAAGTAAAGAAATTCTTCCTTATGTCCAGCCTGAAATGGCCTTGAAGTAGTTTATAACTGTTCAACCTCATCATCCCTTGGGGCGCTCTGGTGAAAAAACGTTCCTCCAGATACTGGTGGTCACCCCTGATAAACTTATAGGTGGCCATCAGATGACCCCTGAGCCTGTGCTTTTCCAGGCTAAAGAGCCCCATAGCTCTCAGCCTGTCATTATAAGGTCTCTTTCCTGACCTCTGGTTATGCATGTGGCTCTTTTCTGGACTCTTTCAAGCTTCTCCACATTCTTTTTGAATTGTGGGGCTCGAAACTAGATGCAGTACTCCAGCTGCAGCTTCACCAAAGTCGAATACAAGGGGAGAATGACATCCCGGGATTTCCTTGAGAAACATCTATGGATGCAAGCCAGAGTTTTGGTCATTTTACTAGCTGCAGCATTGCATTGCAGGCTTATGTTCATCTTGTGGTCAATGATGACCCCCAAGTCTCTTTCTTTCATAATACTAGCCAGTGTAGCACTGCTTAGCCTATAAGAATGTTGCAGATTTTTCCTCCCAAGGTGGAAAACCCTGCATTTTTCAGTGTTAAATACCATCAGGTTCTCGTCTGCCCATTTGCTGAGCCTGTCCATGTCAGCCTGGATCACCTTCCTGTCTTCAGGTGTGGATGCTTTGCCCCAAAGTTTGGTGTCATCGGCGAACTTGGCCAGTCCACTTCTGACTCCAATGTCCGCATCATTAATGAAGAT
>NW_017728951.1:59523737-59526050 GCF_001723895.1 Crocodylus porosus
CTCCCTGCAAGACTGGACCAGTGCAGAATATTCCTCCTTGGAGGTGAATCCCATCCTCCATCCTTTGTAGGCCTTTCTTTTTAGCCTCAGGAGGTCTGCTAGATCCCTGGAGAGCCAGGGATGCTGCTGTGCCCACTAGCTGCCTTTCCTCTGAGATGGAATATAATTAGCTTGTGCATTGAGGATTGCTCCCTTGAGGAGCAACCCTCTTCCTGGACTCCCTTCCCCCTGGGGTCGTGGTCCCTTAGGGCCTCACTGACAAGCCTCCTGAGATTGTCAAAGTCAGCTTTCCTGAAGTCAAGGACTTCAGTGTTGCTGAATGACTTGCCAGCTCTATGGCAGATGGTGAAGGTGATCAGGTCATGGTCGTGTCACCCATCTTCCCATCGATCACTAGGTCATCGATTAGGTCATCCCCAGTAGCCAGTACCAGGTCGAGCAGTGCTTTATCTCTCATTGGCCCGTAGACTTCTTGAGTCAGGTAGAGGTCATCCACACTTGATAGGAAGCTTTGCGACTGCTTGGATTGTCTGTCACTAGCCAGGAAGACCACAACAGCTTAGACTGTTTTTGGTACTGTGGACTCCTATTTAAAATCTCTGGGTTTATGTTGTGAATCACGTATAGGTGGTTGGACATCTAAATTGTTAATATTGTGCAACATCCTTAAGAGGCTCTCACAGCAGACTGGTTGAGAATTACTGGTCTAAACAGGACCATTTGCGGTAACAATGTATAAAGCAGAAGAAATGCTTCCCTGTGCTATTCTTTTTGCTATAATTCCACTTTTGTGTGTCATTTCACATGTGCACCTACATATAAAAAAGTCTGCTCCCTCTCAAACACAGCTTGACCCCAGGTGCCTTCTCAGACTCAAGAAGCACCAGTCACTGACTCCCGGAGGAGTGCAGGGTGGGGGGGGAGGGCCTGCATGCTGCCTGGCAGACCTGGAAGTGCTTCTGGTCCACTTACAGGTCTGCTGTCTAGCATGCTGGGAAGCTCCCCAAGCTCCTGTGGGATGATTCATCTGCCCCAGCATCACAACATTCATGAGCCACCTTGTACCTTGAGGTATGGAGAAAAAACATTTAAAGCTTTGTCTATATCTTAATCATTGAATTTTTCTGAATTTCTCTGAATTGAATCAGAGGGTTCTGATTTGATTTGGAGAGATTAAAGGGTCTCTGATTTGATTTAGATTTGGAGATTTGGCTACTGAATTGGGCCAAATCTCCACTGAATCAAATCAGGGACAAAAGTTTTGCACAGCCCTACTAAATAAGTTCAATTTATTTGGCCTACCCCATCTAGAGCTGCAATCAGCTCTTTCCATTCCTCTCTATATTTCTGAATAATCTATTAACTTGTGCAGAAATAGGAAATGCATTCTCAAGGGATGCAGGTTTAAAGTGAGATCAAAAGTCACCTTGATAAGGCTAAAAAAGGTGATATATATTTTGTCCTCTCAATGACAAAAAAAGTCTTTATTGGCTTTTCTGTGCCAAAAGATCTTACTTAAGTTGTGGTGGCTCCTAGCTTCCACTGTGTGCTAGGGTGTTACTGCTGAGCAGAGTAGTAGTGTGATATTTTAGCACCCAGGGAAGTGATGGGGGTCACAGGAAGGGAAGGAATTATGCTGACCACTGGAGAGCAGGAGGGGGCCAGGAGGTAGAGGGAGTAGAATCTTACCTCTGCTCTCAGCATTTAGGCAGCAGTTCCTGTAACTGAGGACAAGCTCACTGCATGCTGGTGCAGCAGCCTGGCCAATGCAGACATCCTGAGGCCACTATTCATTCTCCTTCCCTGCCACCCATATCAATTTCTGGGAGCTGGGCTGCACCTCCCATGCAAAGCCAAATTCCACTTGCCTCATTCATCCCGTCACCCACAGATAGACTGCACTTGCCTGGCTCCCCATGGATTAGGTGCATGGGGCTGCTTCTGTCATAGAAGGCTCCTGGGGGAGGAAAGGCCCTACTGACACTTCCTTGAAGTCAGCACCTGCAGCTGGTGTCCCCCTTACCCCACCCTAGTTATGGTCCTACTACTAAGATCTTGAGGATGGTGAAAGGGGCAAAATTGAACAAAATATGTCCCTTCCCAGAACTTCCTGTGTAGCAACCCCCCCACCCAGTTTTTCTTATTTTATTTATTTTAAAATGCATTCCCTCCCCTTCCCCAACTGTTTCTGAATTTTTCTCTCCCTCTCTATTCTCTATAGATAAGTATAAGTCAGCTAAGATGTAGGATAAGCTTTAACATTTTATTTTAGGTAATAAGTTTTATTTTTCTCTCCCCTCTACAAATACATTC
>NW_017728951.1:59526650-59534021 GCF_001723895.1 Crocodylus porosus
TACTGGACAAGGACCACTTTCCAGCCTGGATAGGTAGCTATCACCCCCCACCCTCTCTTCAACCAAGGACTTGGACTCTGTTTCTCTTCCCTACCTGGACTCCAGCCCTTCCACTGAGTCTCTTTCTCCTGCTGCCATTGTGAGTGCTTGTGTGTGTGTGTATAGGTGTGAAACAATAACTTCATGGGGCTGTGCAGTGTGTTGTCTGTTTAATAAAACTGTTACATGGACCCCTAAGTTAGGTTTTGCTTTACTATGGTTTGGCCCTGCTCCAATCTCTGCTCCTCACCCCTCTAACTTCTGTCTCATTTCTCCCTCTCCTGCTTCTGACTCACTGCCACCTCCAACACCTGTCCTGACCTCCTCTCTGCCTCCAAACCCCCTGTTTCTTTGCCACTGTCTTATCCCCACTGCCTTTTCCTTTTCCCCTGAGAAACCAGGTTTCTGCCTCAGTTTCTTTCCTGGCTTTCTCCTCCTTGCCACCACTTGTCTGCCCCCACCCCCAATATCTCAGCTGTTTGCCTCAGTTTCCAGCCCCAGTCTACCTTAAGTAAACCCAAGCTTTAGATCCTCAGCCAGCTTCTCTGTAGTCCACCGGTTCTGGCAACTTTCACTCCCTACACTTTAACTCTCTCTCTCTCACCTTAACCTTCCCCCAAGTATCCCAGGTACCCCAAGCACACACATACACACTGTAACATCCAAGTTAGGAACTTACCTTTGTGTATGTGTAGGTGGGTTGTATGTGTGTAAACTGGTGAGTGTGTGTGTGTGTGTGTGTGTAAATATGTCACTATGTGAATGATATACGAATTAGTGATCTGTGTCTAACTTTGGGGGTGTATAGTGCATGTGCTTGAATTGGTGATAGGTATGCATGTGCCTAGGCTGGTTTAGATGTGTATGTGCCTGAGCTGGTAGTGTGTGTGTGTATGCACCTAATTAGTGTTTGTATATGTACAATTGTGTCACACCCTCCTGCCTAACTGCACAATATTGAGATCCTGAGATTTGGCCTGACCCCACAGGGCAACACCTGCAGAGATGTCTCTGTTGCAAGGCCATACCTTTGAAGGTGGAGTGTGAAGATGGAGACGGCAAAATGATCAGACAGGGCAGGAAATGTTTGGACATGTGTATGCAAAGCACCCCAAAATGTTACTGAGTCTGTCACGTAAATGCTCAGATCTATAAATCACTGCTTGCCCCCAAAGGGGATATAGCCAACTGGGAGGCTATAGCCAACTGGGAGCCAACTGGGAAACAGTGACATAAAAGAGGTTAATAATTAAGCAATATTTTGTAGTAGTAATATAATCAAATGACATAGTCATAATATAAATTTCAGTGCTCCAAAGAGTACTATATTAAAACATTAACATAGCTTTAATATTTTGTTTGATAGTACCAAAAAAGCTTCATAAATCAAGCATAGTGTTAGTATAAGTAGAAAATATACAGTTTCTCCAGACCTATTGTATTTGGCTCACGCTATCAGGATTCAGTTCTTGTAGCAAAGGAAGATCATAAACTTCCACTTTAAAGTTAGCTTTATAAAATACTATGCCAAATCTGCAGCCCCAGAAGCAAGGGGGTAAGGAAGCATGATAAGCAAGGGGAAGTTCCCAATTATATATAGAAAATCATGGGGATCAGGATGACAAGTCAACAGGGCAAAGGGAGGGAATAGGTAAAAGGCAAAGAAGCATTAACATGGTGGTAATATATGCTCAGCACCTTAATTCCCCCCCAACACACACACATTTCCAGGGGAGTCCCACAACACGGCTTGAATACTAGACCATTCAAAGAGGATCCTGCAGGTTTCCCCAAGTCTGAGTCCAGCTTTTTCAGTCCACACAGTCCTGGCTTACCAAAGCAAAATGTGTATTACTGACAACAATTAAAAGCACACCATTAATTTATGTGGCATATATGAATATGATAGAGTATTCACAGTTTCACAGAAGTTTAGGGCTGGAAGGGACCTCATGAGATTATCGAGTCCAGCCTCTGATGCTCTTCTCTAATATATTTGTAAGCTGCTACCAAATCCCCACAAAATCTTCTCTTTCCTAGGCTGAACAGTCCCATATCTGTCAGCCTTTCTTTGTATGGCTTGCTCTTCAGGCCTCTAATCTAGACTCTCTCAAGCTTCTTCACATTCTTCTTGAAGTGTGGTTCAGAATTGGGTGCAGTACTCCAGCTGTGGCCTCACCAAAGCCAAGCAGAACAGGAGAATAAGTTCCTTAGTTTTGTGTGCAATGCATCGGTTGATGTGTGCCAGCATATTGTTTGCAAAAAAGTCATCACTATGGAAGATCTGTTTATTATTATTATTATTATTATTATTATTATTATTATTAAAACACCCTGAATTAGATCAGTACAAGCAGAAACAAGCAGAAAGAATGATAAGTAAAATAGCTTTGAGAACTGATTTTCAAATGGTTTATGGTAATATTTGAAAGAGCATCCACTGCAGATAATACTCAGTTAATAAATATTATTAAAATAGCCTGTTTGGATAACCAATTGGATATGTATTTGAATAACTGTCAAAAATAGTTGTATTGATACAGTCACTGATTTTGTTAATTCACTGAAAAATTGCACTTACTTAAAATGCTATCATTACACCAAATTACAGAATTTGAAGGGGCTTTCCAGGCCATCAAATCCAGTCTTCTGCATTTGTAGAAAACCATGTAGTAGATATTTGTCCAAAAGGGCCTATCATATCCTCTCCAGAACCTCTTACATAGCACAGCCACAAAGCACCGATTACAAAAGAAAAACCTGCAATGTACCACA
This sequence comes from Crocodylus porosus, assembly GCF_001723895.1. Taxonomy (NCBI): domain Eukaryota; kingdom Metazoa; phylum Chordata; order Crocodylia; family Crocodylidae; genus Crocodylus; species Crocodylus porosus. The sequence continues at coordinate 59,529,465 of NW_017728951.1, forward strand.
GGAAGAAGCAGGAAGACAAGGGCAACCGTTACTGCAATGAGAGAATTTGTTAGCTAAAGCATACATGTAATTAGGAGGAAAGTCAAATCTGGTTGGAGGGATTCTAAAAGTAGAATATTATTATTCAAAAAGATATATCTTGTTCAATGTCGTGTTGCATTTTAATTTTCAAAAAGGGTGTGATTAACAGAGCTGAGAAAAAAAATTATATTGTACCTTGGATGAGATGTTACTGTGGAAAACTTTCAGCTGGATACAAATAATTAAGCTCAGAAATTATGGTTCTATTAGTGACTAATAATGCAGCTGCAATTACCATAGGGTGCACCAAGTACATTGCAGAATATTAAGGTCTTGTTTTCATCTTTTTTTATACTTCAAAGAATTTTGGGGAGAATATAAAAATATTTATTTGCCCTCAGATGTCTGTCACATTCTCTTTTTCTTATAGTTCAGGTAAACTGCTGAAAATTTGAATCCAATCCCACATATAACTGGAAGATGAGTGAGTTTGTTAGTTTATTCATTTATCTTAAATTATGACTACAATGTTCAGTACACTTGAGCCAGTTGCTAGGTAACACAGTGGACAGCTTGTTGGGAATATAGTTTATGCATTGTGGTTTTTTATTTTTAATACTGGAGAACTGAGATTGTGAAAATCTAACTAAATTGACTCAGAAAGCATATTAGTTGTTACTCAGTCTATCATGCAATCTTGAAATCCATCAAATAATATGTGACTAAAGTTTTCAGCATCTTGTTCTGCTAATGAATTCATCCCTGAATGGCTGTGTCTACATGAGATGCTGACTGCACAGCTGTGACTGGGCAGTCATTTAGTACTTGTGTAAACAAATATAAACAAGTACTAAATGACTGTGCAGTAACCTGAGTTACTGTGCAGTAGCATCAAGAAATGGCTTTTTTGTGATGCTGACTGCACAGTAGCTCATTACTACTGTGCAGTAGGGTCACATCACAGTTTCTGCCATGTGACACTACTACACAGTAGTATGGGCCTATGGTGTAGTCAGTGTCTCATGTAGACACAGCCAGTATGTTTAGTTGCTATCAATGGAGTCTTGGGAGCAAAATTCAGTAAAGAATTACTCTATTTGCTGCCTAAAATCATTCCAGTATTATTAATCCAAAGAACTGCCATTAAAATCATAGACTCTACTACTTTAATGCATGTTGACAATATTATTTTAGGGCTATGATTTGAAGATCAAGCTTCTAGTACCAGGTGACTTATATCATTCCTTTTTTTCTCCTATACGGCTGTTTAATAATTCATTTACACATCTACTACCAAGATCCATGGGGCTTGAACCCAGGTCTTCCTGGCTTGGACCTTTCTGTCTTCCTGTGCCTTGCTCCTGTCTTGCCTTGCCTCTGCTTTGTGTGAGAATTGGTCCTGTCTTGTCTGTACCTTGCCCCCCATACCCATATCCTGTGTTATCTTGTGTATTGGATTCTTCTGCTCCTGACCATTGGCCTGGCCTTAACCATGGACTCGTTTGACTCTCTGACATGATCCATTGGACTTCATACCTGCTACCATGACCTTGGCTTGGCTTCTGGACCTACTGTAGTCCCTCAGTTTCTGAACCTTGATCCCCTGCATCTGAGTCATACTCATGACATCAACAGCATAACTAGGGTGAGGTGAGTGGGGTACCAGCCCTGGCTCATGACACGGAGGGGGTCTTTACCATGGCAGATACAGCTCTGCACCACCTTTGCCTGTTCACAGGAGCTTGACAGATGCAGCCCTGCCTCCAACAGTGAATGCAGGTGGTGGGATGATGCTCCCAGCCCCGCATTGGAGGCAAAGCCCCATGCCTGAGGATCAGAGGAGGGGAGAATGGGGCACCAAGAGGGGACCTCAGGGGGCCTGTGCTGCTTTTTATTTCTCAGCACCAATGCAAGCCAAAGCTGTGGTCAGCATGAGGAGAGCCCCTCAGGTAAGGGTCCACTCCTTCCTTCCCCCCTCCATCCCTTGCTCTCCAGCTGTCAGCATAATCCCCTCCTCTGCATGCTATATGCCCCCCTGCCCTGCAAGGCTTGATAGGGGTGCACAATAAAATAGTGAAACAAACTACAGTATATTCATCATTATTATGGGCTGTGATGTCACCACAGCAGCAGTCTTGATAACATTACAGCAAAGGAGAGGGTCTGAAGGAGTATGGCTGGGGTGGGTGAAGGAGGCTGATGGCATCATTGTTTTGCTGATCATCGGTAGAAGCCAACATCTCAATATCATATGAGACAGATGAGATACATCCTCTCACCCCCCTTGCACCACCCTTCCCCTGCCCCCTCTTACAGTTATGAAATTACTGATAGGTTAACACTGCTATATCATACCCTTTCTTTACCTTGCTGAAGCAAAGAAAGTTGCTGTTTACTCTGTTTCTCAGCTTTCCTGCATGTATGATGGGCTACAGGTTTTATTGTAATCTTAGAATCATAGAAAATTAGGGTTGAAAAAGCTCAAAGGAGGTCATCTAGTCCAACCCCCTGCTTAAATCAGGACCAGCTCCAACTAAATAATTCCAGCCAGTGCTTTGTTGAGCTGGCCCTTAAAACCCTCCAGGGGTGGAGATTCCACAACCTCTCTAGGTAACTTGATCCAGTGTTTTACTACCCTCCTAATGACAAAGTTTTTCCTGATATCCAACCTAAACTTCCCTGCTGCAACTGGAGACCATTTCTCCTCGTTCTGTCATATGCCACCACTTAGAACAGTCTAGCACCATCCTCTTTGGAACTATACTTCAGGTAGTTAAAGGCTGCTCTCAAACCCTGCCTCAGTCATCTCTTCTGCAAACTAAATAAGCCCAGTTCCCTCAGCCTGTCCTCAGCAGTCATGTGCCTCATTCTCCAGCCATTTTGTTGCTCTCCACTGGACTTTCTTAACTTGTCCACATCCTTTCTATAGTAGGTGTCGGTGCCAAACAAAGGCCCCAAGGTCACGGTAGGCCAGGTGATGGCTTGGAATGAAACAGGCGGGATTATTGGTGTGGAGCTCTGAGGCATGAGACTCGTCTGGTTTCAAGTAACAAACTGGATTTTATAAACTTATGCTTTGAGGCGTAGGCAACGATGCTTCTTCAGTTACAGTAGGTGGAACGAATAAACAACAAGAAAGGGGTCTGTTGGCCCATGGGGTTCCAGAGTGAGCCCTTGCGTTCTACCCCATGAGGGATAGGGACGGCTGCCCACTCCTTAAGTCCCAGGGCTGGTCAACAGCTCATAAAAGGATCAACAGACAAACAACAACTGTAACGCATCATGACACCAGTCCAGTGATGGACAACGGGTGTTCGATAGACGAAGCTGCGGTCAAGAGCCAGGATGTGATGCAGCGGAGATACGATCGAGATGAGTAGGGATGAGCCAAGTCGTGGTCGATGATCGGTGCCAAAGTCAGTCAAAAGCCAGCTAAGCAGAAGCCGGAATCAAGTTGAAGCCGTAGGGATGATCAAAATCGAGGCCGAGGTCAAAGCCAAAGCAGTCCGGTGATCGAAAGAATCAACATGAGTAGAGACAAAATCGAAGGGTAAATCACTGTGTGAGGTTATGAAGAGAACTGGGGGATCGAATCCCAATATCTCTCTCTGCCTCACGGTCCCTGCTGAAAGCAGCCTCCACTTACAGATAGAGCACGGTTTCTCACAACTCTCTCACCAACGATGCCCAAAAACTCACCAACTCCAAAACCACCCACACAGACATCGGGGGCTCCATGGCTTTTATAGCAACCCCTTGGCCAATCAGGGTGCTTTTTCAAAAGAACTTTCTAGTCAGATTAGGTCATGCTCTTGCTCACTGAGCATGCATCTGGTTAAGTTCTGTGTTGTAATTGAGCATGCTCAGGGCTGAAAAGTAGGTCACAGGTGATTGACAGTCCTAAGGGTCGAGCAGGGGGCAAGCTCTGACTGCACTGTGGAATTTTCCACTCCCTTAGGCTGTCTGCGCATGTCAAACTTAACTCCTTGTATTGGCAGCAGTCATATCTAAAAATTTACTTTGACAGTAGGGAGCCCAAAACTAGACACAGTACTCCAGATGTGGCCTCACCACTACTGAATACAGTGGAATAATTGCTTTCCTCAATCTTCTGGAAACGCTTCTACTAATGCAGTCCAGTATGCTGTTAACCTCCTTGGCATGAAGGGCACACTGTTGGCTCATGCCTGGCTTATTGTTCACTGAAACCCCCAGGTCTTTTTCTTCAAAGCTGCTGCTTAGCCAGTTGGTTCCAAGCATGTAGTAGTACAAGGGATTATTTCATCCTAAGAACAGGACTTTGTACTTGTCCTTGTTGAACCTCATAAGATTTCTTTTGGCCTAATCCTCCAATTAGTCAAGGTCCTCTGAATCCTAGCCCTACTCTCCAGCATAGAATCATAGAATCATAGAAGTAGGGTCAGAAGGGACCTTGTAGATCTTCAAGTCTGACCCCCTGCCTGGGCAGGAGAAAAAACTGGGCTCAAATGATCTCACCTGGGTAGGCAAGCCTCCTCTTAAAGACCCCCCAGGGTA
>NW_017728951.1:59534721-59548130 GCF_001723895.1 Crocodylus porosus
CTTGCTGCAGTCTTTCCCTCCCTACTAGCGTGCTCACCTCACCCCAAATTTTGGTATCATCAGCGAATTTAAACAGGTTCTTTTTCACTCCATCGTCCAAATCACTGATAAAGAAATTGAATAGGGTGGGCCCAAGGACCTGGGGGACTCTGCTGCCCACTTCTCCCTAGGTCAAATATGACCCATCTACCACCACCCTCTGAGTGCAACCCTTCAGCCAATCTGCAATTCATCTGACTGTGTAGGCATCAATGCTACAGTCGCCCAATTTTTTAATGAGGATGGCATGGGCGACAGTGTCAAAGGCCTTGCTGAAGTCCAGAAAGACTACATCCATGGCAACACCTGCATCCAATGCTTTTGTGACCTGAAAAATCTACTACTCTCCCCAGCTTGGTATTATCCACAAGCATATCTACTACTCTCCCCAGCTTGGTATTATCCACAAACTTACTGAGGTTCACTCCATCTCATCTTCCAGGTTGTTGATGAAGACACTGAAGAAAACCAGCCCCAGGACTTATCCCTGGGGGACTCCACTTGATACCAGCTGCCAACTAGACCTCAAACCATTGATCACTACTTGTTGAGCCTGATGATCCAGCCAGCTTTCTATCCACCTTACAGTCCATTCATCCAACCCATACTTCCAAAGCTTGCTTGCAAGAATGTTGCCAGAGACTGTATCAAAAGCCTTGCTAAAGTCACAATTTATCATATCCACTGCTTTCACCACACTGATAGTGCCAGTTATCTCAACATAGAAGGCAAACAGGTTAGTCAGGCATGACTTGCTCTTGGTGACTCCATGCTGACTATTCCTAATCACTTTCTTCTCCAAGTGCTTAGAAAGGGATTCTTTAAGGACCTGCTCCATGATTTTTCCAGCCACTTAGGTGAAGCGGACTGGTCTGTAGTTCCTTAGATCCTCATTCTTCCCTTTAAAAATGAGAACTGTATTTGTCCTTTTCTAGTCATCTGGGACCTCCCCCAATAGCTATTACTTAAAATTGCCAATAGCTCAAATTAAGAGAAAGTCCTTAAAAAGGGGATAAGGCAAAATGCCATGTTTATTAGTAACATGAAGCAGATACATAAGCTTGGACACACCAGTCATCCAAACAGACATACACAAGCATACATAGACAGACATACACAAACATACAAACAAAACCACTCTAGTAAGAGGTTATAGTTACCAGCAGATGTTACTCAATATTAGCACTAGATGGCCAGGTCCAGGCTTATTGAGGGTGATAGGAATGGGGAAAAAACAGACGTGCATGCCTGTGCTCCATGAGGTTGCAGAGAGTGGATTCCCCATCTTGGCTTGTCTGCATCCCACTTTTATAGGGATTTCAAGTCTTTGCTCAGCATTGGGGTTTCTTGTTTAATTAGAGGTTGTTTCTTCTTGTTATCTCAACTTGAGGTCATTCCACTAAAGTTGGTTATCTCTGCTGAAGTATTGTGTAGTCAATCTTGAAGCATTGTGTCCTTGATCTTAAAGCATTGTGTAGTTCAAATGGCAGGATATGCAAAATTCCTTCTTCTTTGCACCTGATCACAGACAAGTTCTTCAGCCATCCATTTATTAGATTACTGTCTAGTAACATATACATTGGCAATACAATCAGTTAAATCTTCTTTTGTTTTCATACAAATAGTTACCATTCCTTCACCGTTCACCGTCTCACACAGACACTCATGTACACAAGGCATACAAAGTTAATCTACTTGTGTAAAGAAGAGAACAAGCACAAAATGGAGTTATAGTTGTTCATACAATCATATAGGTACTGTTTTCATTTAAACATAAAAAATAAAGCAAAAATTTATACTACATAGCCAAAAGTTTTCAAAGATAATAGCCAGCAGGGGCGCTTGTCCACATACTTGGCCTTTAGTCACTAAAAATGTTCCTGGTTTAAATTTTATGTCATAGTTTAAAATGGCTAGATGACTAACATGGACATGATTTACAACATAAGAGCTTATTATGAAATTGTAGCATGAACTGAACTAATATAGCTAACATTAACATAAAGTGTAATAATAGTAAAATATAACCATGTTAGTCTTGTCCTGTAAGCAACCTGAAAACTTCATTTTGTATCCTTCTTCTTGACAAAAGTGAATGAACTCTGCATAGCCTTTATGTATCACTGTGTGTAAAAGGGTTAATGGTGAGAGAATGGCATAGAGATGGGAGAAGATTTAACTGTTTATGTAAGCAACAAGGTGCCAAATGTAAGTTACCAGTCAGTAAACTAATTAATGAATGGCTGAAGAATCCCTTTGAAGTTCGAGGACTGTGATGGCCAGAACCAAAGCAAATTATAGCAAAAAATATTTGCTTCTTGAGAGCATCTAGCAATGGCATAATAGTTAATATTAGCTAAGGCAAAGCTTGCAAGATAATTTCCCGCAGATGTATCCTATGTGTCATAAGTATAACTGTAATGTTAAAATTAACTGTCTGTACCAATCATAAGACTAACATGGGGCCCAAGAAGCAGAACGAGAAAACAAAACTGCAAACTTTAGCTGACCTAACAGTTCTTGCTTAAAGGTCAGTAAATATGACAAACCTGACCACAAGGTATAATTAACACATTTCAAAAAATTCCAAGAGAAAATAACCAAGTGGGTTGAACGTAGGTGGAGAAAATGTTAATATCAGACTCCAAAGTGATATGGTGTGATTTGCTTATTGGGTAAACCCAAGTTTAGACAGTAATCTTTTATAATAATTTCTAACATCTTTTAACCCCATAGGGTAACAGATGTAGAGGAAGATTGTGAGTGTCTCTAAAGTCAACAGATTAGCATAGGACAAGACATAAAGGAACTCACACGTCAGGTGACCAGTAGGAAGGACGGAACAGAATGGTCATTGCTGTTCCAAGCCCAGACTCCAGACTCCCAGTGTGAGCAAGGACCAGGATCCTGACTGAGGGACCTTCCCCGGTGCTCCCTCTGACAGCGTCGGTTGGGGACGCCTGACCTCGCTGGATCAGCTTGCCATGTACCTGGCACTGAGGGACTATCAATAAGTTGTCAACCAAGTGGGAACTCTTTGTCAATTTGTCTGTCTGTTTTTATTATCACTGCCAACTTTTAACATTTACTGTTATATTCTGTTTATTAGCTTAACATTTTTATTAATTGTTAAATGTGTAAACCATATTTAGCTGCTAAAACATATTTTTGTTGCTATTTTGTTGCTATTAATAAAATTTATCTTTACTGTTATAAGTGAAACTTGTCTTTGCTTCACTTCCAACTCCGCCTCCTCAATCCTGAACCAAACAGCCCCGTGGCTGATACAGTTGCAGTTCCCAGTTGACCTGCAATCAAAGTAATACATTCACAGTGCCCAGTTGGCCAGTGACAAAATGGTGTCATGAACAGGAATGAGGATGGAGAGTTCGGAGGGAAAGAATTGTGCAGAGCGGGCAGAGTGGTGGGCCCCACTGATTGCTTTAATTGAAGAGGTTATGGGTATTACATAGATTTCATAGATTTCATAGACATTAGGGCTAGAAGGGACCTCAGAAGATCATCGAGTCCAGCCCCCTGCCCCAAGGGCAGGAAGTCAGCTGGGGTCATAGGAACCCAGCAAGATAAGCATCCAATTTACTGTTGAAGGTGTTCAATGCTTGAACAACCTCCGATGGCAGGCTATTCCAGACCCTGGGGGACCCAAGGCCACAATTGGTCAGGTTTACCAAGAGGTGATCATGGGGTACCAGATTGAAGGCTTTTTGAAATCAAGATATATGATATCAATCTCCTCTCTTGTTCAGGTAATAGGTCACCTAGTCATAGAAGGAAATGAGATTGGTCAAGCAAGACCTACCCACAACGAACCTGTACTGGCTATCCCTCAGGATGTTGGTGTTGGATGTTGGTGTTGGTTCATTAAGAATGGCCTCTTTAATAAACTTTTCTAAGATCTTCCCCAGGATAGAAGTCGGGCTGATGGGCCTGTAGTTGGCCAAATCTACTTTCCTCCCTTTCTTGAAGATAGGCACCACATTGGCCTTCTTCCAGACTTCAGGCACTTCACCAGAGTGCCAGGAGTTTTCAAAGATCCGTGCCAGAGGCTGGGCTATAATGTTAGCCAGCTCCTTGAGTACTCTGGGGTGTAGATTGTCAGGGCCAGCTGACTTGAAGGTATCCAGCCTCTCAAGGTGTTCCTTCACAAGGTCGGCATTGATGGAGGGCAGGGGATCTCCCTCACTTGGACCTCCCTGTCCCATAGTGGGCATGGGCATCCCATGGGACTGATGAAAGACCGATGCAAAGTACCCATTTAATAGGTTGGCTTTTTCCTGGGCATCAGTTGTCATTTGTCCCATCTGGTTCAGCAGGGGTTCAATGTTGCCCTTGCTTTTCCTTCAGCTCCCCACATATCTGAAAAAGGACTTTTTATTGTCCTGTCCTTGAAGCTCGAAGCTAGTTGGAGTTCAGTTGCAGCCTTGGCTTTCCTGGTTTGCTCTCTGCAGGACCAGACCAGTGCAAAATATTCTTCCTTGGAGGTGAATTCCACCTCCATCCTTTGTAGGCCTTTCTTTTTAGCCTCAGGAGGACTTCTAGATCCCTGGAGAGCTAAGGGTGCTGCTGTGCCCTCTTGCTGCCTTTCCTCTGAGATGGAATAGAATTAGCTTGTGCATTGAGGATCGCTCCTTTGACTCCCACCATTGTAGACTCGCACCATTGTGTCCTCTATGCTGTGTTCCCCATGGATTTTAACCCAGAGGATCTCCAGTCATCCACCCTGGTCACCAACATCAGCTTGCAGGGATGTGTAGCTTTCCTTAACATAGAGAGCTACACCCCCGCCCCTCTTATCTACTTGATCCCTTCTGTACAGGGTATAGCCATCTATACCCATGGTCAAGTCATGGGTGGAGTCCCACCAGGTCTCCATTATTCCTATGATGTTGTAATTATTTGTTTTAAGCAGGAGGATGAGTTCCTCATGCTTATTCCCCAAGCTCCTGGCATTTGTGTACAGGCAGGCAAGTGTCCCCTTGGGGGCTCTTGCCTTGCCCACAGATTGTACCAGGGCTGGGACAGGGGTGGGCTCCCTTAAGTGCCTTGGCCTTCTGGCTTTGCAAGGGTTGCTCAGAGGGCCAGAAGTCCCCGGGTAGTCCTCACATCCCCAGGCAAGCTTAGTTTAAAGCCCAGTGGAGCAGGTCAGCCAGTCTGGCTGAGAAGAGCCTCCTCCTCAGCAAAGAGAGATGGAGACCATCTCTTCCCAGCAGCTCACTGCCTCTCTCACCAAAGAATGGGCTGTGGTCATGGAAACCAAAGCCTTCCCAATGATACCAGCACTGCAGTCTTTGGTTGACTACCTGGATCCTCCTATCCCTCCTCAGCCCATACCCTGAGATTTTGAGGATCAACGAGAACACCACCTTTGCCCCCAGGCCCTTTAGCCCAGCTCCCAAATCCCTGTAGTGCCTCATGACCCAGCTGGGAGTGTTCCAAGCCATGTCATTGGTGCCCACATGAATAAGGAGCATGGGATAGTGGTCTGTGGGCTGGAGGACCTTAGGGATCTTCTCTGCAAAGTCTCAGATACGAGCCCCCGGGAAGCAGCAGAGTTCCCGGGCTAAGGGGTCGGGGTGGCAGATTTCCCCCTCAGTCCGCCTCAGGATGGAGTCGCCCACAACAAACACTTTATGTTTTACCTTGGGGAGAATGGGGATGGTAGCTGCGGTTGGACCTGTGTTGCCTGCGGGAGCTGGCAACTGAGCAGGCTCTGCTGGGGCTGCAAGAGGTTCATACCTGTTGCTAAGCTCTGGTGGGGCAGGGGTCTTGGTGTGGTGGGCCCCTGACTGGGCAGAATGGGAGGTCCCGGAGTCCTCCCTCGTCATGGAGGTAGATCGTGGTCTACCCTCTGGATCCCGGTGGAGAAGGGCCTGGCAGTAGGAGTCAGTCTCCTGCTCACAGTCCCTGATGGCATGCAGTCTCTGGACTGTGGCCCAGAGCTCCTCCAGCGGATGGGCCAGAGACTCCAGTAGGGAGCAGACCCCACAAGGGGAGGTAGCCATGCTCCCCAGCCCCAGAGCCTGAAAAAGGGACAGGCAGCCCCCGCAGTCTAGAGCCAGGGACTCTGTCTGTGTGGAGCCTGGAACCATGGGCTCCATCTGGGTGGCCATCTCTGAGGTGCCGGGGGGGACCACAGAGCCTAAGAGGACTCTTGGGGTCTGGCATGCCACTGGTAGGCGGGCTGGGCCTGAGTCTGTCTACCCTAGGGGGCTTGCAGGCAGGGCCTCAACCCTCCCACTCACCCTCCTGTGCGAACTCCACGCTAACTCATGCACCGGCAGACAAGCACACCTGTTTGAGCAGCCTGTTCACACAGCTCCGGTCCTGTGGCTCCCTGGGGGGCTGGGTGAAGTAGGGGCCTGGGCGGGGCAAGATCGGCCTGGCTCCACTCAGCCGCCTCCTCTCACTTACTAAGGGTTAACCCCCTCCCACCACAGATCCTGCTTACCTCTGGCTGTGCTGGGGGTCAGCAGGGGACTCTGCGGCTGCTGGGGGGTCTCTGGGGGGCTTCGGAGGAATAGGAATACAGCGGGCTTTCACTTGTGCATCTCTTGCTGCTCCGGAGGCTAACCAAGGCTTTTTTGCTGTTGGTGGGCCCTTTTAAACTACACGCATGGACAGTGGGCCTGCCGTTGGGGAAGATGCTCTTGGGCAAGGGGGGGCCCTGCCCAGGATTTGGGGGACCCTGCCCTACTGGAGGGGGACTGGTGAGTACCCCCTCACCTCTCTATCCCCTTGGATTCTCCTTAAGAATCCAGGGTGGGATAAAGAAAGGTTGATACCCACCTGGAGTGATCCCACCACAGTTCCCTGTCAGTGGGCTGCGTTCACTGCTGTGCAGAAAGGCAGACCAAGAAAAGGATGCCTGTCCTGGCTGCTGGCAACCTGCCTAAGACTGGGGACAGAGGAAGCCACTCAGATCCTTCAAAAGATCCAATCCCTAGAGGGTCAGGTAACCCAGCTTGAGAGTGAACTGAGGGAAGAAAAGGATTCTAGTAGCATGGCTTGTGCAGTGGCCAGAGCAGTGCAAGACCGACTAAAGATACTAGAGTGTCAGGAGGGAAAGATACTAGTCACAGGAAATCATTTCCCTTGAGCAGAAGGTTCAAGTGCCATGATCAGTTGAACCTTCCCCTGAAAAGGTCTGGCAGTGGAATTCCAAAAACTGAGTTGTGGGATGACCCAGAGAGCGACGATCTGTATGGTGAAATTGCAGTAACTAATCCAGGAGATGATAAGTATGTGAGGCTTACAGAAGAAACCTGGGACCTGCGAGATCCCACCTCCTTATGCCCCACCAACTCAAGAGAATTTAGGAGGAGAGTTAGCCCAAACTTTCCCAGTAGTGGTTACCCATGTGGAGCCACAAGGGGGAAATCCCCAGATGGAGACACACCCCTTTACTCGCACAGAAATCCGAGAATTGCAAAAACAACATAAGGCCAAAGTGGGACAGCCAATAATAGACTGGTTAGTTCAGATGTATGGTGAAGGAGCACCAAGGCAGCACAGTTAATCTCCACCCCAAAATCCAGTTGGGTCAGTGCGTTAGGCAGGACCACAACATTACTCTGTTTTCTGCTACAATACAGGTGGCTGCCACTATCTACGGTAACAGAAGAAGAGCTTAACCCTCCCCCACGGGCATGGGCTAACTTAGAGGAAACTATCCGCTGTCTGTATCAGCTAGCATTAACTGAAATAATTCGAGCAGAAAACTGGAGGCACACTTTAGATGAAGAACTAGTGACAGAAGCCATGTGGAGGAAGTTCTGCCAGCAAACATTAACAGAATGCACCTTAGCCCTGCTGGCCTTACAACAAGAGTTAGTAACTCACCCAGTAAGAAATGCAATCCGGTGGTTGGTACAGCTTCTGCCCATCTTGCAGAAGCCTGGGCTTCCCAAACTAATAAAAACTGCCAAGACCATGGCAGTGGCCCCAGAAAAAGATGACCTGGCAGGGCCCCCCAAGTCCAGGAAAGTGGGGAATGAAAAATCCAAAACCCTGTGGGCACAAATGTGGAGAGAGTTACTGGCAGCAGGATTTAGTAAAGAGCAAATTGATGGGCTATCTACCATGGTCCTGCAAGCGTTATGGGTCAGCCATTGAGAAGGTGGGAAAGGGAAGAAGCCAGAACCCTCAGCACCCCCTGACCCCCAACAACAGGCCATTGTGGGGGCAGTAGAGGATTGGGGACTGGTAACAGAATAATATTGGCCCCTTAATCCAAGTGCCATTAAAGATTTGTTTAAATGGAAAGAAAAACTCAGTTAACATGCCACTGGACGCTCCACTGGACTGTGCAGAATGGAATGGGGCCCTGAGCACGAACATGCCATGCAGGCCCTCAAGGGGGTGGTAACCATGCATGCCTCCCTAGCAGCACAACACCCACAAGGGGATCTCTGGCTCCATGTAAACATGTCCAACAGGGGGCCCCACTGGAGCTTATGGCAGAGGGAAAGCCCCTTGGGTTTTGGAGCCGAGGCTGGAAAGGGGCTGAAGCCTGATACACCCTGCTACAACAAATGCTGTGTGTGGCAGCCACAGCTTTAGAAGCCACAGAGGCCCTGAGAGGAGAGTTACTCACTGTCATAACCATCCCCGTACCCATCCTGGGAATGGCATTATCTGACTGACACCTCCCGCCCAGAGGGAAAGCCCAAGAAACAACAGCGCAAAAATGGATCTATTATATTTTAAGTCAGGCTCAGTGGGTAACCCCAAAGGGACGTCCAGCACTAGTGGGAAAAGTCACAGAAAGCATGGTTAACATATAACCAAATGCAGCCAGCTCTGAGGAACCATCTCCCATCAAAGAAGCACTTCCTTTCTCTCCTGACATGGAAACATCAGAAGATGTAAAAGTTTGGTTTACTGACAGATCAGCCAAGGGTTGCACCTGAAGGGGTGCTGCCATATGGGTTCAAGATGGTAAGCAGCTTGTAATGGAGGGAAACGGACACACAGTATGCTGACCTGGCCGCTGTAGATGGCATGGCCAACTATGAACTGTAACTAAGGTCAGGCTATACAAAACCCATTTATATCTACTGCAATTCACGGATGGTAGTAGAGGGTTGCACCAAGTGGCTACCCCTGTGGAAAAAGAAAAATTTCAAAAAGTGAGGCAGAGACATTTGGAGCTGTGAGGAGTCGGAGGCTTTGTGGGAAAGGGATGCCTTCCCTTACACGTACGACATATTAGTGCAATGCATGGGAGTAAGAGAACTGAAAGGCCTGAAGCAAAGTGGAACAGGCAAATAGATGAGATAGCCAAAGACAGCACAGAAGCCCTTGTTGCTGAAGCAGAGGCTCAGCCACCCCCACAGAAGGTGCCTGGCCCCTCCCTCAAGCAGACCCCTGGAATGCTAGCCCTGGAAAGTATCAGCAGCATGGGCACCCTGGAAGTGATGGTACTTCTCGCCTAGCAACCAACTGGGGCATTCACCTAACTAAAAGGAAAGCACAATAATTGGTCAACTCCTGCATCACCTGCTAGGAGGTCAAGGTCCGACTAACCCCACCTCGACAACCCTTTGTCATTACGTGATGGAAAGATAATATGGCAAGTTTGGCAATGCGACTTTATAGGCCAACTTCCCCACATCCCCAGAAAGCGACAGCATGTGTTTGTAGCAGTGGAAGCAGCCACCGGAATAGTGTTTGCCCGGGCCTCCACCATGGCCACTGCACAGGACACCTATGCAGTACTGGAAAACCTGTTGGCCATATACCCACCTCCCATAGAGCTGTAGACCTATCACTTTCCCTATCACCCGCAATTTAATGGACTAGTAGAATGAGCCAACTGTATCTTAAAGTCCAACCTGCGAATGGCCGCTGGTTCGGCCTTCAAGGACTGAGATATGTACCCGGATCGCTCAGTCAACTGGGCCAACAATCGGCCCCACACCAGAGGAAGCCCTATGCAGCAAGCCTTTGGTCAAAGCAGGCCCCGCGAGCCAGCAGTGGAACGGTCAAGGGGTGGCTGAGGGAAACTCCAGGAAGGAGACCAGGTAGTAGTTAGGCATCCATAGGGAGACAAATGGAAAGGGGTGCTAATGGCACAGGACACACATAACTCATGGTGGGTGTCGAGGTCAGATCCATCTAATGGGAGCCAGACTCCACTTTTCCTTGTTCCTGCAGATTGAATCCATCCGTGGGCACACCTGTAGCAGCCTCAGGGCACTCTGGATTCATCACTCTTCTCCAGAGCAATGCTGCTACCCTCATCCAGCAATGAAGGGGTGGAATGCCATTATGACAGGACTGCTAGTTGTTTGCTATTGTTTGACTAATGAGGGGCATTCCCATGCTCCCATACCCCAAATTCCACCTACTGCCAAGGCCTCAGACACGCTGGGATACTAGGAGCACCCAGCTGCAATTGAAAAAGTGCAAAACTGGCCTTTCAGTCACCGGTGGTGGATTGTGGACTGGCAAGGGGGAATCTGTCAATGTTACTGTGGGACAGGGTGGTTGCTTAGTTTCCACCCATATGTCAGGATCAGGAAAAACGAGTGTGGGACAGGGGGAGATTGTTATGGTTTCTTCCAATGGCCCATTTTGGGAAATTATAACCCTAGAAGGCCCCAAGTATTTAGCTCAATCCCTGGTGCATGGCATTCTAATAGGCTTGGGAACATTATGGAGGGGCTGGCCCAATAGTCCCCCTGGCATGGTTTGTACAACACCACTACCAAAGACTCCCTATATTACCCTAGTTCACCGAGCTTGTTGGGAAGGTTCTGGCCACTTGTCCTATCCCAACAGTACATTTTGGACCTCCTGCACCAGCTGCTGTGCAGAAGCTCAAGTTTTTCAAGGAGCATCAGATACTTCAAATGTCCAAGGCCAGGAAGCTACTTTAATGTGGCCAAAGACCCAACTAGGAAGGTTCACCCTCAACCTAAGTCTTCCAAAATCCTGGGTTCAAAATGTAGACATGCCCCACCTAGAAGGGTGGAATGAAGTAGCAGCCTACATAAAAAATTTGAAGACTCCAGGAAAGGTAAACAACTTGCCCTCATAGCCCAAGAGGGAGGGCGAATTATTAAATGTGCTACTAACATTCCCCCACTGTGTAAGTGGTATGAAGTAGCCTGTACTGTACAAATGTATACCTTCACTAAAGGTGCTCCCTTTCCTTGATTTGCACTAGTAATAGGTTTAACTGTAGGACAAATATTGCTCAATATAATCCGTAGATGTTGTTGCTATAAAATTGGTCCTGTGGAAGAAATCAAACTTCGTGTTGTGGTTGAATCAGAACTTACAGAGCCAGCTTTTCTTTATTTAGGGCTATACTGTGATCACAGGAAGAATTCCATACAGCAAGAGGAATCACCCACTTGTCTGTTTCAAAGGATTTCTCACACTCTCTAAGTTTACAAGCATATTTATACTTAAGACAGAGAGAGGAAAAAAATACGACCTTGGAGAAACAAAACAATAGTAAATTACACAGATATTTAGGAAGTTCATTTAAGCAAACTATCTCTGCACAGGGCAATATATCAAGACAGACCATGGCATGCAAGATTTCTTATCTCAGAACGTTTAACTGAAATAAGCAGTTTCAGCCTTCTGGTTTCTGCCTGTTTTTCTAGTCATATAGGTCAGAAGCCCAATTAAATTACTCCTACAGTCCTCATGTTTACGCCAAAATAAATGGTGTTGCTTGTACTAATGTTACTTATAGTGTCTGGCAAGAGTCATATTTGTAAAACAATTGCAGATGCTCCAAGAAGCAAGGGGTGGTTTGTGATGGCCAGAACCAAAGGGGTTAGTAAGCAAATTATAGCAAAAAAAAATTTCTTCTTGAGAACATCTAGCAATGACATAATAGTTCATATTAGCTAAGGCAAAGCTTGCAAGATTGTTTCCTGCAGACATATCTTGTCTGTCGTAAGTATAACCATAATGTTAAAATTAACTGTCTGTACCAGTCATAAGACTAACATGGGGCCCAAGAAGCAGATCTAGAAAACAAAACTGCAAACTTTAGCTGACCTAACAGTTCTTTCTTAAAGGTCAGTAAAAATGACAAACCTGACCACAAGGGGCAGAGAAAATTCTAATCTCAGACTCCAAAGTGATGTGGTGTGATTTGCTTATTGGATAAAAACAAGTTTAGGCAGTAATCTTTTATGATAATTTCTAACACCTTTTAAACCCATAGGGTAACAGCTGTAGGGTAAGATTGTGGGTGGCTCTAAAGCCAACAGATTAGCATAGGACAAGATATAAAGGAACACACACATCAGGTGACCAGTAGGAAGGATGGAACAGAATGTTCCAAGCACAGACTCCAGACTCCCAGTGTGAGCAAGGACCAGGATCCTGACTGAGGGACCTTCCCCGGTGCTCCCTCCAACAGCGTCAATTGGGTAAAATAAGCTAAAGATACAAAAAGAACAACTTCAAAAACAGAAGCTGGGTGTGGAAAAACCCCAAAACACTAAAACAAAGGGTGCCAATCCCTATAAAAGAACACTTTGAAAATGCCAAGTTGGGTGAGTCTCTTTCTCTACTGCTGTTTCGTTGGAGCACAGATGCACCTGTTCATCCCGTTCCAGCTGTTATCTTTAAATCTGCTATCTTCAAATCATCATCGTCTACTCAATAAGCCTGGGTTGACCACCCTGGGCTGATATTGAGCAACTATTGCTGATAACTATATCTGGTGTGTGTGCGGATGAAATGGTTGTTTTGTATATGTGTATGCCTGTGGGTAATGATGTGTATGATGACTTGTGTATGTTTGTATGAATGGTGTGCCTGAACCTCTATGTCTAATTCATGTAATCAGTAAACGCGGCACCTTGCCTTACCCACTTTATAAAGTCTCACTTATGATTTGAGCAATTGGCAATTTGTGTAACACTATGACCAGTAAAAAGTGCTAGAGGGCATGTCAGAACTATTTTACCCTCCTGCCCTTTCAGTCCTACCTTATTGCCAGGTGGCGCTTTAGGACAAGAAACACAAAGCTGTGGGAATACTGCCACTCTCTTTTCCTGGATGTAAGTTGCTTGCAGGATTTGGGAGGGCTGATGGGTGCTCAGGGAAGCTGAGGTGTGAAAACTTTCCATTCAAAGCTAACCCCCATGTGCCCGGGTGCTCTTATTTTGGCACCAATCTTTTATGTGCAACGCCCCTAAGGTTCTCCCAAGTGAACATAAGCATCTCCCAAGGCTGGGTGAAGGGGGGTCATCCTTTTCATAGATTTCATAGATTTCATAGACATCAGGGCTGGAAGGGACCTTGAGAGATAATACAGTCCAGCCCCCTGCCCAGAGGGCAGGAAGTCAGCTGGGGTCATAGGATCCCAGCAAGAT
>NW_017728951.1:59565018-59599716 GCF_001723895.1 Crocodylus porosus
GCTCTACCTTGTGGCTCCGGGGGGAGAAGGGCCTGGCAGTAGGAATCTATCTCCTGCTCACAGTCCCTGATGGCATGCAGTCTCTGGACTGTGGCCTGGAGCTCCTCCAGCTGGCGCACCAGAGATCCCAGTAGGGAGCAGACCCTGCAAGGGGAGGTGGCCATGCACCCAGGCCCCAGACCCTGAAAAAGGGACAGGCAGCCCCCGCAGCCAAGAGCCAGGGGCTCCATCTGCGTGGCCGTCTCTGAGGTCCCCAGTGGTGTGGCCGCAGAGCCCAAGGGGACCCTCGGGGTGCAGCGCGTGCCCATCCGTGTCATGCCTCTGGTAGGCTGGCTACAGCTGGGGCTGACTACTCTGGGGGGGGTCGCAGGCAGGGTTCCGTGCCCTCCCACGCCCTGTCCTGCGCGAACTCCGCGCTAACTCGAGCACCTGTTTACGCAGCGTGTTCGTGCAGCTCTGGTCGCGTGGCTTCCTGGGGGGGTGCTGGGCCAAGTAGGGGCCCGGGCGGGGGCTTGACCCGGCCTGGCTGTATGCAGCCGGCCTCCTCCCAGGGAGCGAGGAGTTAACCCCTTCCCACCACGAGCCCGCTTACCTCTGGCTGTGCTGGGGGTCAGCAGGGGGCTCTGCGGCTGCTGAGGGGGTGTCTGGGGGGCTTTGGGGGAGCGGGGGCGCTTCACCTGAGCATCTCTCACCGCTCTGGAGCCTAACTGAGCTGCTCCAGAGCCTAACTGAGCTCTGGAGCCTAACTGAGCTACAAAAGTGTACACAAGCATTGCATCTCCCACACACCCACTTTACAAAGCTGCCCCAGCAAATATTTTTCCCCGCTACTTTTTTCACAGGGAATAGTTCTCTTTTGGTGGTTCTGGGGGACCTGTTCACTTTTGCAGCCCATGGTGCTTTCCATACCTGCACCAGACTGTCTGGGGGGGGGGACGTTTAACACCGGAATGAGGCCGGTGTTGCAGGGTGGCTCTAAATTCAGACAGCCCAGTGGGAACCAGTTCAACCAATTCTACACTTGTTGTCCATGTCTGGTGCAGTGTAGTGTATCCTCGAACAAGAGACTTCTGAGGCAAATGGGACAAATGGCCGGCATGACCTAATAACCTCAGTGAGGTGAAGAAAGAAAAAACTGCCCAGGCACAATGACTGTCACACCCTCCTGTCAATCACCACATACACAGTGGCCAGAATCAAAAGGCTGCACTGTGGGTAATGGTGGTGGTTACCAGGCTATTGTCAAATCAATTACTCTACTTGCATGTGAATCCTATTACAGTTTGCAGTCATGTCCCCAAACTGGTTTTATACCTGCTTATCTTCTCAAGTTGCCTGCCACCACAAACCCATCCCCCCTGCCACCCACCCAACACACTCCCTGCCCTGCATCCTCCATCCTGCACAGAGACCTCCCTGAGACCCCCTTATGAAACCATTATACAAGACATCTTTTTGTAAGATGGACTTTATTCAATGAAAAATTAATATGAAGTGGAACATTAATGATAAAAAGGATCAATCCACACAATTGCAGAGCACATTCTCCCTGCAGAACAGCACCTATGTGTGCCACCAGACAATTTCTGATCACAGCACTTCTCCCGCTATTTGCCTGTATCTCTAGCCCTGCACTTTCAACTGCTTCCCTGCTGTTTAAGGTTGCAGTTTGTGTCAATTCTCTTAACTTATTGCTCCAAGCATCACTGAAGACCTCGCCCCTGGTTTCACAGATATTATGCAGGACGCATGCTGCCACTACATGTGAAGTAATGTTATCAGCTAGCCTGTTCTAGCCTGTAGTTCAGTGCTCTCCAATGGGCTTTCAGGCACCCAAATGCACACATTACACTCATGCAGTAGTTGTTTAGCTGCTTGTTGAACAGCAATTACTGTGAGTCACTCACTTGCCCTGCATACGGCTACCCACTCAAGCTCCTCCAGTCCTGGGGCATGTTTGCCCTTGTCCAACATCTCAGTTTTGAAACACACGAGCATTGTGTGTGCTTCCTGCCCATCCCATGTAAATGTTTGTAAAGCTGCCTCTGTGGTCCCTGATGACTTGCAGAATCACAGAAGGAAACTCCTTTCTGTTTATGAATGAATGTTTGTCCTGGGAATGTGCAAGCTGTCAATTGCTCCCACACAGTTAGGGAAGCGCATTTTGTGGTATCCTTCCACCACCTTCTGGGGGTTGCTGTGGGAGATGAATTTGTTTGCTGCCAGGTCCTGTAGCAGTTGTAAAACCTCACTGATGGCCCTTCTAGCAGTGCAGGGAGACACGCTGAACTGGTTCACAACATGGTTCAAGCTTTTTGGAGTGGCTGTTCATGATGGCCACAGCAACACGTTTCTCTGGGCTGATGGATTTCTGCATGACAGTCATCTGGCGCTGGATGTGCAGGGTCAGCAAGTTAATGATATGGAAGAATGTCTCTTTGCTCATTCTGAATGTTTGCAGCCACTGGTCACCATTCCATGTTGACATGACTATTCTGTCCCACTAGTCCAAGCTACTATTGTGTGCCCTGAATGTATGTCCAGAAAGCAGGTACAGTCTTTGGTAACCACACTTTCTGGTTGTTGCAACACAAGAGCAGCTTACACACTTCAAGTAACAGCATCCTCCTCACAGCAAGCTCTTGGCTCTTCACGAGTTTTAAGGCCACACCATAGGTACATCAAGTTTCTGACTCTTATCAGTAGAACCATACATCTGTGATGTGAATGTTCTACAGCCTTCCAAATTAATCTCTGCTTTTTCCATAGTGCCTCAGGATTTGAGGAAGACATTGTCTTTAGCAAGATTTTGGGCTGTGGAGCGACTTCTGTCTCAAATGTCTGCAAAAGTCACACTCCTAGATTAGCATGTAACCACTTCTGTCATTTACACGTCAATAGCTACTGAAACCATGTGGTCCCTGCAACTGAAGGTTGCCTGTATTTCTTGAAAAGAGTTGAGATGTTACCACATACCAAAAATGGGAGCCTGTGTGCTTGAACACTCTTGAACAGCTCATACATGTCCCATACTTGAGAGAGCTCTTCTATATCACCACCCCTATCCCCCCACACACACACACTGTAAGAGCAAGCCTTGATCACCCTTGTGGAAAATGCACAGAAAGGATTTGTTTTGGTCTGCATAGCTAAAGGAAATGAGTGTCTGTGAGCCATTCAAAAAGTTCAAGGTTTCTCCCCTAAAGTGATCATCCAAGATTTTCAAGAATTTCCAGCATAATAGTAGTGTGAGTATGCTTTTGCATGCCATGGGCTAGACTATCAAAAGCGAAGAATTGCCTCAAAAGTTTGGAGATTGGACAAATCACACTTCTTTTATGCATCTCTTGATAAAAGGTTCACACATCCCAGAATAGGTCCCAGAACTGTTCCTAACAGCAGGTGCAGGCTGTACTTTGTATGATCTGCTCTGCTTAACATTTTGTTGGCCATGGAGGGGAGCAAGAAAAGTCAAATTTTGAAAGATGTGATGGATCCTTCATAAGGATGGGGACAAAACTGGCCTTATACAGAAGCTGAGGCACAGATTGACATTTGGAGTGAAAGGAGCATCATGACACAACTGGGAAGCCACAGGAATAAACTAGTTTATGTCTCTATTTCTGAACAATTAGAGAAACTTGGCATCAAACATAACTGGGAACAGTGTTGCAGTAAAGGCCTTAAAGTGTGCTTTCCATCACATGGCAATAATTCTCAGTCCGGTGCCTCATGTAAAATGATTCCATTTTACAACAAGCTATCATCCTTAAATGAGATGCTTCAGAGACTTGTGTGACTGAGTTTGGGACATCATGAGCAAGCAGAAATTCCCTGACACCAAAGTACTTGTCAAACCACAGCTACTTTGCAAGTTCCATGCAATCAGTCTCCTTCTCAAGAAAAAAATCAGTCACAGACCAACAACCTGACTTGGGACTGCTCAAGCAACCTCTTTGGCTTGCAACCAGAAGTGAGCTCCCCCTCTGCCATACTCAACCCACGCGTTTTGGTACCAGACACCCAGGAGGCTCAACCAATGCTCAAAAGAAATAACTCTCCTGTTCATGATGAGGAAGAGGAGGACTCCAACTCAACCATTATTGTGTCACAGGACTCACCAGGTTCCAAAGGGAGTACTGAGTCAGGGAAGGCAATGGCAGAGTCTAGAGATGGAGACTCTGGTATCCTTGTGAATGGTGACTTGAAAGTAACAGTACTGGTATTAGTATTGTTCTGGATTTTTGGTTTTACAGATTTACACTCATATATATAAATTAGGTGTGGGGGGTAAAGGGAGAACACGGTGTGGTGCTGCTCCCTGTGGCAGATGCTGCACCCAGGCACTCCGCATGTCCCCGCGGGACCATAGCTGTGCAGGGCTGCTGCAGCAGGGGCTGGCTGCTGCAGCCGCCTGTGGAGGTAGCTGATTTTTGGTACAGTGTGGGCGCACAGCTGAGGGGGTGCAGATCTTTGTTCAATGTGCACCCTGGGAAGTGGGATGCATGCTGTGGTGCTGGGACAATTATTTTGGGGGTATGGACTTAAAAAGATAATTGGGTGAGAGATAGTAGGCTGTCAGTTGTAATTCTTGAAGTGGCAGTCCTGCTAAAATAATTTAAGAATGACTCACTGACTTTACAAATGTTCAAGAACTGGTTAGAGCTTTATTTTTGTCTATGGACAGGCGTTTCTTTATCTTCATTTTCAAGAGCAGCTGTTAATGCTCAATGTCAACGTAATTATCAAAAAAAATCAATGAGAAGCTAAGCAAAGTGTTTTTCATGGACTGACAGAGATGTCTGAAAACATTGCTATGTTCAGTGCAGAAATGACATCCAAAATGAAAGATGTGTTCGATGTGTTAAAGCGTACTGAGCAAGCCAATCTGGAGGTTATGAAATCCACTAGTAATGAAATGGTACAATGTTTTAAGGAATTTAATCAGAAGCTTGATCTCATTTTTTTCTGGGACCAAAGGTTCAGACAGGAGTTTATAACACAGCTTCATGAATGCTGATGTACTGGGAGAAGCACTGAAAGTAGCCCACCCAAAGAAACTCTCCAATCTCTTGCAATGGAGAGCCATGCCTCCTGTAGCCACAAAAGGAGACTCCCAAGTCACTTCAGGGATAATGATGATGTTGAGGGGGATGTTCAGGTGATCTGGGAAGGGTGCAGGAGGTTGGCATCACATGAAGGAGCAGGTTCTCATCAGTAGAATTTTCTATGACCACCCGCCACCCCAGGATTGGTGTGCTTTTCCCTCCCTCATGTACTAGCAATCCAATATTCGCAAAGCAGATTGCACTTCAGTGTAGTGGGGGCTAAGTGAGGTCTGTATGACCCAGTTTAGGTTCACAATCTATATCTCTTTTTTCTCTCTACCCACTTTAGGAATTTGTTTTGAAATCGCTGATAGAAATAAAGTATCCCAGAAGGACTTTGAAAAGTGTCCTGTATTTTTATTTTGTATACAAAAAACTAGGTGAAAATCTTTTGTAGTTCTGGGTGGGGGGATACAAGGAGGCATCTGATAATATT
This sequence comes from Crocodylus porosus, assembly GCF_001723895.1. NCBI lineage: Eukaryota > Metazoa > Chordata > Crocodylia > Crocodylidae > Crocodylus > Crocodylus porosus. The sequence continues at coordinate 59,570,563 of NW_017728951.1, forward strand.
AATCCCAAAGCTGGTGACAGCCAGCTTGGGGCCAGCATGACGAAAGCTAGTGTCTTGTGGCTGAGAGGTACACCCCCTCCCCAACCAACCAGCCACTTGCACAGGTACACTGTGGGCTCCAGAGGTACACAGGGGGCCTGCCTGTCCAGAGGTACACAGGGGGACTGCCTGGCCTGTACACACAAAGCCCCCCTCCTCTGTCACCCTCCTCTCCCCAGCCTGGCTTGCTTTTTGCAAGCCACCACCAAGCAGCCACTTGCACATGTATTCTGTGTACAGAGGGGGGCTTCTTCATGCTCTTTCTTGGCTCACACTACACAAAGCTTCCTTGTGCTTTGTGGTGTATGTGGAACACCTAATTAAGACAGATTTACACACAAACCCAAAGACTTTGCAAACTGTTCCACCTTCTTTTCCCACCCTTTTCCAGACCAGCACCAGACTATTAGGGCAATGATATGGATTTTGGGGAGCACTCAGTGTGCAACTGAATGAAGATGAAGGAGGTGTTACCAGATTTGCCCGCTATCTTGGGGTGTGCTCATTTATTAGGGCTAGGATCTTGGTAATTCTATTAATGTGCTGCTTGTGTTGCTTGTGTTTCTATACGGAGCTGTATCTCTCCCTTTGCAAGCCCTCACCCCCAATGGAACTATCTTGCAGGACTCAGTTCAGTGGGGCTGGGTTCCTCCAGTTCCCAGATCAGTCATACACACAAACACACACAAATTAATGTGACACGCCTGACCTGGCCGGATTGATCAGCATGGACAGGCTGACACCTTCATATGCCAAGAATCAGTTCATCAGAGCAACAATAACTACAGTCAGACACAAGCACACAGTTAAACAGAATACCTCTGAATCCGGCCGTGTGTCCAGATGACACCCTCATGGTCAGCATTCAGTTCATTAGGGCACGTCTGAGCCAAACTGGGTCAATCAGCCTGTACAAACTGATCCCCTTATGCGTTTCAAACTCAGTACGTCCCAATCTTTTAGTCTCTTGATGAGCAGACCCCACAGTACTTTTAGGCTTCACAGGGATCTTTAGCTTAGGTAAAAGAAGCACTGCTGCAGAGCAAGTGAGAAAGGAAAAGTAGAAAAGGAAAAATATACCCAGTTACCACCAGTTTGACAATAAAATTTATTTATTGCTAAGTATATGCAATATATAATGACACTAGCAGTAATAGACATGCAAAGGAAAAACAAACACAAACAGTTACAGTATTACCCTGGTTTCACCTAAGTATTTAGGGAAACTTAGCTCAAGCTTAACTAATACAGTTCAGGTTCAGAAATTTATGCTTAGAGAGAGAAGAGAAGAGAAAAGAGAAAGAGAGAGAGAGCTGGAATCTCACCAGTCCAAGGCACTCAGGTTGCAAAGCGGACAGGTTAAAGTTCTCAGCACGATCCTTGAAGGGAGACGATCTGCCTCCTTCAGCCTCTGGAGAAGAAAGCGGGTGGTGTCAGCACACACACTGCTGCTTCTTTTACAGATTTTTATACCCTCAGTTCAGCTTCTTTCAAGCATTCTCAATAGTGTAAATCAAATTGTCTTTTCTATTGACAAGGCGTTATCTGGTTGGAACATCTCAGGAAACTGATTGATACTCAGGAAACACATACTTAGGAGCCAGCTTGACATTCCTATGGGTAGCAGACATACTTGATGGGATATCTCCTGGTGTCTTCAGAAACAATAGATAGCTTGCGGCATCAGGGTTTTGGATTTTTACTTGTTGTGAACAAGCCTCAGCTTAGCATGACTTTTCCAGATCTTACTATAGTCTTTTAACAGACTTAAGGCAATTACTGGAGTGTTCGTAACCTTTTGTGGAGAGGACTTCCACCAGTCGTCTCGGGAAAAGTATGACAACACTTGTGGTCAGGGCTCCAATGGGCTGGATGTTGTGATGAACCCTGTACCATTGTTCAAATGTTGCCCATACCCCCAATTCGGTGTATTGCCTCAGCATTCCCTAACCCGGCAACCGAGTTTTAGCCAATTAAGTTTAAACAGGCCTCCCATAGTGGGACTGGGGAATGTATGGCCCAAGATGCCTAGTAAACTTACTTCTGCTTGGGGTGGGGGGAGGAAAAGTCCTTTGTGAATCCAGATTAGAACTGGTCTGATAAATGCTGAGCTGGGTGTGAGTGTTGATTAGCATTTGGAGCACAGATTTCCCATCATGCAGTGTTCCCCTGCTTCTCTGATCCCAGAATTCACTGCAGTCTCTGCTTCAGGCTTTCTGTTCTGCATCTCTCATGTAAATGAATGGTCATCTGGTTTCATCTTGGATGCAAATGAGACCTAGGGCAGTTGTTTCACTCTTGTCACCCTTATCTGGAGGGTTTTAGGTGTGTTTCTCACTGCATCTTAATCAGTTTCTGTTTAGGTGGTGGTAGGGAATTCTTTGTGAATCAGACAGTCTGCATCCTGTGTCAGGGTTCCCCAAGAACATGGACCTGAGAGGTAACAGAGAGAAGCCAGGTGCTGCTGCCTGGGTTCGGGGAGCTGGGGAAGGGAACTAAGCCCCATCGCTCAGTTCCGTTCCCCAGCCCTACAATCATGCTGGGGAAGACAACTCAGCCCAGCTGAGCTGAATTTCCCTCCTCAGCATTATGATTGGGCTGGGGAAGGGAGCTGAGCCCAGCTGGGCTGAGTTGCCTTCCCCAGCCTGAACATAGGGCTGGGAAGGGAAACTGAGTGTTGGGACTCAGTTCCCTTCCCCATCCCAATCACAGCGCTGGGGAGGGGAATTTAGCAATCTTATAATAATGCTTGTAATAGATTATTGTAGCATGTGTGCCTTAGCATGTATGCCTTTAACAATCTTTTTTGCTACAGTGCAGTTCTTCTTTCTGGGCAGTGAGAACACTGCCTGCTTCCCAGCCTTCTCCTTGGTAGCCAGGACCAGATTAAGTAACATTTTTATTTCATCAGAAAGTCAGTATCATTACTCTATCTCTTCCACCTGTAAAACATGTAACATTTTCTTCTCGGTTGAAATCAAAATACTACTTACATCTCCCTCTTGCAAAATCTTTAAAAAACTTCCATTGTAACTTTTTTTAATAGCTTTTGTTCAATACCATCTTCTTGGTTGCTGGCCAAAGACCTCCCCAGAGTTTCACCCTTGGCACCTCAGCAAGCAAACAAGCAGACATGTCCCGACATGATCTCCACATTGTGGGTAGTAGGCTTTTTACCCCACTTGCCCCTGTGCCTTTTGACACCTCTCGGTTGCACCCTTGTATCTTTGGAATCCTTACTCGGAGAAAGCTTCTTGCTGGCTGGTGAGAACACTGCCTGCTTCCTGGCCATCTCCTTCGGATCCAGGACCACTGCAGTGGCAGAAGATGAGGCTTCTTCACTGGCTTTGGTGCAAACATCAGCACTTGCCCTGTGCCACAAAGCCTTCTTGTTGGTTGCTGGTGCTTGGAATTTTTTTTCCATCAGTGCTGACCAAAAAGGCTTCTTTGGTTGCTGGTGGGTGAGAATTGATGAATGGCTAGGCTCCCTCCCTATATCTTGCCCATTGACCACTTTAGTAGACCAACCAGCCAGTACCATTGATATAGGATATAGGATTTCAAGCTGGGCAGCTTCACTTTTTTGCTGTGGTTTGCACATACTCCCTCCTTAGCATCTCCTTTGTGCTTGTTGGTGTATACAAAACCTGGAGCTGGCATAATGCCTCCTTCAGTTGTTCAAAGGCCTGGAGAGACTCTGGGTACCAGGGGATTGGGTTGGGGCGTCCTTTAGTTAAGTCTGTCAACAGTGCGGCCTTTTCTGAGAAGTTTGAGACGAACAGTCTATAATAATTGGCGAATCCCAAAAATGAGCGCAGTTGTTTCAAGGTCTTCAGTAGGGGATGCTATCTTAGTGCTGCCACTTTATCTGATAGGTGTTTAACTATCCCTTGTCTTACCATAAACCCCAGGTATTGAGTTTCCTTCTTCCCTAGGGCGCATTTTTGGGGGTTTGCCATGAGCCCAGCTCAGCAGAGGCTCTTTAATCCCTGTCTTAGATGTTGGCAGAGTCTCCTGGTTGGGGGAAAAGACACTAATGTCGTCTATGTATGCCGCTGCATAATTTTGATGTGGGGCAAGTATTTGCTCCATCTATCATTGGAAGGACGCCGCAGCCCCATGCAGTCTGAAGGGCATCCTCTTGAACTGAAAAAGCCCCCATGGGGTCCTTATCCTCTTTCACCACTGGGATCTACCAATAGCCTTTTGTGAGGTCTAACATAGAGATAAATTGGGCCTGACCTATCTTTTCCAGCATGTCATCGATCTGTGGCATTGGGAACACATCAGCCTTGCAATTTCATTAAGTTTTTGGTAATCTATGCATAGCCAGATCAATCCATCTGGCTTCAGTACCACCACCCTGGGACTCCGCCAGGGACTTTGGGACTCTTCGATAATCCCCCGTTTTGTCATCTGGTCAAGCTCTTGCCGGACAATCAGCCATAAGTGTCTGGGCAACCTCTTCCAGTGGTTCGTCACCACTTACCTGGGTGGGGTGACGATGTGGTGGTAAACTCCCCTTGCTTCTCCCGGTATTTCTTTGAACACATCTCACAACTCCTCTATCAGGGTTTGTATCTCCACCTTCCAGTTCGGCTCTAATTGGTCATCCACCCAGGGCATCTCTTGGGTTCTGACTATGTCCCTCACCTCTGCCTCCGGCCCTTCTTCACTTCTGTCCTCTGGTTCTCCTATCCAGCCTTCTACCTGATGCCACCTCCTCAACAGATTTACATAATAAATCTGTTTCTTCTGTGTCGGTGTCATTCGAAGGACTTCATAATTTACTGGCCCTGTTCGGCTTATCACCCGGAAATGTCCCTGCCACTGAGCCAGCAGCTTGTGAGTGTTATCCAGGAGGAACACCACTACCCATTTCCCTACCTGTAGCTCTCTCTTGGTAGCTCGTGAGTCATACTGCTGCTTCTGCCTTGCTTAGTTCTGGCTGAGGTGTCTCTGGGCTATCTCCTGTGCCTTTTGCAGTCTTTCTCAGAATTCCCCCATATCTCAGGGCTGGGATGGATCCATCCGCTCTCAAGTCCATTCTTCACAAATAAGGTCCAGCAACCCTTATGGATTATGCCCATACACCAATTCAAACAGGGCAAACCCCATGGAAGCCTAGGGGGCCTCCCTCACTGCAAAGAGTAATGGGGATAACAGTGCATCCCATTCCCAAGGATCCCCTTGTATACAGGCAAGGAGCCTACCCTTAAAGGTACAATTAAATCTCTCTACTAGCCCGTCTGTCTGGGAATGGTATACTGAGATGCATAACTGTTTTATCTTTAGCACCTGACAGACTCCTTTTAACACTTTAGACATACATTTTTTTCCCTGGTCAGTTAAAATTTCTCGGGGATGCCCACACGGGCAATCCATCGCAGTAAGGCGCTAACTATGGCTGGGGTCGTCACTGATCTTAATGGCACCACCTCCAGGAATCTAGTTGAATAATCTATAATTACCAGGATAAATTGGTATCCAGCCCTGCTACATGGGAAAGGCCCCACTATGTCTAAGGTGATATGATTGAATGGGTGCCCAATATGGGGCAGGGGTACCAAAGGGACTCTTGCCGGCTTTACCCCTCCCATCTTCTGCCATTCAGGACATTCTGCACAGAATCTCTCCATCATTTTATATATGCCTGGCCAAAAAACTCTTCCCAGGAGTCTGGCTTCTCTCTTATCCTGCCCCAAATGTCCTCCCATGGGTGAGGTATGGACGACCTGTAGTAACCCTACCCTATACTTCTGGGGCACCAGGAGCTGGGCTGTCTCTCCCCCCTCTTCCTGGTTTTCTAACCAGGATAGAGTAAGCCTCTTCTTACCTCGTAGCATGGAGTTTGGGGGGATCTTGGGGTGGCCCCTGCTGCTCCCTCCTTCTCTTCCTGCTGGGCTTTCCATAAGTTCTGAAAGCAGAGCTCATCTCGCTGTTCTTGATGAAAGTTACCTTCCTCCATCATCCAATCTAAGTTCAAATCCTCTTCCGTGTCCCCAAAACAAAGGGTCTGGAGTCTTCCTTCTCCCTTTCTGAGTTCGTCGGGCATCCAGCGTCGAACTACCTCTCCCAAGTAGAGCCAATCCACCCCCGGCAGCATCGGACATGGCAGCGATTTGGCTATCCCAACTCAGATTTCTTCTGTCTTTCCCAGCACTGAAAGTTCTAGTCTTCTGCATGGGTAGGTGTAGACTGCACTGTGCATACATACTGTGGATACTGGAGTGCTGGGGCTCCCTAGATGTGAGGGTACCAAATCACCCCATACCATGGTTTGGGAGCATCTTTTGTCTACTATAGCTGGGATAATTGTGTCCCCAACTCGCACTTCCACAACTGGCTTGTTTCTCTGACCTGGGCCCCGCTGCCAGCTGAAACTGCAGTCCATTTTCTCATCATGCCTTTCCAGTCCCAAACCAAGGTCCCAGGCTGTCCCTCAGCAGAAACAGAATATGTGACCCTTTTTCCCACACTTGTAGCATCTCACCTCCGGGTAACCTCCCATGTGCGTCTCCCTTTAGGTAGACTCTTCCTGCCGTAGAGTGATTGTGGTGCTTGGCCCAATGACCATAGAAGGCCCACACTGTTCCTCTCTTTCTGGGGAACCTCTCTTTCCCCTTCCATGATGGCATAGTCTTCTGCCAAGCAGAGTGCCTCCTTGACCATCTTAGGTTGATGGCACCGTACCCAGCGTTGGGTACCGCCCATGAGGTGTGCTACAAATTGTTTGAGCACTATCTTATCTACAATCTCCTGAGAAGTGTGTTCCTCCGGTCTTAGCCATCAGTCTGCTAGGTCCCTGAGGGTCTGAACTAACAGTCACAGTTGGCCCCCTTCAGGTCCTTTCTTGGCCCAGAATTTACATCTGTATGTTTCCTGGGAAATCTCTAATTGGTATAAGATTGCGGCTTTCACCTTCTCATAATCTCGGACCTCGGTCCTACTGAGGGCTTGATACGCAGCCTGGGCTGAGCCAATGAGTAGGGGCCCCAACTTTACAGCCCAGCTCTCCGGATCCCATTTTTCCGCCATTGCCACCCATTCAAATGCCTCTAAGTAGGCCTCTACATCATCCTCCTTCTTCATCCGGGGCAGTCCTGGCCCACCCCCTTCTTCTGCTCCAGAGATCTGCAGGGCAGAAATCTGTTCACACAGGTCCTGCTGCTGGGCCCACAGCTGTGTCTCCTGGTTCCCATCTCACCATCTCCTCCAATTGAGCCTGTTGCCCCTGGAGAAGTCTCAACATGAGGTTCTGCATCTGTTGCACATCCGCTGGCACCTGAGCCTCCTTTACGCCTTATCAGCCGTGAGTTTCCCGGCCAATGCACCACTTTGTCAGCGGATCTGCCAAGTACCCCCTCTATCCTTGTAATTCCCGCCTGCCACGACTTGGATTTTAAAGAAATGAAACAGGGAGGAAGTGGTTGTTACAGAAGGAAGTACCAGCAGAAACGTTGAATAAACTTAGTTTTAGTGCTTTTTATTCAATGGCTCTCTGTTGTTAACATGACACTCCCCTTGTGAGGGAGATCGCAGTCCAAGGGGTTAATCTTGGGAGGTCTCCAGCCTCCTGGCCAGCCCCTGTTCTAATGCTACAGTCAAGAGATGTTACACTGTCTTTCATTAATTAATCTATTAATGGCTCGTTACAGCCGCCGTCAGTCCCATTTTTGTTGTTAATTAGTCGATTGGCGGATTGTTACAGCCACCGCCTGCGGCTTTCCTCAGCAGAGCCGGAGTATAGGCTCCGCAGCTCCTTCTAGCTCCAGCTGTCTCTCTCTCTCCAGTGTTTCCTCCCCTTTTCTTCTGGGCAGGAGAGGAGTCGTTGCTCCCACCATCAGCAACCTTATGTAATCAGCTTGTTTCCCCACTAACTAGGGCTCCCCTTTTTCCCCAGCACTCACCATCATCCTAGTAGCCTCTGGGTAAGTTCAAGTAGGGTTAGCTCCCGAGCTTTCTTCTCCCCCAATCCTACTTTCTGGAGCCTCGCTCCTTCCGCTTTATTTTCTTCTTTTACTTGTGATGCCCGCAGGCGTCCCTCCTCCTCTTTCTCTTCTTCTTATCCCCCGGAGTCTGGTCGCCATTGGCTCCTCGTGGGCCAGGGCCCACCCTCCTTGTGGGGTAATTATTTCCAGCTGCCCCCGTTGCCTTAGCAACAGGGCCTCAATAGAGACCCTGTTACAATTGCCATAGTAGTCTATGAGGATTATATTAGATTAAGCCACTGATCTGGGCCTGACTAGGCCCCAACCATGTTTGGGGGGCCCCAACCATGTGTAGGGGGCCCCCACCTGAGGGGGACTCCTTTGGATGGGATCCCCGCTGCCTGATCATGCTGGGTGCGACATTTTCTGTAACCGGGAAGGGGTGCAGGATGCCTCCTTCCCTCCAACCCGCTCCTCCACCCACTTACCACCTTGGGGTCCCCTCAACCCTGCCTGCCTGCCTGCCTCCATGTCTCTCTCTTGACCTCCTACCATGCAGCCCTCCCTCCATGTATATGTACAGAAGGGACTTGGGGGCATAATTGTGAATTGGTGTTTTATGATATGCATGACTGTAGTGTAAATGGTATTTTAAATTGTATTGTATTGTGATTTCTCAATGGAATTGATTGCAATTCAATTTAGTGTGAAAGAAATGAAGAAGAAAGATGAGGAAGAAAAAATTATGATTTGTACTTGCTTCTACTTGATTTCATGGACCTGGGAGGCAGGAGGGCTCTGGGGTTGCAGAGGGGCCAGAGGAGGGGAGTGAATGTGGTTGCTTCCTTGGCTGGACACAAACAGGGCCCATATTTCAGATTGGTTGGCCTCTCCTCCAGGCACCTCTCAATAATATGTCTGGGGATAGCCATTTGATGCAAAATGTCTGGATAATCAGTCACACACATGTGGCTATGCATCCAGAGAAAGAGTACCTCTGGATGTGCAAATACCAAAAATTCATGGTATGTTTTCAAAAGACCAGGTGAGCAGGAAAAAAGAGAATATGTCAAGGCCTACTATGACAAGCAGGCCAACTATTGCAATGCTTACAGCATGCTCTCTGAAACATGAGCAGTTATTGCATCACACCTCCCAAAACAGTACAGCCTGCCTGCCCAGAAGCTCTTTTGCAGGCATTAACCCCAACCTTACCATATGCATTATAATGCATTTTAAAGACTTAATAAAGACTTGCTAAAAGCTAAAGGCTAAAGGCCTGAGTATGGTTGTTAATGTCTTTTTCTTATAAGATGTGTCTGACTGGACTGCACCCTAGCTAGCACTCTGACATGCTTAAGCGCCTGCAAGTCTTATGCAAGTTTTTCAAGTAATGTAATGCCCCCCCGCACACACACATAGCATTCCCACCACTGAGGCGGGTGCAGTTTCCAAAAAAAACCCCCAAACCTCCCAAAGAAAAAATGACACACCCATTATAATAGAACAAAACATTTTAATGAATTGCAAAAATAACTAAATTAACATTTATATAAAAAAATACAAAATGTAAGAAAAATACAAATGTCAAACAAAAAAATCAGGCAATTCACTTCTCTCTCCAACTCCTCACTGGCCTGTGGGCTCATGCTTGGTGAGTTCCACCCACAAAAGTTTTCTGCAAGGAGGAAGGAAAAGAGAAGAGGAAAAAAAAGACTTTACCAACCCCAGCCCCCCATGCGCACGCACACACAAGCACGCACACACACACACATTGGGTCGGTGGGACATATTATGTAAATATAACCTAGGAAGCTGCATAACCCAGATACCGCATCTAGCAAGCAGTGTTTTGGACTTGTGGCTCTGGAATGGAATGTGGTGCAAGTTCAAGTTGCAATAGTGAAGGAAGTAATGTAACCACTCACTCCCTCCCCCCAAAGTTTCAAAATAGTCAAGAAAAATTACCATTTTGTTGTAGCCATTAGGACCCATGGCCACTGCTACTGCACTGGCAGATGATGGGGTGTGAAGGGGTCACAGCACGTGCACGGTACTGGGGGAGGTGAGGCTGGAAGACAGGAGGGTACATGGGTGGTAGGGGTAGGACATAGGCAATAGGTGTGGGGGAAACACTCAAGAGGGGGTAAAAAAAAATGTTTTTGACCCTTTTTTTTTTAGTAATAAAATTGAAAAGTAATAAAAAAGACAGACAAAAAAGCAGACATGTCCCAACATGACCGTGGAGCAGGGAAGGGTGAAGAAGGAGGGAGGGATGAGGAGTAAGGAGTGAATAGAGGGTAGGCTCGGGGCTGCAAGGTGGTACCATGGGTTCTTTCTGACTCCCCTCTGGCAGAAAGGCAGGCAGCCTGGAGTCACAGGCTACAGACTAGGCAAAGATAGCTCAGTGATACAGCTATTGCCTGCCATGTAGGAGACCTGGGTTTGGTTTGGTTCCTAGCCAGGGCAGCAGAGGGTTGAGTTGCTTGCAAGATGGAATCCTTGCTGGGGAGTGGGTTCCCCTCAGATCTTTTACCCTGCCCCACTGGGGTGTCTATGTCTCAAATTTTATGGGATCTGGTCCTCATAATTTGGGGGACCTTGCTCCCCCATAAGTGGCTACCTCTTCCATAACACATAACACCTGCTAAATCCCTTCCATTGGACAGTGGGTGCCTCATATGTGTACCACCCAGGTTACATTTTCCACCCAGGTTACCCCTACCCTCCCAGCCCTGTTAGTCCCCCTCACTCCTGACCTGCCCCCTCAGCCCTGCCAAACCAAAAACCCAGTTCAACAAGTAATTTTAACTAGCCTGAGTCTTGAACTGCCTGACCCATAACAATTTGATCTTTTCAACAAAGTACATGTGAACACAAGGAACATTTCACAAAATTTGTATTTTTCATTAATCTGAACCTTGAACTGAATCACCAGTAAAAAAATTGCATAATTGTCCCCTGGAGTCTTGCTGAAGAATTGCAATAGAGAGTCAATGGATTTCCATGGATTTACAAATTAACCGAAGTGCCACCTGGTGATGCAATAGGTGCAAAACAGGAAAAATCATGTTTTTTGGGCATAAGTCAGATGCACATAAAAATTTAAAATGATAAAAATAACTCTCATGGAAGAAATTCTTTAGGTGAAACTAAAACAAGCAGGTGGTGGTTTAAAGTACCACAAAAAAAATCTAAAACAATAAAATCAGCTGATAACATGCATACAAAGATGCAATTTAGCTAGCTTAATGATGATTTTTGTCACATGGACACAGGAAAAATATAATGTGGAAACAAAAGTGTTGGCATGTGAACAAGCACCCCAGCTCTGCAATCATATCAGCCAACTCCCTCAGCACCCTTTATGGGCAATTGGCTTATATTCTTATACTCTTCCCAAGTTGTTTGTCCAAGCTTCCACTTCCGAAAACTTCCTTTTTGTATTTAAGCTCACCAAAGAGTATTTCCTAACTGTGGTATCCAGAACCAGAGGGGTTACTATCGTGAGCAATAAATATATGCTCTTGGAGACATCCAGGCAATTGTTCAGCAGTTAAGATTAGCTAATGCAAAGCTTGCAAGTTTGCAACCCACAAGTGCAATTTGTCTTTCACAATTTAACCAGTGTTGAAGCTAACTGTTTGCACTGATCATGAGACTGACTAGGTCTCAAAAATAAGTCAAACTACAAGTTTAGCTGATCTAACAGGTTTTTTAAAGGTCAGCCATAACAAGATCTGACCACCTAATATAATTAGCACATTCCTAGGAATCCAAGGAATAAGAAATCAAGGGCTTGAGCTTGGGCAGGTAATGCTAATTTCAAACCTCAAAGTAATGTTGTATAATTTGTTTATTGGGTGAACCTGAGTTTGGGCAGTAACTGTTCATGATAATTTCTAACACTTTTTGATCCCATAGGGTAACAGCTATAGGGCAAGATTGTCTAACAGATTAGCATAAGATAAGGCATAAAGGAACACGCATGTCAAGTGACCAGTTAGAAGGATGGGACAGAAGGACCATCGCTGTACCAAGCCTGGACCCCAGACTCCCAGTGTGAGTGAGGACCGGATCCTGACCAAGGGACCTTCCTGGTGACCCGTCGGACAGCATTGATCGGGGACGCCTGACTTCACTGGAACGTCTTGGCACGCACCTGGCATACAGGTACTGCCGATAAGTTGCCAACCCCAGGTGGGAGCTATTTGTCATTCTGTCTATTTGTGGTTATTATTCACTATTAGCTCTTTATTACTGTACTATCTGTTTTTCACATTAACCTTTCTGTTAACTGTTGTATGCTAAGCTATAAGTAAATTTGCCTTTACTTCACTCCTGACTCGCCTCGTCAATCCCGAACCCAGCAGCCTAACAGCTGATACACTCACAGCACCTAGCCGGCCTGTGACAGCTAAGCCAAGGCAGTTGCCTGCCATTTTTGTTACTCTTCCTGTACATCAAGATGGTTTATTCCTGTGCCCTCAGTAAGGTTTCTTTAAAATACAACCAGCTCTCCTGGACTCCATTCCACCTCACATTGGCCTCCAAGGGTATCCTGCCCATCAATTCCCTGACAAAGTCAAAGTCTGCTTTTCTGAAGTCCAGGGTCCATACTCTGCTGCTTTCCTTTCTTCCTTTTGTCAGGATCTGGAACTCAAAATCTCATGGTCACTATTGCCCAACTTGCCATCTACTTCTACATCCCTTATCAATTCATCCCTGTTTGTGAGCAGCAGGAGCATGTCCTCAAGAACGGCATGACTCCTACTTGGTCTCTTCAACACTTACACCAGGAAGTTGTCTCCAATGCTCTCCAAAAACTCCCTGGGTTGCCTATGAACTGCTGTATTGCCCTCCCACCAGATGTCAGGGTGATTGAAGCCCCCCATGAGAACCAGAACCTGTGATCAGGAAACTTCCACTACTTGTCTTTAGAAAGCCTCATCTATCTTATCCTCTTGGTCTGGTGGTCTATAGCAAACACCCACCATCAGATTACCATTATGGCAGTCCCCTCTAACCTTGACCCAGAGACTTTTAACAGGCCTATCTCTAGTTTCCTACTGGAGCTCTGAACAGTCATACAGTTCTTTTACATACAGAGCAACTCCTTCTCCTCTTTTCCCCTGCCTGTCCTTCCTGAACATTTTATACCCATTTATGACAGCTGTTCAGTCATGCAAGCTATCCCACCAAGTCTCTGTTATTCCGATCACATCATCGTTCCTTGACTGTGTAAGGACTCTCAATTCTTCCTGCTTTTTTCCCAGGCTCCATGCATTTGTGTACAGACACTTGAAGTAACTAATTGATTGCCCTACTTTGTCAGGAAGAATGGGGAGACCTCCCCTGTTGCCCCCTCCTCCTTGCGTTTCCTCCAGGTCTCCTGCTTCCCCACTTACCTCAGAGCTTTGGTCTCCATCCCCCAGTGCACCTAGTTTAAAGCCCTCCTCACTAGGTTAGTGAGCCTGTCTGCAAATATGCTCTTCCCTCTCTTTATCAGGTGGAACCTGTCTTTTCCTAGCAATCCTTCTTCTTGGAACAACATCTTATGGTCAAAGAAGCTGAATCCCCGGTGGTGACACCACCGGTGGAACCATGCATTGATCTGCAAGATGCATCCACTCCTGCCCAGGCCCTTTTTCTGGTCTGGAAGGATCAAGAACACCACCTGTGCCCCTGTCTCCTTTGCCCTTGTACCTAGTGCCCTGTAGTCACTCTTGATGTGCTCAGGGTCTCTCTTGGCAGTATCACTTGTGCCCATATGGGTGAGTAGCATGGGTTAGTAGTCAGAGGGCCAAATGAGTCTTGGTAATCCTTCTGTGACATCTTGGATCTGGGCTCTGGGCAATCAGCAGACCTCCCAGGACAACAGGTCAGGCCAGCAGGTGGATCTTTCTATACCCTGCAGATGGGAGTCTCCAACCACCTATAGTATTTGTTTTCAATGCATTTATGTTGTAATGATGTGTACCTCCATTTCCCTAACTAGCTGGTATAAGGGAAAGGAAGGGCTATAAGGATCCTGACTAGGTACCAAGGCTGTCTACCTGCAGGATGAGAGAGGATGAACCACCAGTAAAAAATGATTTCAAAAGGAAGCTCCAGGTGTTGCCCTGTGGGGTCAGGCCAATGCTCAGGATCTCAATATCGTACTGTAAGACAGGAGGGTGTAGTGTACAGTTGCACATACATACACACAAAAATCAATTTGGTGCACATACACATTCTAGGTGCATATACCACCACCAGGCACACCCTACCAACTCAGGCACATACATATCCAAAATTACCAGCCTAGGCACATGCATACCTATCACCAATGCAAGCACATACACACTCTAATGATAATGATGTGAAATCATACACAATATACACATACATACACAGGTTAAACACTGACTCACGTGACAGTGTACATGTGTGTGGGTGCCTGTAGTGCCTATGCTTGGGGTGCTTGGTAGCTAAAGAGCAAGTGGCAGAGATCAGGGGAAAAGGCAGTGGAGATGGAGCAATAACAGTGGCAGAGATCGGGGGAAAGGCAGTGGAGATGAGGCAGTAGCAAAGAAACAGTGGTTTGCAAGCAGAGAGGAGCTCAGGATGGCTGGAGCCACAGGAGCATGGGACAGGTGTTGGAGGTGGTGGTGAGCCAGAAGCAGGAGCGGGAGAAATGAACCAGAAGTTAGAGGGGTGATGAGCAGAGATTGGAGCAGGGCCAGAACCGCAGTAAAGCAAAACCCAACTCAGGGTTCCAAATAACAGTTTTATTAAATGAACACTGTACTGTATAGCTTGGTTCCCACACACACACACACACACACACACACACACACACACACACACACACGCTCACTCAATGGTAGCAGGAGAAAGAGACCCAGTGGAAGGGTTGGAGTCCAGGTAGGGAAGAGAAGCAGAGTCCAAATCCTTGGTTGAAGAGAGGATGGGGCTACCTATCCAGCCTGGAGAGGGGTCTTTGTCCAGCAGGTGTTGTCCAGAAAGGGTTGCCAGCAAGGCCTCTGAGTGGCTAGGTGGTGTGGCGTGGTGCTGGTCCAGACAAAGAGGGTGTCCCACTGAGTCTGTCTTCACTGCCTACTTTTATAGAGTCAAACTTCCCGTGACCCTAGGGGCATGCCCAGACAAGAGAGTCAGCCCCTGGTGTACTGAGCATGTGCACTCCTAGGTAAGAACATGCGTTTCAGGTGTCTGTAATGGTGAGTTGACTGATTTCTGCAGCAGTCTTTGTCTTTCAGATCTTGAGCCAGGGACGATCAATGCAGAGTGATGGTTGTGTTATCAAGTTGATGGTTTGGTCATTCAGAGGGAGCCATTTTTAGACCTAGTGCCCTGGTCTCTCAAGCATGCTTATTCATTCAGGAACCAGTTTACATGGGGGGGATAGGTATGAGTCACACAGTTGCAACATCTTACACAACAGGGCATGGGAACAAGATGGGAATCTAACACGCAAAATGGTACTTGACATCACTCATGCCAACCCACATTGCAGGCCTAAATCATACAAAGTTAATATAAAACAATAATAATCAATGCATAAATGATAGGACTATAATATAAAAGAATAAAAATCAATACAAATAGAACAGAACACTATTTACAATATAAGAAGCTTATTACAATAGTAGCATACATAGTAGCTGAGGAAGATTAAGCATGAACGTGGGCAGAGCAGTCAAGAAAGAGGTTGTGAGCTCTGAGCTGGTAGTCTGAAGAGAATGAACAGCTGAGGGGCTTTGGGACTGTGGGGACTGAAGAGAGAGAGAAAGCACAGCTGAGCTAAATTTGCATGATCAGGGTTGTGTGGGATAGACTGAGGAGTGAGGGACAACTTAATCCTTTGGAGCAGGTCAGAGAAACTCTTTTGCTGATTTGAATGTTGAGATGTGCTTCTATCTATCAAATGGCACAATACCTCCAACAGAAGCTGCACTGGAAAACAGCTCCCTGAGGCAGGACCACAGAAAACAAGGGAGGATCAGGAATCAAAAGGCCAAGATCTCCCAGTTGGAAGGAGTCAGGGAGTCCCATTCCTGCTCCCTCCATGCCCCTCCCCATCCCCATCCCCCTCACTCCAATTCTTCTTGAGAAGCCATCCCTGAGCTGGCTTCAGGGGATAGTCAGAGGGGTCCTACAAGGCCAAAGGTCCTGTCTTTTTAATGCATGGCTTTTTGCAAAACTGCAACAGAAAATCATAAAGCCATGGATCTTAAGGCCAGAAATAGCCATTGTAATGATGTGGTCAGACCTCCTGTG
Organism: Crocodylus porosus; assembly: GCF_001723895.1. Taxonomy (NCBI): domain Eukaryota; kingdom Metazoa; phylum Chordata; order Crocodylia; family Crocodylidae; genus Crocodylus; species Crocodylus porosus. The sequence continues at coordinate 59,586,813 of NW_017728951.1, forward strand.
TTACAGGGGCCATAAACTGTCCTTAAGTGATTAATACCTCTAGCGTGGTAATTTGTTGTTAAATGAGAACATAGAGCAAAGAAGGCAAAGACAACAAATCCTGATTTAAATAGTCTTTCTCAGTGCTTCGTGAACTGCTTCAATGGCTAATTATTTCTGCTGGTAAAAATCTGCATTTTATTCCCTTTTTAACTTTTCTGTCTTTTACTTCCAGCAAGTGAGTCTCATTGTGCCTTTGCTGAATAGAAGGGCCCTGAAATACCTGATATTTTGCTCTGTGCAGATATTTATACATCATGTCACCAACTTCCCTCTTCATTTACCATTTTTGATAGCATCAGTGTTCTAGTGAGTTGTCAGCAATATGTAACATTGCCCTAAATAAGTATTTTGTCCCTGTTCCTCAGCTGCATTACCAAAGGTGTATAAGTGAAGTACTATTGCATTATGGTAAAGGTCCTTTTAAAACTGTGGATTAAGTTGACTTCTGGCTCCTCTCTTTTGAGACTATAAGAGCCAGGAGGCTGGGCATCTGAAAAAGCAGGAGCTCCTAATCTGGGGAGTTTTGCTGAACAGCTTAGTGAAAGGAAAAGGATTCACCTGCCAGAGACTTGTGAGAGGTCATGTTTGAGAGAACCAGTAGGAGGAGACTGAAACTCCAGAACAGTCACAGAGGTGACAGCTTCCAGAGGGACTAAGGTGGGAAGTGGGTTACATGGATCTGTGAATGGAGCATGGCTTGTGGAGCTATTAACAGAGCCTTTTAAGCCTGTAGACACAGATGTAGTAGAGTGGGCCTGGGGCTCAATCTTACCCAGCATGACAAAAGCTGTGGATACCACTGACCAGCACAGCATGTCTGATTCTTGCTGTACTTAAGCTCTACACAACAAAATACTACTCAAAAGAGACTCTTGCTACAGAAGGGAATGAAAAATAATCTTTTTATGACTTTGTCACCCCCCCACAAAAAAAAAATCTCAGAACAAAAGATCTGTTTCCCAGGGGGAGAAATATTTGGAAGAAAGATTGTAACACAAAACCTTTCACTTTCATCCTTTTCCTCCTCCACCCCCACCTTCTTTTGGCCCTAATGGAATATAAACCTTTCACCCCCCCAAAACACTTTAGTGACCCCCCCAAATAATAAGGGCTTTCAGGTGCTCTGTAAACACAGTTACTTATCATTTATAGATAAATAAGTGACTTGCCACCTGAAGAGTAAGTTACGTCTCATAAAGACTGCACCCGTCAGGCCTCGATCATTTGGTCCTGTGCCGCTCGGCTCTGGATATGTAGGCTGTTCTTCAGTCCGTCCCTCTGGTCTCAGGAGATTGATGTTTCTCCCCGGGGCAGTCTTATCCCCAATCCCGCCTGCCACAACTTTGATGACTCTTTCAGTGGTGGGGTCCGACTACTGGGGCTTGTCTGCATCCAAGGCCTTAGGGCAGAAGTCTTCTGCAAGGCTCCAACCTCCCCTGTACCTCGCCCTGAACCCAGCCACGACGGAGTGCAGATGTCCTTCGCGGCCTGCCCTCCCCTGCAGGTATCCTAGTTTCCCCCAGAACTATGCACCAGGCCTTGCCTGAAACCCAAGCTACCCGTTATGGGCCCCCCAACCACCTTGGTCCTCTACCTGGCGGAGCCTTCCTCCCTACCAGGAGAGCACTAAGGCTTTATGTCGCCCTCTGTCCAGCCTTTCCAAAGGCGGAAAACAAAAACAAAAACTAATAGAAAAGACTATCTACAACACCCATGACCTTCTAACTACTACCATCGGGCAGCTCGGTGCAAATGTGCCCTAATTAGCCCTGACCCACAACTGGCCGTTCCCCTAGTGCCACCTTCTTCCCCTTTTATCAAAGAGTGCTCTACAAATTAAGCAGACCCTTGATGTCCTTTCTGGCTCGGGCTATTGTCTATCCTCAGAAGGGCTACTTTAGGTCCTTGGTTCTATTTTCCAGCAGCCTCTGTTGCTGTTGCAGCCTTCCGCCTCCCACTTAGGATAGTCCCTGGAGCCAAATTACACTTGTATTGGTCCCTCTTGACTTGGTACCTCGAGTCCCTTCAATCTCTCTTCTTCTTTATGGCCCACCCTGGGTACCCCACTCGCCTGTCTGGTCTCTGGAGCCTCTCCCAGGAGTCCTGCATCGGGATGCAGCTTGGCTGCTTCTTTCTTCCTTAGCCTGTCGCTGGTGTCTCTCTCCTGGAGACCTCTGAGGCAGCCTTCTGCCCGTGCGAGGCGTTCCTGCTCTCTCTCTTCAGGGAGGGGTCCTGGGAGTACTTCCCCTGTTGTCCTTCTCACCGCCCTCCTTCCTTCTGCCTCACTCGCCATGCTTCTTATTTCCCCATGCCGGCTCTCCTTCCCCTTCTCTCCAACTGGCTGCAATTTCAAAAAGATGCGGCTAACAAGCCGCGTGGGTTGCGCCACCGCTTCTGGTCCCGCCATGGTTCCAGTTGCAGGTAAGGGGTTTTCCCCTCACTCTTCCTTTCATTACGACTCCCCTGGGGTGTGCTGGCCCCCAGGGGTCCCCCTTGACCTCTCGGGGTCCATCCCTTGTGTTTTCCCCGTGACAAAGACTGATTAACTTTGCAAAAATAAACTTTTATGATACCTTCGGAAATGAAGATGAATGAAAATATTATCATCAGTTTACCTCCTTTTGTGTTTGCTGTTATATAAGGATCTAACTGGCAGTTCTGTATCTGTGCCATACAGAAACAAAAAAGTGAATGCAAAACACCTGGCACAAAGAACCAAGTCTGTCAGATTATAATATACCTGTTCTTTCTCTTTTAAAACAAATGCATGCTGTGCTCTCCCTCTCCATTCTCGCCAAAAGAAAGATTAAAGCAACTTAAGGAATCAAAGCAAAGAATATTGGACCAAATTCTCTGCTGATAAAGAGTTGAGCTTCAGGTTTTTTTCTATTAATTTACACTAGCAATGGACCTGTCAGTAAAGCGTATGAAGATGGGAGAATATTGTGCAGCTATTAAGTTTGTTACCACCAGAGGGCCATGTAGTACTATACTAAGTGAAGAAAAAGTGACCATTTGATAATGCCTATCAGCAGCAAATAGTTTTAGTAAGCTTAACAAGCCAAACACCTTCCTGATAAGATTATTTAGGCAGAGTGTTTCAAAAGAACGACTAAACAACTCAATACAAATTAGAAGAAAAAAATCTCAGAAGTGTTGCAAGACTACTTGCATTGAATCCAGCAGAAATGGACACATTTCTGAAAGGATTTTAGTTCTACAGGCTAGTCTCCCTACACTTAGGCCACATCTATGTGAGATGCTAACTGCACAGTAGTGTATCACAGCACAAATTGTGGTAATACGCTACTGCGCAGTATTATTAGGCTAATGTACTGTAGTGTCACTAAAAATGTATTTGCCAGCACAAACGATCAACACACTTCTTTTTTGAAAGTGAGGATTTTTTAAATTTACCAGTTAATAGTATTTCTATATGGAGTCTATGGAAACAGTGTTTATTGGAAATGAAAGGTATGGACTTCATGAGACTGAAATTGTGAGTGCTGAAGAGAAATATATGCATCAGAATCAGTGACATGGCGAAGTCCTAGGAGAGGTCCTTCAAGTTAAATTTACATGCCTACAAAAAAAAGGCTAAGCCCAGGTCCACACCATCATTTATCTGAAATGCCTCCAGCTTCCCATGCAGGAAAAAGGCCGATCAGAAATGTCACTGAATTCAGTTTGAACACGTGAATGAAAGGATGGTATGAAGAGATTAAAGAGGTAAATTTTGAATTTTTTTGAAACTGGGAATTTTTCTGCTAAAGGAGGGACTAACATGAAACAGAAAAATGAATTTGAAAATATTTATCAAATGTGGTTCTTACTGGACAGAGTGCCCTTCAAGGGTAGTTTTAATTCCCACAAGGATTTTACAAGAGGCTTGCTGGAGGCTGCTGTAGTGTCATATTAATACAAAATGTTCCTGTGTACATTGGGTCTCTTTTGTGCTTAAGAGGCCATGCTAGCTGCCATTTCTTCTTCCCAGCAGAGCAGAAGCTGGAGCTATTTCCTATCACAGTAAATTGTTCTTCTGGTGATCTCTACCTGCCAGGTTATAGGCCAAATAAGGCCAGAGTGTTCAGATGGTCTGTGGTTTATGCAAATGATGCATGAGGGTTTGGGGAATTCAGCATACTGCTTGCTGAGCTCTTCTAAGACCATACCTCTAACAAAATACTCTTTGCCCTTCCTTTAGGGATCTCAGAAAAAAACCCATCCATACACTGTGTTCCCAAAGCCCAGTGCTCTAATACATGACATTTCAGTATAGATAGCTAAATAGCAATGTATAAACATAAAAGGTAAAGTGAAGCTTTTTATTTTCTGAAAAACAGAAGTTAAAACAGCCTGGCAACAAGCAGAATGGTAAACGATATAGCTGGGTTGATGCCACCATTGAGAAACATGTCCAATTTAAAGATAGAAAGTAGCAGCCTATGTACTGTCTCCTCTCTGTCCTGTGGAGGCATGAGAAGCTCAATATTTGCCCTTTAAGTTACATGCATCTTCACTGTTAAAAGCTTGACATGTCTGTTTCTATTTTCAGAAAATAGTGCTTACATGTTGGTGAAGGTAGACTAAGATACTCTCCATTCTAACTTACCACTTTCACTTGCAAAAATTTATTCAAACTTTCCACCTGTTTCTGCTACTAGAGGTGATTTGCCATAAGTTTGAGCACAGCAATCTAATCAATTTTTGAGTTATGTGAAAACAGGAAAAATGGCATTAGTGATGCTGTGATGGAGAGCTTTTTACATGAATACGATTCAAAAATAGCTAAAATGGGTACCTTTCAAGTTTAATTTCTTTTAAATTCTTCTTTCATTTTTTGGATAAGTCAGATTTGAAAACTGATCTAATCTGATTTGCAAATTCTAAAAATGTAACATTTTTCATATGTATTACACATTTCGCATTTTCTTCAGGGTGACATTACATTAGAGTTAACAGGTACTAATTCTAAGGAATGTTAGTCTGGGTTAAGATAAACAACTGATATTGATCAGTCACATGTTCAGGAAGGTTTAGTCTTTGTGTGACAGATAAATTACTGATTTTTGGCTATGACCTTTAGGGACCTCACATAGTCTCAGGATCAAAAGACCTAATTCCTTTCTCTTTCCAATCCAGCCTGAGCAGAAAATGCACTGTTTCATTCTTAGTTTGATCTCATAAAATCAGCCACTTCAGGGAGTAGGTCTGGGTTTTAGGCCCAAATTCTCTGTTTTTACAAAGTGGCAGAGCCACAATGAAAGCCAGATTTCCAAAGGAACACAGTGCTACTGTTTTCAAATGCTTTGGTTAGTTTGGGGGTTCAAAAACTCCCCACTCTAGACCTCCCATAGTGACACTTTTTAAAATATTTCTAAATCAATAGAACTATACCAATAATTTGACCCATTATATTTTCCATTCTATTAATACTTACGCAGACAAAGAAAAAAATGATTGTAGGTACTCCATAAGCATTAATGAGTTATTTTAGCCATATCTGTCCTCTGTGCTAAAAGCAGTTTCATATAGCTCAGTGTGAATGGCAAAGCTCCTTTTTAATGCATAGACTAGGTACAGATGTTCAAGAAGCCCAAGGCAGAATCAATCTAAGTTACACCGGGGGCATCTAAAGATGCACTTTACTGCAGTTGCTTAATTAGCTCCACAATAAAGCTATATCATTTACTATCACTGTCTACACATGTGGAGCTATCAGGACAGAGTAAATTAATTAACTCCACCATAGGTTAGTATTGTCCCACACAAGTACTATCCTACAGGGGAGTTGAGACTGGACCCTAAAAGGTATATGAACCCATATATCTATACCTCAGGAACTAGGCATGTTAGCAAAATGTCAGCAGCTATTTAGATTGAGTATTGTAGTATTCAAACAGTTCAGTTATGGCTACTGTAGAAGGTAGAAAAAGTAGATCCTCCAATGTTATTTTAACAAACCTTTTTAAATCTCAGTGCAACTGGCATCAAACCTAAAATTTCAGCTATTTGGCTAAAATGAAAGCCTCACCTCACCTCTATGGCATGGCCCTTTTTTTGCTTGGACTCTATTAATAATGTCCAATTTAAACAAATATTCAGAAAATGTGTGATAGTAGAACTGATCAGTTAAAACATACTGAACATTTTCTCCACCAGATTGGAGGAAATTCTTTTATTTAAAAGCTTCTTTTGCAACACATCTTGACTCCTCCATCATTCCCAGTGCATTTTATGTGTAGAACTCCTAGAAAACAGTGTCTACTGGAACACCTCTTCTAACAGAGCTGGAGAACTGATCTTTTATTTTGCCATTACTATTTTGTTCTCTACATATTTAACTTGCAGATTTACTGTGGTAGCCAGAACCAGAGGGTTTACTATCATGAGCAATAAATATATGTTCCTGGAGGCATTCAGCAATTGTCTAAGCAGTTAAGATTATTAGCTAATGAAAAGCCTGTAAGTTTACAACCTGCAAGTGGAACTTGTCCGTCACAGTTTATCCAGAGTGTTGAATCTAACTGTTTGCACTGATCATGGGACCACTGAGCCCCCAAAATAAGCAGATCTACAAGATCAGATTAGCTGATCTAACAGGTTTTTTTAAAGGTCAAACCATAACAAGATCTGACCACATTCCAAGGAATTTATGAATGAGAAACTAAGGGCAAAGTAATGCTAATTTCAAAACCTCAAAGTAATGTGGTGCAATCTGCTTATTGGGTGAACCCAAGTTCAGGTGGTAACCTTTCTTGATAATTTCTAAAACTTTTTGATCCCATAGGGTAACAGCTATAGGGCAAGATTATGAGTGGCTCTAAAGCCAACAGATTAGCATAAGATAAAGCATAAAGGAACGCGCATGTCAAGTGACCAGTTAGAAGGACGGGACAGAAGGACCATCGCTGTACCAAGCCTGGATCCTGGACTCCCAGTGCAAGTGAAGGCTGGATCCTGACCAAGCACCTTCCCAGCGACCCCTCAGACAGCATGGATAGGGGACGCTGGAACAACTTGGTGTGCACCTGGTATAGAGGGACTACTGATAAATTGCCAACCCCATCTGGGAACTCTTTGTCATTCTGTCTATCTGTTGTTATCATTCACTATTAGCTCTTTATTACTGTACCATGTTTTCACATTAGCTTTTCTGTTAACTGTGTAACAGGGGACCTGCTCAAGGCCGATCTCAGAGCAGCCTGCCTACCTGTTCTTGGGCTAACTGCCCACTTTCTCGCCCACCAGACCTTAATCTTAATAATTAATAAATGTATATTAAGCAGGAGCCTGTCCATTTTCTGCCCTGCTGCCAGGAGGCGCTATCTGCAGCTCCATTCCTTCCCTTCACTGCAGCCCAAGCCTCGCAGATGACCTTGTGATGTTTTCATACACACCAGTCCCACATGATGGGCCCCAGAATCCTGCTGTAGGACCCCACCTGGGTTCCTCCCTTCAGGCAGACACTGCCGCTGTCATACCAGACCACATATCACCCTGTCATCAGTTCCATTTCAGGTGTGATCCCCTCACTGGGACCTTCAGCTCACACTAGCCCCAGTCCACCTCTAGGCCAGTCAGGACCCCAGGCCTCTGGCTCTTGGGCGTCCCTCTCAGAGGGTGTCCTTGCCCTTCTGACCCTCCTGGTACTTGTCCCTGCCTGGGCCAGTTAGGGGAAGCTCTGGCAGGCCTTGATGTATGACCCATACACTTTTCCTGGGGTCCCCTTCTCTGGTTCCTCCTTCATGTATGTGGGGGCTGGGGTACCTCACACCACGACTGGTGCCTCAGGGTCTCACTCCACCCCTGGGCCGCAGGTCGTGGTGCTATTATAGATGTTATCTTTGGCCTACACTCTGCCTCCCAATGGTGGAGGACTTATCAGAGACAGGACTCAGCTCTTGCTCTCTCTGGCTGAGCCCCCATTCTGCCTTCACAGGGCTCCATAGTGCTCTCTCCCTGGGGCTCCTCAGTGCTGCCACACTCTCAACGGGGGCTTGGGTGTTATATTCAATCCAAACTCTGCCTTGCAACATTGGAGGACTTACTGGGGTCAGGACTCAGCTCCCTCTCTGGCTGAGCCTCTGTTCTTCCCTCACACTGAGGGCTGGCTCACTGCTCGCACTGCTCCCCCTCACACTGGGGGCTGGCTCACTGCTCGCGCTGCCCCCTCTACTCAGGGTCTCAGGGCTTCCCTCCTTGGCGAGTGGGGCTCAGGTGGCCATAGCAGTGCCTGGCCCCAACTCTCCAGCTCAGGGTCTCAAATTCCTGCAGGGCTGAGGTGGTCTTAGCCACACCTGGCTTCCAACTCTCCACTCTCCTCCTCAAGGCTTGCACCCCCACCACTACCTCTGGTGGAATGCAACCCCCATGACTACCTCCAATGGAACACAACCCACCCAAAGGTGAGGGCTAGGGGTTACAGTGCCCCTACCCACCTTTCACTGGGGTGATCACTGGCATTTTCTAGGGGCTCCTGTGCCACTGGGAGCCCTACCAGGCCACCCACTCCCAGCAGGGTATAGTTTCAAGTCATACCCAGGGCTGAGAGCCTCCTACTAACCCCTACGCTCTTCCTTTACCTCCAGATGAAACTCCGCAGCCCTCTGGCCATGTAATGAAACTCCAACAGCCCAACTTCCTTGTTTATATAGGCAGCCCTAAACCTAAAATGGCTGCCCTCATTAGGCATCTGGAAGTTGCCAGCTTCAAGGCCTTAAACTGGCAGCACAGACAGTGCCCTGCCACAATGCTAAGCTATAAGTAAATTTGCCTTTACTTCACTCCCGACTTGCTTTCTCAATCCCGGATCCAGCAGCCTAACAGCTGATACACTCACAGGTCCTAGCCGGCCTCTGACAATTTACCCAGTGCTGAATCCAGGCATGGGGCAGAGGGCTCCACCCTCTCCCCTCCCCTCCACACACACACACGCACGCGCGCGCGCGCGCACACACACACACACACACACACTGTGGTTGTGTCTACATGTTCAGTGCACTCAAAGCTTACTGCCTGGTCAGTGTAGACACCTGCTTGAGTTCTGTGTGAGAAGTAATCTAGCTGGAGCCCCTGTTTCCACATGACTCTGGAGCCCACTCGGTGAACACTGTTGGTATTTGCCTTTCCTCTCCCTTCCCCCTGAACTCAACAGCAAGGGAAATAGCCCAGCTCATCTCCTGGCCTCCAGATCTGCAAGAAAGCAGGAAACCAGCCAGACACTGCACTGACCTCACATACTACACAGTCAAAGGGGGACGTGACTGCCCCTTCATTTACCCTATTTTATAGACAAGATGCAGACACATAAATTAGACTTGGAGCTGTTGTTTCTACTCCCAGAAACTTAAGGGTGGGCTGGATAAGGAATTTTAGTATGGTGTATTCTTCACAGATTCACAGAAATTTAGGGCTGGAAGGGACCTCATGAGATCATTGAACAACCCCCCTTTATTGGGCAAGAAAGACTACTGGGGTCAGGTCAAGTAAACCCAGCAAGGTGTGTGTCCTGTCTACCTTTTGAAGATCTCCAGGGTAGGTGCCTGCTTCACCCCCACTGGGAGTCTATTTCAGAGTCTGGTCACATGAACCACAAATAAGTTTTTCCTTATATCCAGTCTGAAACTTTCTTCAAGGAGTTTATGACGGTTGCTCCTGGTTTTCCCCTGGGGCGCTTTGTTAAATAGTTGGGCACCTAGCCCCTGATACTCTGCTCTGATATATTTGTAAGCTGCCACAAAATCCCCCCCAAGTCTTCTCTTTTTTAGACTGAACAGTCCCATATCTGTCAGCCTTTCTTCTTATGGCTTGCTCTTCAGGCCTCCACATCCTTCTTGAAGTGTGGCACCCAGAACTGGACACAGTATTCTAGCTGCAGCCTCATCAATGCTGAGAAGAGTGAGAAAAGAAGGGCAATTTGCAAAATTCATATTGAGTTGTAGGTTCTGATGTTTTGGTTCAAGCCTGTAGATCTAAAAATAAACAGCCCAATTAAAAGAAAGCCATGAAGGATTTACCATACTCTCTCCTTATAAATGTGAAATGTGTTAACTGGAAGCAGTTTGAAGCATCTTTATGTTATATGTATGTCCATCATTTAGCACCGATCATGACAAAGATCTAGTCATTATGATTATGATGATAATAATTTTGGGGAGTGTCACAAATTTTATCTTTCTACTTTAAAGTATCCCTATACTTTAATGGTCAAAGTTTCACCATTAGGTGGCACCAAATCATATTTCAATATGCAACATGAATGAAATATAGAATTAATTAAAACTAGAATAATCTTAAATCAGAGGTAGCCCTTAAATAAAATTACAGTGGTCTACTTCGTCTTTACTTCAGTTACAAACTTTCATTTTAGAAAGCTTATCAGAGTAAAAATTAAATAGCTTTTTTTTTGTAGATGTCCTATCTATTCCTAATCAAACACGTAATATATTTAACTCTTCCAGTATTTCACTATACAGTTTACAAAGCAATTAATCTCTTTTAAGTTTAGCTTTTTTCAGTTAGGCAAACCAAACTGTCTATCCCTGCCTAGACGATTCCAAATGTAGTCTAATAAAAACAAGAAAAAAAAGTCCCTGTGCACATGTGGTACACTTCCAATCAGGTCTATGAATAATTTACCAGTTAATGACTTTTTTCTTTTTTGTTGTTTATGAAATAATACTCTTAACTAAGGCAAAACTTAAGCAATAGCCATGTGTTTTCTCTCGAATTTCAGCTAGAGAAATGACCTGAAAATTGCTGTTGCAAGAGCTTCTAAAACTTATTGCTAAGTACAGGGAATTTGCTAACTTCTTGTGTTGGATCCAAAAGCTTCCAATTATCAACAAAAGATGGCATACCAGCCCAATTACTCCTGATATAGTCCAGTCAAGAGAAATTCCAAGTAACCATAATTGTGTGGGTGTGTATGGTTTGAAATAACAGGAATCACTGAAAATTTAGTGTAAATAAAAATGTAGACCATTTACATATCACATACAGACAAATATGTCCCACTGTGCTGAGTGTGCTTTCAACAGGAAGCAGGATTTTTCGGCATCCTACCAACACTGATTTCAAGCCATCATAAACTATTAGAGGTCCGCTTACTTTCCAGCATTACAGAAAACTTCTGTAATGGCTTATTTATTTCATTTGTTAACAGAGTAGAACAAAAATATGCGCTTTTTACATAAGATAATAAAAACATACCAACTTATTTTCAGTTAGGTTTTTTTAATGATTAATTACAGATGGCTTTTGAAGAAAACATTCTTGTGGGGCTGGATAAACATGAGGCTACAATGCATAGATATTCTGACATTAGGATGCTATACACAGTAATGAACTAACTAAGCAATTGGGCTAGATCCTGTGTTCTTATAGACAGGAGTAACTAAACCCAGAGTCTGGATATGTGTCAATGTATTTTAGAATTCAGATGCTGCTTCAGGCAAAGTACCTCTAATTATTTACGTTAACAGTAAGAAATGGAAAAACAATAATTGCAGCAATGAACCTGAATTCATGGAGCCACTGTTTTAAAAGGCAGGAGAGACATTTTTTTAACCTTTATTTCAAATTCAGACATAAAAAACACAGGGGTATTGTATTCCCTTAAGAACTTATGTTAAACTGAGCCAAAGTTTATTTTCACTTACATTTTATCTGTACATTGGTTTTTGGTCAATGTGTGGTATATTTTTTAGTAAAGATTTTCTTGACTAAAGAATTTGTTGTGATTTTTTGGTTGTATGGAACCTAACCATCTCCCAAGGAGAATATAAAAATTTCTCTATATTTATCTTTTCCTGCATTGCTACTCAGTTAACATGTGGAAAAACTATTACTTAGTTCTTTTTGCATTTAGGTTCCATCAATTGTAAATGTAAACCAGCTAATTATTCATGTTCAGTCCAACTAATAAAATGCTTGCCATGATTCTTAAAGCATGATCCCCAATGAGCCACATTCCACAGATTTTGCTTTAGTGGAGCAAAACTCTGTTACTACGTTAGAGACCTCCGAGTTGACTCAGTAGCAGTTCTGCCTAAATCAGGATTGCAGGAATATATCCTTTCTCAGATTGAGTTCAGTGTCACAGAGGTCAATCAGTGACAAAATTCCTTGAGAGTCTTGGAGCCAGAGGTGTTAAGATCAAGTTTGCAGCCCTGGGCAAACCTTTCCTGGGGAAGCAGCGGTGTCTTGTGTCAGAAAATAAAAGGAGCAGAAGGGCAATGGGGAAGGACAGTCTTATCTGTGACAGGGACTGCCTGCCATGTCCCTGCACCCAGTTCCTATAGCCAGGTGGTGTGGGACTGCTCCTAACACAGCAAATATCCCAGGAGAAGGATGATGTAATTCTGGTGCCCCTCTAAGTTGGCACCTAGGACTGGTGTTCCTTTTACTTCCCCTTCCCCCCCAGTTACACTACTGCCAGGAACATCTACCTTTTTGAGATATTGCATAGATTTCTTAGATTTCATAGACATTAGGGCTGAAAGGGACCTTGAAAGATCATCGAGTCCAGCCCCCTGCCCGAAAGCCAGGAAGTCAGCTGGGGTCATATGATCCCAGCAAGATAAACATCAAATTTCCTCTTGAAGGTGTTCAGTGTAGGTGCTTGAACCACCTCTGATGGCAGGCTTTTCCAGACCTTGGGGGCTCAGACACTAAAGAAATTCTTACTTATGTCCAGCCTGAAACAGTCTTGCAGGAGTTTATAACCATTCGACCTTGTAATCCCTTGGGGCGCTCTGGTGAACAAGCATTCCTCCAGATACTGGTGGTCACCCTGATAAACTTATAGGTGGCCATCAGATCACCCCTGAGCCTGTGCTTTTCCAGGCTAAAGAGCCCC
>NW_017728951.1:59599816-59606554 GCF_001723895.1 Crocodylus porosus
CCACCCCTGTAACCTGTCCAGGTCCTGCTGTAATCTCTCCTTCCCTACTAGCATGCCCACCTCACCCCAAATCTTGGTGTCATCAGCAAATTTGAACAGGCTGCATTTGACCCCATCATCCAAGTCACTAATAAAAAAATTGAACATTGTGGGCACAAGGACCAAGCCCTGGGGGACTCCACTTCCTACTTCCCTCCAGGTCGAAAATGACCCATCCACCACTGCTGTCTGAGTATGACCCTTCAGGCAATTTGCAATCCATCTGACTGTGTAGGCATCAATGCCACAGTCACCTAGTTTTTTAATGAGAATGGGGTAGGAAACCATATCAAAGGCCTTGCTGAAGTCCAGAAAGACTATGTCTACCACAGCGCCTATGGCCAATGCTTTTGTGACCTGATCATAAAAGGCAACCAGGTTGCTTGCCAGCTCTTTGAGTACCCTGGGGTGTAGATTGTCAGGGCCAGCTGACTTGGAAGTAGCCAGCCTCTTAAGGTGTTCTAACAATCAAGTTGTTTCAGCCCCAGTTCTCAATTAAATTAATTTAGTGTATTAACTGTTATTTAGCTGTTACATTTAGATTGACCCTAAATAAGGTTAGGTTGATGTACATGTCCATCTGTGCAGGCATTCAGGGTAGGGTTACCATGCATCTAGGTTTTCCCAGACATGCCCTCTTTTTCGGTTCCCTGGCCTTGTGTCCAGGCAGGTTTTTAAAATGTGAGCAAATGTCCAGGTTTTTGCTTTGCCTCTGCTTTCCTGGACTGGCTTTGGGCCTGGGAGCAGCAGGGAAGGTAATTGGCTGTCAGGGTCACGCACTCACCATATGGCCCCAGCAAGCCATTCTCAGATAAAGGGACACTGTGTGTGTATGTGTGTGTGTGCGCACGGACACATGTGTGTGTACAAGTACACACACACACGCGCGTGCAGGAGCTACTTGGGTAGCAGGGCTGGGGGACAGGGTGTTGCAGGTAGGGAGTGAGGAGCACTGGCAGGGTGGGGAGGGGGGGTCAAGGACTATGGGTCCAGAGTGCAAGGCACTGGCAGAGCTTGGGGGCAGGAGGTGTAGGTCAGGAGTGAGGGGCACTGGTAGGGCAGGGGAAGGGCAGAGGCTGTGGGTCCAGATACCAGCAGGGCTGGGAGACAGGGCCTGAGGGTCAGGAGTGAGGGGCACTGGCATGGCTGGGGGGCAGGGGTCTGTGGGCTGGGAGTGTGGGGTACCAGCAGCGCTGGGGGGCAGGGGAGCTTAAATCACCCAAGAAATGGTGGGTTGGATCTAAATTAGCTCACCTGAAGAGGTGAATTAACTTAGATTGGGGGCTGGTTAATCTGATGTGCTGAAGTGCAGCCCCAGGCCTAGGGAAACCCACCTGCTCACCCCTCCCGAGGGCTGTGGTCTTCTTAACTGTCCACCTCCCCCACCCCAAGTTACTTACACAAGTTTCCTGGTGCAGCTCCCAGGGGCAGTGAATGGCTGTATGCATCCTTAAGTTCAATGGGGGAAAAAAATCTTAGAATTTAATATTTAAAACAGATATGGTGTTTAAACCTCTCCCCCCACTCTTCCTCCTCCACGTAACATCCACACACATACCAAAATACAAAGAGTGTTTTTAACAGTCCAACTAAAAGGGTTTTTCTCAATTATTCCACTTTCAGTTTCTTGACTGCTGTGAATTCATAATTTCACTAGTCCTCTGTAACTTGTCTTTCAGACTAGACTATATCAGAATCAGAATATCTAATATAAAAACAAACAGCCCTTGCATGCATCAGTTAAACAGAATATTACATTATTTGGTTCAAAGGTAAAGATCAGGGATCTGTGATACCTGAATCCAGCTAAATGATATATTTCTTTCAAATATGAGATAAAAACATGTGTTGCTCCTTATCAGAACAAACACCGATATCTTTCAATGTTCATAGGAATTTCCAATATTAACCTACCTGTAAACCAAGAGAAACATTTTCTCATAGCTCAGGAATCACAATGCTAATTTATAAGGATGGAATGTGGTTTGTTAATATTTACCCCCTTATTAAACACTCTTATGTAAGCTTTTGCTTTATCAGTTCCACAATTCATATTTATAGGAAGAGTTTTCATTAGAATATTAAAGGCCACAAATTTAGCGATACTTTCTCAATACTATAACATCACCTTGCACCTTCTTTTGATTAAGCTTCAGTAGAAATAAATAGAATTACATGTTCCATAAATTGAAATAACCAGTTAATCTACCATATTTCTTTGAATAGGAAACATTTTAACAACAAGTATTTGTTATAAAAATGGATCTTACATTTAAATATAAAAGAGTTTTAAAAATTAAATGAATAGTGAATAAAATATATGGTAATAATTCTATAATGATAAAATAATATGCTTGTGTTTAAATAAATATATTATGCATATTAAAGTCAACAAAAGATCTGAATATCAGAAGATACACAAAAAGGAATGTGAGTGCCTGATCTTGAATTATTCCTGAAGCATTCATTCATTTTGGAACAAATAGGAATCATGGATTATCAGCAGCTGCATACAGCTTCTTTTAAACTCAAAGTTATGAAATTTACAAAACAAGTGGAAATAGAGTATCAGAAAGAAAGTATGGCGTTAATGGAGCTTGTGTCAAGAATTAGAGATTATTGACATCCAAACTTTCAGAATGCAAAAAAACAAGGAAAAGATTCAGCAAATCTAAACATTCCCAGGCATCAATAAGAAGGTCAATGATTGTTTTAATTTAACAACAAAATTATGGCCTTTCTGTCAGCAGAGAAGTGACAGAGCCAAAGCCCATGAGGTGGCACATAACATGGACAACTAGAGCAAGTCTGGGTGGAGTAGAGAAGTTAATGAAGTAGCAAGGCCTCTTAACCCTATCAACCTAACCCTATTACACAATGCAAGCAATGTGTCAGAAACTTCCTTAGGAGCTTAAAGATAATCTTTTATATTTTCATGATATTGTTACACTCTGTTATAAGAAACAGTACCAGATTGGACACAGACAGATAGGAACTTTTGACCTGTGTTTTTCACATGCTGATCAATACCACAATTCACAAAATGGAAGAAAAACAGGTGTGAATGATCATGACAGGAAATGAGAAACAGTGGATAACAACTGCTCTGTGTAACAGCTGATTGCCATAAACTACCTTCAGATATAGTGGTTAAGAATAAAAGCCTGCCTAGGGAGAACTTCTGAAAGAGTTTTTTGTGCAAGGAGAGGTAAAAATATGGATATCAAAGCAGCTTGTACTGGATTGGCTGCAGAAAGTATAGTTGTGTCAGTTTGCTGCCTTGTTAAAACTAAACCCAATGTTTTCTATGAGGACACAATTAAGAAACACTGGGGATGTCTACATGTTCATTAATGCACCTTACCTAGTGTGCATTTAGTTTAGTACTTCCTTAAAGTACTAACTAAATGTGCAGTACCTAAACTACTGCACAGTAGCTCTGGCACACAGTTATTTAGTGATACTTACTGAGCATTAGCCTAATAACACTGCTCAGTAGGCTGTTAGCATGGTTTTTGTTGTGACACATTACTACACAGTGTTATTAGGCCCATGTACAGTAAGCATCTTATGTAGATGTACCCACTGTGATCAAAAACCTATCAGGTGTGATGATATAACATCTTTAGCCATTGGATGCCTGTTAATAAGCCATTAAAAAAAATAAATTTAAAATCCGTTATCAGAGATGGCTTACAATTGGTAACAAACAGCCTATACCAAGTGGGTGGATGTACTGCACATCTTTTCCTCTTCTGTGTAAATAAATTAAGAATGGATTTCTATGAAAATGGAGACTGATGTCTTTCAGAAAATATTGTACCTGTAACCCACTTAACAGAACAGAAGATGAAATTGTCTGGACAATGTTAAGCAATAAAGAAGACTCAGTCTCAAGGGATGGCTAGGAATGATTTATGCTGTTGTTCAACTATTTTAAGTGAAATGTTATAAATGTATTTCTTTTGTAAATGCAGGAGCTCTTATAGCACATAAGTTATCCTTTTAAATTTTTTAAAATCTTTTTTTCCTTAAATGAAAATTCCAAAAATGTAGGTGCCTATTAAATTAAAGGAATATATTAAATAAAACAAGCAGCACCTCTTTCTTTTTGTGTACCAAAGTGATTGCATCTCTGATGCTCAGAGTACAAGTCTGGTCAATTAGACATCTTTTTAAGCTTACTTTAGGGTATATGCATCATTGGAACTGGTTTAATAGCCTGAAGTCTATAATCTACCTCTCCTTTGAATGTCTGAATGTTATGGTGATTCCTTGGGGTGTGACAGTTATACTCACAGAGGAGGTAGAAAGCGTTTTCTTTGGACCACATTTTTAACTGGTGGAAACCGGCATAGTTCCAGTTCAGTGGAGCTGTATCAGTTTCCAACAGCTGAGAATCTGACCTGTTCAGAACCACTGTAATAATCATACAAGCATAGGCAAATTATTTCTCCTTCTGCATCATGATGCATTTTCTTTTATGTAAGCAGAAAGCTCCTAAGGCTTATCTGGATGCCATGGATCACTTCCTTTCCACTTTTAGTACTATACATTGCTTATTTCCTGTTATATCTTTAGGAAGAGTATACATTAGGCAATGAAGCCAAATCCATGCATTTATTTCATGAAAAACATTACACTACAATTTTGCCATGCCTTATTGTCTTGTTGATCTTATATTGTTTCACACAGTCACTTTTATGCACATGATTTTATTTTTTTATTTGTGTATGATGGTTTCAATTAGGACTATATATGAAAGACATCTAATATGATTAGAATAAATGACACTCCTACAACTATTTTGTATCATCTTAATTGATTTGGATTTTTATTGATAATTGAAATACTTTGTATTTTTAAAATACAGAAAAGATGTGTTTAATCTGATGTAGTAAAAAAGTATATAATGCATTTTCTTTCACTAGAATCAGTAAAACTCCCACTTAGAGTTCAAGTTAATAATTAGAAGACCTTTCCCAGGGGTTAACTGAGCCAAGTTAGTGATTCATCTTGTTTTCAAAATTAGCGTATTAGAGATACAAAGATATGAAAATGTGTTTGTTTCCCTTTTTCATCAGGTATCTGGATGTGTCTTTCATAAATATCCCTCTCATAAAAAATAGGTGACTGATACATTTTCCAAACCCTGTAGTATTCGTCCAGAGGAAGACAGACTTCTACATGTTTTTATAAGCAAATTCCTTTTACTTTCCCCCAGCTTCTACATGTTGCCACTGAATTTAAGACCTAGTACTTGCTTCACAGAATGCTCAGACTTCCGGTTTGCACAATTGTTATTAGCAATCTCCCATTAGCATAAAACCATGTGAAAAGAGGGGGTTGGAAAAGATTGTGTAAGGTACAAATGGAAGTGAGGTATTTGAGACCCACTGACTTTGAAAGGGAGCTGAGTATGTAACTTTCTTTGTGATTTTGAAATATCCCCTTAAATACAAAGGCTGGCAGTGTTTTACAAGCAGCAAGCCAAAACAACTCAGTACAGGTCTGAGGTGGGCTAGCACTTCCAACCTGTCACTGCTTTTCTACCACCACATGGCTTAAGCCCTCTGCCACCAAAGCCCACAGACTCTGTGTCCTGGATAAAATGGCTTTGTGGGCCAGATTCAGCCCATGCCAAGCTCTGCTTTAATATATACCCCCTATAAAAATACTACAGAAAGTCTCATTAGACTTAATCTAATTTTAAAATTTGGTCACATGGTCCTTCATAGTCATTGCAAAATTACATTGTCTGTAACATCTCTTGTGTCTTTTTGCTCCCTGAAAAATGTTTAGTAGAAAAACTTGGATGCCTCAGAAAACTTGTCTCTGATGTCAGTTTTTATAAAGGCCATTTCCTTGCTATCATGACTACTTTATAATCTATGCTGCTTCAGGAAAGAGACTCAGTACCTGCCACTTAAGATAGAACATGGTGCCATTCCCTCAATTCTAATACCCATCCATACAAGTAAACAACTGCTATGAAATCCTGGAGTCAAGAAAAAGCAGATTCCAATGACAAGGGGAAAGGAACAACATGTCTCAAGGCCTGGGAGGCTCCCATTTACTGCCTGCAAAAGCGGAACCACTGGTGATTAGGAACTTTATGAACTTATGGAAGATGAGTAGAATTTTAGGAGCAGAGTAACTTCCATCATAAAAAAGGTGAGGGAAGGAGTATCTAAATATGAAGTGATCAGTAAAGCTAACCGTATGTTATCATGCATTAGCAGGTGCATGATGAACAGGTCCAGGGAGGTGATACTTCCCCTTTATGCAGCATTGGTTAGGCTGAAGTTGGTGTACTGTGTCCAATTTTTGGTGCCATACTTCAAGAGGGATGTGGGCAACCTTGAGTGGGTTCAGAGGAGGACCACTTGCATAGTTAGGGACCTGTAGGCAAAACCTTACAAGAAGAGATTGAGGGACCTGGATTTCTTCAGCCTCTGCAAGAGAAGGCTAAGAGGTTGTCTTGTGTCCACCTACAAATTAATCGGGAGGGAGGGAGCAGCAAGGAATAGGAGGTACTCCGTTTACCAGGGCACCCTTTGGAGTAACTAGGAACAACAGCCACAAACTGAACTTAGTCATCACGCCAGATGACAAAGCTAACATATTTAACGATTTCTTTGCCTCTGTCTTCCTAAGTAGGGACCAGTTCAGCCACCTCCCTGCTGGGCCCCCCTCGGG
>NW_017728951.1:59606654-59639907 GCF_001723895.1 Crocodylus porosus
AGGTCCCTTCCGACTCTAGCTACTATGAAACTATGAAACTGACAAAGAGCAGATTTAGGTTAGACATCAGGAAGAACTTCTTTATGGGTAGGGTTGCAGAATCTGGAATCTGCTTCCACAGGAGGTGGTGCTTTCCCCTACCTTGGGGGTTTTTAAGAGGAGGCTAGACATGCACCTGGCTGGGGTCATTTAACCCCAGAGCTCTTTCCTGCCCATGGCAGGGGGTTGAACTCAATTTACTGATGTCCCTTCTGACCCAACATCTATGAATCTATGAATTAGTAAGTATAGATTAGTCAATTTGTTGATAATTGGCAAGAAACTAATACAAATAATTAAGTGTAAGTCTCTACAGGATAATAAGAAACAGCCAACATGTATTTGTCAAAAACAAATCATGTCACACTAATCTAATTTCCTTGTATGACAGGGAAATCCTTATGAGGGAAGTTGTAGATGTGTGATATGCCTTGATATATCATTAAGGTAAGACTTCTGACATACTCCCACATGACTTTCTCAGAAGCAGCCTAGGATAATATGGTCTAGCTGAAATTACTATAGGGTGAACAGTACTATAGGGTTGAAAAACTACTCAAATATTATTTATCAATAATTCATTGTCAAACTGGGAGTGTTGCCCTGAGGGGTCAGGCCAACTCTCTGGATCTGAATATTGCGCTGTTAGACAGGAGGGTGTGACACAATTGCACATATACAAGCACACAAATCAATCAGGTGCATACACATGCACGCTACCAGCTCAGGCATATACACATCCAAACCAGCCTAGGCACATGCATACCTGTCACCAATTCAAGCACATACACTATACAGCCCAGAAGTTAGACACAGATCACTAATTCGTATATCATGCACACAATGCCATACACACACACACACACACTAGCAACTCAGATACACGCACATTCAAAATAACTAGTTTAGGTTTATGCACACCTATCACCAGTTCAAGCCCATACACACTGCACACACCAAATTTAGACAGAATCATTTACCAGTTACCAACACCTGCACATTCAATACACATATGTGGATTACTAATTAATATAACACATACACACAATATCTATATATGTATATATATGTGTATTTTCTAATTTACACACATACCACCCACCTACCCATGCACACAAATGAGTTCCTAAGTTGGGTATTGTGATATGTATGCATGTATGTATGTGCTTGGTCTACTTGGGATACCTGGGGAAAGTTTAACGTAAGAAAGTAGAAGTGTAGGGAGTGAAAGTTACCAGGACTGGAATTAGAATTGGTAGACTACAGGGGCCTGGGCTGAAGAACTGAGGCTGGGGGGTAACTTTAGGTTGATTGATCTTAATTGATTAAAAGACAATGCCCAAAGCCTACAGGACAGGGAAGCATGCCGGCACAGAGTCTGGGACTGGAGCCAGAGCTACAGGGGAGCTGAAAAGGTAGATGGAGAGAGGAGGGAAAATGGGACTAAGGGAAAGTGTGGGTGTTAAAGAGGGGCTCTGCATGTGGGGAGCCAGAGGAAGTTGCAGGGAGTGACAGTAGGTGCTGGAAGCTGGAGAAAGGTTCCAGCTGCTGGAGAAAACTGAAGGACTGCTAAAAGGAGCTGGGAAGCTGCAGGGGCGGGGGGGAGGATTACAGAAAGTGCAGGGGAAGCCTGAAAACAGAGAGATGGACAGCAGAAAATCACAGGAAAAGCAGCAGGCAGCAGGGCAGCAGGAAAGCAGAGAAAGACAGCAGAAAGTCACAAGGAAAAGGCAGTAGGAATTGAGAGGAGATCGGGAAACTAGTGGAGAGGGTAGGGGGCTAGAGCTGAGAGAGAGAGAGAAAGAGAGAATGAAGCTGGAATTTAAGATAAGGAATTTAAGATTCAGTAAAACATAACCTGACTTGGGGTTGCAAATGACAGTGGTTTTATTGAACATGGGAGATGGTGTCTTATTGGTTCCCTTGTACCCACCCACCCACACACACACACACACACGCAAGCACACACATACAATGGCAGCAGGGGTTAGAGAGGCTTGGTGCAGGGGCTGTAGTCCACTGAACTCCAGGAGTAGAGAGAGAAACAGAGAGAGAGAGTCCAAATTGTAGGAGGAGGTGTGCAGGTAATATCTACCTATCCCAGGTTGGAACAGTGTCCTTGTCCAGTAGGTGTTGTGCAGAGGGGGGTCGCCAGCAGGGCCTTTGGGTGGATAGGTGGTTTGGCATGGTGCTGGTCCAGATGGAGAAGGCATCCCACTGGGTCTGTCTTCACTACCTCTTTTTATAGGGGCAGACCTTGTGTGACCCTAGTGACAGGAGGCATGCCCAGGCAAGGATCAGCCCCTGGTGTACTGAGCATGTGTGCTCTTTGCAGGGATGTGCAGTTTTGGGTGTCTGTAATAGTGAGAGTTGCTGGTTCTACAGGGTCTTTTGTTTTTCAAATGCTGGTCTTGTTCCTGGGTGAGATCCATGGTTCCTGGATGAATCAATGCAAGGTGATGGCCCAGTCATTACAGGCCATTCAGTAGAGGCCTGTTACCACTGTATTTCAATCATTCCCAATCACACTCATTCACTGGGGGACCAATTTACATGGGAGGGATACGTGACTCATACAGTTGCGACACAAGGGATGCCCAGGCAGAGGACACAAGATGAAGACTTGACATATAAAATGGAAACTTGACATGACTTTGGTTGACTTACAAACACAGGCCTAAACCATACAGTATCCATATGAAACAATAAAAATCAATACAAAAATGATAATAATATAATATACTACAGTAAAAATCAATACAAACCTAATAATAATAATACAATATAAAATAGTGGCTATCCAAAACCAAAAACTTGCTACCAAACTTAAAATGTTTAAAGCTTAACCTAAGTTTGAGGTCACTTATACTTATCTATAGGGAATAGAGAGGGAGAGAAAAAGTCAGAAATGGTTGGGGAAGGAGAGGGAATGCATTTTAAATTAAAGGAAAAAAGAAAAACTGGGGATTTTGCTACAGGAGGACACATCAAATGTAGTACTGCAAAGCTCTCTTCTGGGTTTGGTACTAGTCAATATTTTAATTAATTATCTGGAAGACGGAATAGAGAATATGTTTATATAATATGCAGATGACCCCAGGATGGAAGGGATTACTCGAATTTTGGAGGATAGAAATAGAATCCAAAACAATCTAGATAAATTGGAAACATTGTCTAAAATCAGTAAGACAAAATTCATTGAAAAAAAAGTACAAAGTTCTAAGGAAAAGAAGGAGATACCAAATACGAAGCAGGCATGTCTACATGTGTCCCTGCAGCCTCTTTGTTACTGTGCCATCATTTAGTACTTCCTTTTAGTACTAAATGATGGTGCAGTAACAATTAGTACTGCGCTGTGTGCACCCTGCATGATTATTTTTAGCTTCTATGTCACCAGAGTTATAAGATAAATGATAACAAATTGAAGACAGCAGGTGAATGGCAATTAACACTGCTACTGCTTCCACTACCAAATTTCCAAACCTTGGAGGAGCCCCCTGGGTCAGATAACATGGCTCTGTAGGCCAGATCTGGCCCATGAGCACCCCTGATTTAGACTGATTTAACTTTCTGTTGAAGTAGATTTCTTCCTACTATTAACACGTAGGTACTAAACAGATACTTTCTGTGGGAAAAATCCATTTCTCCAAATCTGTGCTAGCTCTCCATTGCCTTCTGTTTGGTAATTAACTCATTGATATATTGGTCCTTTCCAATGACCTCTTAGTGAGCATGTCTACACGTGTATGTGCACCTAAACTTAATGCACTTTTACTTACGGTACGTTAAGGTGATTTAGGGGTGCCTCTTCATATGGAAGTGCTAATGCGCATTAAGGCACATTAAATTTAGGCATGAATAGCTAAGTCACATTAGCACATGTGCAAACATGCTAATGTGCATTAATGTGGTGTGTATCCATTGATGCACACGATATTAATGCGTATTAGCCTGTCTACACATGCGTTAATATGACTTAGCTATTGGCACCTAAATTTGATACCTGATTTATGCAGGTATCAAATGTAGGCTCAAAGAGCCTTAACTCACCATTTTTAGGGCACATTAAGGGCATGCACATATAGACACCCACCCTTAATGCCCCTTAAAAATGGGGATTTTAGGCTAAGCCTGCTTAAAAAAGACATGTGTAGACATGCCCATTGATGCATATTTCTATCCTAATAAATTTGCGGTTGCATCCTAGCTCATACTCACATCTGTTTGCAGTTATTTGTAGTATTAAGGTAGTATTAAGGTCTCTGAAGTACAGTTTTATCAAGAACAATGTATTATTGTACCAGAAGGATGAGATGTTAAAAATAATGTTAAGGGTTGTATAGCAATACATATATTCAAATACAGTCAGGAGAGGACTGATACCTGTACTGCTGTGTGTCTTTGTTAGGAACAGAACCTGAAGAAATTTGATGCATTAGGTGAAATCATTAAATGTCTTATAATTCTCTTTTAAATACAAACTTTTTCAAAACCTCCCAATTTCTCTCTCTCTTTCCCTCTCTCCCTTTCTCTTCTATATAACTGCACTTTATAGTAATGTGTGTGTGTGTCTGTGTTTTGCCCTTTGGAATAAGAATCAAGGCCTAAAATGACAGTCAGTCCATTTATTCAAATTTAAAATATTAAGACATACCTATATAAAGTTTTAGTTGCTCTAACACAGTGAAGACTTAGCCATTGGTCATGAAAGTATTGTGGGTGTGATTCAAGGACAGCTCTGAGCATGGGGCAGAAAGAGGATATCTGCCGGTTCTAGGCTGCTCCTTGTGCAATAGCTTTAATGTAACAAGCAGCACAGCGCTGCCTTAGAGTGGTGCTGCATCCAGCCTGATTAGTAGGGGTATGCAAAGCAGGCCCTATTCAACTTGGATTTGGCCCGAATCAGGGACAGAGATTTAATTCGTTGATTCAGATCACTATCCCTGATAAGATCCAGCTGAACCTGAAGATTTGATGCTGCTTCAGAGAATCAGCTATTTGGACATAAACACAGCTTTAAAAGTTTTTTCTACATTCCTCAAAGTACCAGTGTGGCTTGTGAATGCTGTGATGCTGGGGCAGATGGAGCATCCCACAGGAGTGTGGCAGGGGGCTCTCCATGTGCTCTGTGGCAAACTCGGAAGTGGACCACAAGTACTTCCAGTTCACTTCTGGGTCTGCTGGGGAGTGCAGTGGGGGCCTCCTTCCTGCGCCCCCCTCAGCTCAGTGATTGGCCGCAGGGGGACTTTGAGTGCCCCCCCAGACCTAGGAGGTACCAGTTGCTGAGCGGGGGGGGGTGCAGGGCCCCCCCACAGCATGCTCCCCAGTGGACCC
Organism: Crocodylus porosus; assembly: GCF_001723895.1. Taxonomy (NCBI): domain Eukaryota; kingdom Metazoa; phylum Chordata; order Crocodylia; family Crocodylidae; genus Crocodylus; species Crocodylus porosus. The sequence goes on from NW_017728951.1 coordinate 59,612,028, forward strand.
AGTAGTGGACCAGAAGTGCTTCTTGTCCACTTCCAGGTCTGCTGCCGAGCACGCTGGGGAGCCTCCTGCATGGCTGTGGGACACTCATCATCCACGAGCTGTGCTGGTACCTTGAGGTAGATAGAAAAAACATTTAAAGCTGTGTTTATGTCCAAATCACCAAATCTTTCCAAATCTCTCTGAATTGATTTGGAGGGTTCCGATTCGATTCAGAGAGATTAAAGGGTCCTCTGATTTGATTCAGATTCTGAGATTTGGCCACTGAATTGGGCCGAATCTCCCCTGAATCAAATCAGGGACCGAAGCTTTGCACAGCCCTACTGATTAGCTCTGCTGAAGCACTCTGAGATCAGCTGGACATCAAGAATGATGGTATATTAGACAACAAAGGGATAGACTGTTATGCATCATGGGCTAGGGCATAAAGAGATACACTGAGGTGCGGGAACACCTTGGGTAAAATGGATTATTTGACTGTGCAGGTGAGCAGTGGGAGAGGTTAAGAAACACTGTTCAAACATATAATTAACAGTATAATAAAATCCCAACATCAATGAAGTAATCATTTCATTAGGAACAAATCAGCCAGCCAGCCATCTACAGAATCTCTCCCCTGTACCTTCATCATTATAAAATGCATATTCTCAACTCTCCCCAAAATGTCTATCAAACAAATGCATGTCTACAAAACCACCAAAAACATTGTGTTTCAGGTCAGAAAGGTAGACCATTCCAGAGTCAAACAAAACACCATGCCATTTGATCCCTCATTTTTTATAATGAAAAGGCAATACCTTGAGCTCCTGTGGCAACTGAAGCCTCAGTTTGGTAGAGTGATTTTTTTTGAGGGAAATGCTGCTTGTTCAGAGTATGAATCACTGGAAAATGTCTTTATTCCTGACATTGAATAAATACTGAACAACTGTTCTAACTAATGCTATATATTTCAAATTATTTTTTTGCTACATGGAATATTTGAAATTGCAGTGTAAGTCTGGGTTAGAAATGTTTAACTTTAGCATTGAAAGTTCATTTGGATAATGTATTGCCTTTTACTAAAAGTTCTGGGTTCAGGACCAAATCTTAATTAAAGCCCCTCTCCCTACTTAAAAGCATACCTCTCTGTAGCTACTAAGGGTAATGATTGTATTTGCTTATATGTCTGTGTACCCCCTCTCCAAATGAAGGGATCAGAGCAGGTGCACAAGTGCTGTGGGATAGAGCAGAGCCAGATAACCAATGGAGACTTAATCATATACCTTTTCATGAGAAAAACAGTAGTGGGAACATAAAATGTATAAACCAGGTGGTATAGGGGACATTGCAATGCCCCAAGGGGCATAAAGGTTAGGCACTTATAATTGTAGACATATTCATCCAGTTGACAAAAGACAGGTTTAACAAAATACAAAACACAAACAGCAGAACAAACAATACTGGTTGGTGAAATATAAACTGCAAAAATACAAAACATCAAATAACAAGAAATATAGGGCCTAGGTACCTGGGTGAGGGGAAAGAGGGAAAACACAATGACCCCTTTCCACTGCAACAAGACTTACTCTGTGTCACTTCACTAACCCAAATCATCCCAACTGTTATTTGAACTCAGATCTCCTTTGTGGTACACAGAAACTGTGCCACACAGCTACCAGTGCTGGCATTATGCCCATCTGCTAGCAGTTTTGACCTTCCAGGAGCCCCTGCCTCATGTCAAGCTTCTTAATCTCTTGCTGGAGGAGCTGGAAGCAGAGCTGGGTCACTGTTCAGCTTCTTGCTGCAGCTGGGGAACCTCTCCTGCTGGATGCAGCCTCTTGCAGGAGATCCTGGAGCCCAGCGGGGAGCCTCTCCTGCTGGCCACACACCGCGCTGCAGAGGGTCCAACTGCTGCCTGCAGATCCCACTCCTTCAGGTTCTTCTAGGGCAACTGCTCCCACCCTGCTGGCACAGCTCTTGCCAGCTCCTTGAAACTCCTTCCTTGTGATCCCTCACTGGTCTCCTCTGAGTCAGCTGCGCTGCCCCTTTTATCCCCCTCCAGGTGACCCAAGGGGCCAATCAGGGGACATGGAGAGTGAGTTTCTGGGGCTTGATTGGTGAGGAAAGGGAATTCCAAGCCCTCCAATCATCTTTTACCTTTTCAAAACCCCTGGGCCAAATCATTACCAGCTAGCGTCATACCGTCATATCTGTATTTTTAAGAATAATATAGCCATACCATGGTTTTAATATAAAAGGAAAGTTGAACATGTTTTTCTGTAAGAATAATTAGTAGTTTGTTTTTTAAAAATGCCCAGTCTGGGCCCATCTGGAATAGCCAGTTGTCCTCCATTCTTTTAGGCAGCACTGCCTCAGTAAGAAGCATATAGGCCGTTGCAAAATAGGTTGGGTTTGAGTCATATGGGGCACTTACACACATGCGGAGAGCCTGCTCCGATGGGCTGGAAATGCAGTGTGTTGGAGCAGACTTGATGAATCAGATCTGCCGGAGCAAGTATAGTGATGCAGTCTGCTAGCCTTGAGCATCATGTGTATCAGTGGCACAGTTCATCTCCACACTGAGAAAATGGTGGCAGTGCATTTAAAAAAAAACACATGCAATGTACTTTCGTTCAAAGCACCCCACTGCCATTTTCTCAGTGTGGGGACATGCTGTGCCACTGATGCATGTGACACACAGGTGCTTTAAATCAGCGCAGTTCGCTAATTAAAAGTGCCCAGCGCCGCATCAGAAACAAATGTAAAAATGCCCATAGTTTTTTCCTTGTTAATGCACTGTTTTTCAGAAAGCCTTAAAATGTACATATCAAGTAGAATTCATTTTAAAAAATTATATCTAGGTACTTAATAGGGAAGTTGGACACCATGTGTTACAATATTAATTATCAGAAAAGAGTCAAATAATGTTTGTGGCTGTCAGAGGTTTGTTATATTACATATTACATGTTCATAGATGTCATAGACTGTAAAGGCTGGAAGGGACCTCGGAAGATCATCGAGTCCAGCCCCCTGCCCAAAGGGCAGGAGTTCAGCTGGGGTCATAGGATTCCAGTAAGATAAGCATCCAGTTTGCTCTTGAAGGTGTTCAGTGTGGGTGCTTGAACTACCTCCAGTAGCTATTCCAGACTTGGGGGCTCAGACAGTAAAGAAATTCTTCCTTATGTCCAGCCTGAAATGGTCTTGATGGAGTTTATAACCGTTTGACTTTGTCATCCCTTGGGGTGCTCTGGTGAACAATCATTCCTCCAGATCCTGGAGAACACCCATGATAAACTTATAGGTGGCCATAAGATCACCCCTGAGCCTGTGCTTTTCCAGGCTAAAGAGCCCTATAGCAATGATGAATTGCACTATCCTCACCATGAACATTTGATTTTAAAAAAGAAAAAAAAAAGTACTTCTGATGGGCTAGAGACAGAAGTTACATATAAACTGGTTTAAGTCATCAGAAACGAGAATAAACTTGTATCAGAACAGAAGTTTAGTGCACATAAACCAGTTCCAAAATGGCTGAAACTGGTTTAAGATAAACCTGGTTGAATGTAGTATCAGTGTGTGAAGTCTCAACAGGGCTGAGAGTAAATTTTCTCCTTTTATGTCCACTAAAAATCTTGGCTGTTTAGAATCCCTAACCTAATAAAACAATATTACAGTCTTGTGTTAGGAATGTAATTCAGTCATTTCAGTACTTCCTGTCTCTGCCTCTATGGACTAGTAAACTTGACTTCAACAATATGGCCACATTGGCCTAGTTTGTTTACCAGTATTATATTGTTTTTCTTTCTTTTGAGCACTATGAGTCATTTCCTTAAATCTTTTTAGTTTTGCTGTAGAAGTTTAGGATAGTAGGAATTGCCAATCCTCCCCATCTTCACTTCCGGTTTTAATTCTCTTGAGTGCTAGAGCCAGTTATATCCAATGCATTTGTGTTGAAATAAATACCTGCAGCCATTTTTTTCAGCTGATAAACTGAACTCCACTGATAACAAAGTTTCTTTGAAACTATACAAATGTATGCTAGTTGAGGATATGGGCTTTGGTATATTTGAATATTGTTTCCCGTATATTTAACAACATAGATCCAAAGCTAAACTGGGGGAAAAAACTTCAGTGCTGAATATTAATTTCCTTGACGTGCATTTTGATTGCTCAAGTATCCTTTGAACAATAAACATCTCACAGTTTGCAATACTGACACCTGATTGACACTTGTAATGCAATAACCTATTAACTAGAATGTAAGAGAAGGGTTTTTTCCCTAGTCAGCATGGAGGGAAAAAATTCCTCATCTTACATTTGTATATAAGGAAACCTCATTAAATATGTTGCCTGGCAAAAGCAGCATGGGCTCAACAGTAGAAACAAACTACGAAGCTGATTAAATGCAGCCAACACTGAGCATGACTATAAAACACACAGCCCCTGTCGGCAAACAAGTTCATGGGAACCTACCACAAAGATTTTTTTTTTTGCACAAAAAAAAATACACACACACACCTGGGGCTCTTCAGACCCATTTTGTGACTTCTGTGGTTTACTTAACAGTCCAAAACACACCTTTACAGTTACACCATCCTTATTTCCATTACAATGACCATACTACAAACAGTTGACTCTGCCAGGGCACAGCCCCATGAACTATAGAGTAAATCATGAACCTTTTGGCTTTAGACTAATATCATGCATAGGGAGCACATCTACACATGCACTTAATCCAGCCTAAGTTGACTCTGGAGTAAGCACTTTCAGGCAGGCGCTTGTCTACACATGCAGGGAACAGATTTACAGCTCTTTGAACCAAGTTTCCTGAAACCCTGTAATGTGCACCTGCCACCACCAGGAGAGAGCTCAAAGCTCCAGCTGCAGCTGCCAGCACCCAGAAGCCATCTTTAAAAGCCAGCTCTGCTCTCTGCTATTTGGCCAGCTTCTTACCTACCCAGGAGCAGCATGCCCAGCACAGGGGCAGCACACAACAGCTCTCTCCTTGCCCATTCTGCCTCCCCATGCTATGGTTGCTTCAGCCCCTGCCCCTGGCAGTAATGACCAGTGCCCCAGGCTCCTACTGGCCACCATGCTGGCCCTTCTGGCCTGCTGCACTGATTGCAACCTGGCCCATGGCTGTCTGGGCTTGCCTGGCTCCCCACCATACAGAGAACTTGTGCCAAACTGCAGCACACTGTTCTTAGGCTGCCAGTGTCACCATGCTGCTTCCTGGGATGCCAATGAGGGGCTTCAGAATGCCACTGCTGGGGCTGCTATTGCCCTCCTGGGCTTTCAGCCCCACTGCCTCTGGGCCTGCCACACCAGCCAGGACTAGTGGCTGCATGTCGTCCAACACACCTGGGACAATAAGCTGTGGCTGGAGGCCTTCTGCATGACCTGGGCCACCTTCCGCAACCTTGTGGAATAGATCCGGCCCCAGCAGAACACTGGCATGTGGCCACCTTTTGCCACAGACATCTGCCTGGCCCTTTCCCTGTTCAAGCTAGCCATGCCCACCAGCCTGCAGTATGTCAGCAACCTGCTTGGTGTGGGCAAGGGACATGCTGGGGGTCACCAAGATCCATGTGCATGATGCCCTGGTGGTGGTGGTGGGCTTCCATGCCCTGGATTTCCCCAGTGCATCAGGGTCCTCAATTAGACCCACATCCCTGTCACCTGCCTGCCCCATGGGGACTGGCCCTACTACAGCTGCAGGGGATTTACTTGGTGGTGCTCCAGGCCGTTGTGAACCACTGTAGGACCTTCACGCATGTAAGCACTGGCTGGGTGGGCAGCACCCACAACACCCATGTGTTCTGGAACTCCAGCCTGATAGGCCTAGTGGAAAGCAGCTGCTTCACCCTAGGGGTGCCAGACCTGCAGCTGGGTGCTGTGGCCATCCTGTGCGCCCCCCCTCCAATGGGAAACCCTACCTACCCACTCCTGTCCTGGCTCATGTGGCAAGATAACAGCCCCCTGGACCCCAGCCAGGCCCACTTCAACTGTTGCCTGGGCTGGACCCACACCCTGGTGGAGTGTGCCTTTGACCACCTCAAGAGCTGCTGGCACACCCTCACCATCCACCTCATGTTTGCTGAAAAAAGACTCCCCTGGGTCACCATCACAGCCTGTGTGCTGCATAACATCTGCAAGGCCTGGGGGAAGATTTTCCATGAAGCCTGGGTGGAGAAGCCACTGCACATGGAGGACACCTAGCAGTGGGAGCACCACCTGCAGTGGCAGCAGCACCGGCATCCCTCCCCGCCGCACCCAGCAAGGCCCCAGAAAAGCTGTGCACCTGCCAGTGGGGGCCAGGTTATAGGGACCACCTCCTCCAGCACTCCCTACTCTAGCTTGCCTGCACCGCTGCCCATGGACTGGCCACCCCCAACACCATGCTTACTGTAGACACAGCTCAAAAGAACAAGTTTTTATTTCTCTCACATCAACCATAAAACCCCTCCTCTCTCCCTCCCTCCTCAGCAAACAGATCCCCTCCACCATCCAACCCACCCACCAACAATAAAAAACCTTCTCACTGAAAAATATGTAAACATCTTTTGCCAGCTGTCCCATGGTGGGGGGCCATGGGGTGGGGGTGCCTAGGGGGCAGAGCCCAGGGCCAAGTAGTCGGCAGCCTGACCTCTAGCTATTTCCCTGTGGGTGCAGATGCTGTGGTGAGTGCAGCATGGAGAGTCACTCATGGGTGATGGCAGGCAGTGCTCCCCTGTCACAGGCAGGTCCCTCCCTCATAGGTGGAGTCCAGGCCCAACTGGGCTGTCCTGTGGTTCTGGCACTGCTGTAGACAACTCCAACTCCACTCCCAGCTAGGTGATGATGGACCTGCGGTGGGGGCTGGGCCAGGGCCTCCTGGCTGCTGGAGGCAGCAAAGGACCTCCTCCTAGGCCCTGGTGGGAGCCTGCTGTGGGGTGGCATGTGGCTGCCAGGGGCAGATGGGGGTACGGTCAGAAGCTGGACAGCAAGTGGCACAAACATAACCTCCAAGGCCAGAATGGTGTCCAACACCCAACGTTTGTCATCTGTGGCCTGCACTGCCCAGCCCAGAATGGCATTCTGTTCCTGCAGCACCTGAAGCTGTTCCTTCTCCAGGAGGAAAATCCTGTCCTTGGTTCTTCTCTGGTGCAGCCAGTGCATCTGCAGGGCCCCGGCTGGTGACCCTGAGGCCACATCCTGGCTGCTGTGGGTGGCCTCTTCCTCATGTGCAGCTGTGGGCCCTGCAGAGCCATGAGACAGAAGCTGTTTGTTAGAGTTTGCAACATTTCTAAAATAAGATGCTTGATACCAGGGCCCTGCGTGCTGCCCAGGCTCAGCTCAGGGGTTGTGTGTGCAAGGGTGCTCAGGGACCATGGTAAGTTGGCTGGGCAGGCCTGGGCCCAGGCAGTCACCAGCTGAGCCTCCCATCCCAACTTGTTCCTCAGGGGCTGGTGGGTCCCTCGGGGCTGGCTGCAGGCAACCTTCCTTCCCCACCCCATTCCCAGGGCAGGACAGGACAGGCAGCATTGCTGGTCCAGAACCTGATCCTTCTCTCTCCTCCTGCAGGCCAGCTGTTCTCCTTAGCTGCCACCCAGCCCATGGCACCCAGGCTCGGGGGACATGAGGATCTCAGATGTCTGGGATGAGGAGATAACCTTGCCCCCTCCCTCCCCACAGAGGACCTTTACAGGGAGGTGCCCTGAGGCCAGCTCCTCAGCATGCCAGTGCTGCACCCTGAGTGTGCCCCTGGTGCATATCACAGGTGGTATGTGAGGAGCTGTTTACGCAGACAGAGCTGTGCTTGGCCTATTATGCCCTGCTGCTGCTAACTGCTATGGTGCCCTGGGTACACCTGTGCACCTGATACAGGACTCTGAGCCACAAAAGCATCGTGGACAATCTCAGGCTGCCCTGCAACTTTCATCACCACCTGGAGGGCTTCCTGTGGCTGCACCATACGTCCCTGTCCTTCACAGCCAAGAAGAACAATGCTGCTGGCATTGACACATTCCTCATCATGTGAGAAGCTCATGCCTGCTAAGCTGTGGGGCCAGAGGCTGCTCAGTAAAGTTCTGCACTGTTTCCTGCCTACCTATGTGCTGTGGGGTGGAACACAGGGCCAGGGCAGTGCAGGTGGGCAGGGGCAGGGGCAAGGAGGGTCCTCCAATGACATGTCACCAGAGGTGCCAGGCCAGGCCAGGGGCTTGGGCAGGCAGTCCATGTTGTAGATAGCATGGCTGAGGTCTGGGTCCTGGGCTACAAGAATAGTGTTCAGGTGCTACATAAGGGGCATGGACCTGTCGGTATGGTCAGACAGACGATTGTGGTCAGTCACAGTGACCCATTGTGCTTGCAGGGCCTTGACTTTTATGTGGCACTGTTGCACTGAGTGGTCATGCTTGCGCTTCAGCATGAGGTCTGAAAGTGCCTCATGTATGTGGGCATTGGAGCACTCACCCCAGTCAAACTGGCACTGCACTTCTTCCTCACTCCACAGCACCAAGATATCACCTGTCTCCACCTTGGTCCAGGTGGGACCCTGGATGGACGGCATGCGTGTGGGCACGTGTGTGGGCATGGGTGTGGGCACAGATGTGGGCATGGGCCTGGATGAGAAGGATGAGGCCATGGTGGGTCCCACACCAGCTCTCTGGGCACCCATATGGCTGTTCCAGTGCTGCCAGGCCTGGGCAGAGTCCAAGTCTTGGTAGCCTCTCTTAAGGATAAGAAGTCTTTTGCTTTAGTAGCTGTGATGAATAGGTGAATGTCAGATATCTTTTTTGCCTCATTTCTCTCTGTTGCCAGAGGTCATAATTTTGTTGTATTTGTCTTTGAAAAGAGATCATAGTAAATTTTCCAAGAACAGAGAAAGACCAAAAACATCTTAACTAAAACAAGGGTTATAAGAAAATTGAGAGGAAATCAAACTAAATCAAAGATAACAATACCAAACATACCTCAGTCTAAGATTGAGCATATCCTAGTCTAATTAAATAAAATCTTCATTTTTCAGAGGAAGTAATTAATTGCATGAAACTGATCATTTTCTTAGCCTATCCTTGAATTGATTCTTTACTGCCATGTACATTCTAACTTTAAACGTGCTTTGTGTGGCCAAAGAGGACATAAAGTGCCGTAGTTAGTGAAATGACTAGAGAATACTGGCTTGGTAGCGTTTTACCATTATGAGTACAAATGACTGCATAAGATCCAGGGTGGTGGAGAATCAGACTCCTGATTTTAAGTTGTCAGAATCTCCACTCTTCTTTGACAATATAGTGGCCTTACCTATTTTGTGACAGTGTTTAGTCCTTGGGATAATGGGATTGAGTATATTCTATCCACCCAAATCTGCTGATGCTCTCAAGACGTGCAAGTCTGCAAGTGAGGTGCCTCTGGGCTTTTCCTAAGTACCCACTCTCAAGCTCAAGAGCAAAGTACTGGGGACAACCCTGGAGTAGCCTTATGGACAAACTTCCAGGTCTGAATCATGTTAGTAGACTCAGTTAGGTGGATGTACTGAGCCCTGTGTTCCCCAGGATGCACTGATGTTACAGTATAAACAAATCCTGCATGACCTCCTAACCTGAGACATTGTGTGACTATGTTCACATTAGTCTCTGCTCTCCAGGATCCTACCAGTCTCTATTGTCTGCTTCCCATCAGGGATGGCACTTATGTTTTGGGGTCCTGTGAAAAGGTTTGGTTTTGAGTCCCTAATTATTGCCATTTACTATGATATAATGAATCCTAAAACATAACCAAACTACAGCAGTACCCATAACCAGCTTGAGACCTCATGCAAACACAGTTTGCATTGCCCTCGCATCACACCTGCTCCCCCTAAAATGAGGGGGGGAGGTCAGATGAGGGGCACAGGATCAGTCCACAGGCCAGATGCACAGCACAGTTCTGACCCCAGGGGCTGAATCAGGCCCACAATGTTCTTCCCCTGCCCTCCACATTCAGTGGTGGTAACAGCCTCAGCAGTCACTCTGGGACTGTGCCACATGTCATTGGCAATGTGTAGGGGATGCACATGGGTGCACGTGCACCCCCTGAGCGTGGTGGTGCACCCCTCATGAAAAGGTACTGCCAATAGTGTTGGTGGTGCCTGGTCGCCACTCGCCACCCCTGCTGCTCCCGCTGTTGACACGGCTGGTGGCATCTAAGGGCAGTCAGTAATTGCCATTGGCTGCCACTGATGCTGCTGGCAGCATTTTTGGGTGGTTGTCAACCCCTGGTTATCGCTTACCCCCTCACCCCGCCATCGCTGACAGTGCTGGTGGCATCTGCGGGAGCTCCCTGCTTACCACCACTGCGCTCCCGCTGCTGCTAATGCCACCATGCCCCCCCAGCCACCAGGAGCATACATCATTCATGCCACATTTGGCACACACTTCAGTTGAAGTAGGAAGCAAGCTGCCCACAACATCTGCTCCAGCCAGTCAGGGGCAGGTGCTGTATGCAGTGCAGGTTCCCAACTGGGTGGAGCAGCACTGCATGTAGTGCAGCCCCAAGTCAGTCAGAGCAGGTGCTGGCATGTGTGGGACCCACAGACCACCCCCCCACTCCTCTCTGCATGCTGGATTAAGTGCCCATTCTGGCCAGTCCAGAGCAATGCTGTATGTGGCACCCAGTCTGGGACCCAAATTGCACCCGGTTACTGTCCTCAGCCAGCTGGAGTAGGTACTGTGTGCAGCTCATGTGTTGAAGTGCGCATTGTGTTAGATCCAGCATGTGAGTGGTGGGGTCCTGAAACCTGTCACATATAGTACACCCTGCATGAGAGCTGCCTGCAGCTTGGTTCCTGGATCGAGCACTATGGGTAGCTCATGTCCTGGGCCCTGTGTGCAGGGGTGGTCTAGCATGCACCATGTGTGGGTTACCTGGAAACCCAGAGCCAGCACTAAGGGCCTGATCATGTGGCTCCCTAGGCTAGATTCAGCCATTGGGCCATATTTTGGCAGTCCAACTCTAAAACAATGGGCCCAAATAGAATGAGTTACTGCAAAATCCTCAGTAATTTATCTGGCTGCTTACTCTGTAAGATTCAGAGCAGCCAGCATTTTGGGAAAACCCTTCTGGCACAGCTCCTGAAAGATCGTGACTGCCTAAGGTTGAGAGGAGCTGGATTGGGTTGGGGCAAGGGGTGATAGCATCAAGGAAAAGAAAAAGCAATTTAATCAACTTGGGAAATTAACAAAGCGGCATTTTGAAGTATAAGCATATTCCTAGCAACAAGATTAACAGCTGAATGTTTGATCTATATGTTAAATATTTATGAGGAATCTAAAGAAAGTATTCTAATTAGAATAGTCTTTCTTTCCCATAAAGGGATGGAAGGTGGGAATTACCACCAAGGAGGAGTACTCAGCACTTGTCCATACCTGCAGGGAGTGGATCAGGAAAGCCAAAGCTGCAACCAAGCTCCATTTTGCTTCACATATCAAGGATAACAAAAAGTCCTTTTTCAGATATGTAGGGTGTTGGAAAAAAAGCAAGGGTAACGTTGGACACCTGCTGAATCAAGTGGGACAGCTGATAACTGACACCCAGGAAAAAGCCAACCTGCTTAATGGCTACTTTGTATCAGTCTTTCATCAGTCCAATGTTACCAGATTTGCCCATCACTTTGGGGTGTGCTCATTTATTAGGGATACATTTCTAGGGTCTTAGTAATTCTATCAATGTGTTGCTTGTGTTGCTTGCGTTTCTATACAGAGCTGTATCTCTCCCTTCTGCAAGTCCTCACACCCAATGGAGCTATCTTGCGGGACTCAGTTTCAATGAGGCTGGGTTCCTCCAGTCACCAAACCAGTCATACACACAACCACACACAGATTAACGTGACATGCCTGACCTCGGGTTGATCAGCATGGACAGGCTGACATCCTCATATGCCAAGAATCAGTTCATCAGAGGAACAATAAACTGCAGTCAGACACAAGCACACAGGTAAGCAGAATACCTCTGAATCCAGCTGAGTGTCCAGCTGACATTCTCATGGGACAGCATTCAGTCCATTAGGGCACATCTGAGCCAAACTGGGTTAATCAGCCTGTACAAGCTGATCCCCATATGTGTTTCAGACTCAGCACGTCCCAATCTTTAGCCTCTTGATGAGCAGACCCCACAGTATTTTTGGGCTTCACAGGGATCTTTAGCTTAGGTAAAAGAAGCATTGCTGCAGAGCAAGTGTGGAAGGAGAAGTAGAGAAGGAGAAATATACCCAGTTACTACCAGTTTGACTATAAAACTTATTTATTGCTAAGTATATGAAATATATAATGGCACTAGTAGTAACAGACATGCAAAGGAAAACAAACACAAACAGTTACAATATTACCTCTGTGTCTAGACGGAAAAGAGGAAAAAAGAGAGTGAGCGAGCGCCAGAATCTCACCAGTCCAAGGCACTCAGGTTGCAAAGCTGACAGGTAAAGTTCTTAGCACAATCCTTGAAGGGAGATGATCTGTTTCTTCCAGCATCCCGAGAACAACAGTGGGTGGCATGACAGAAAGTTCTCCCCTTGAAGCACACACACACTGTTGCTTTTTTACCAATTTTTGTACCCTAAGTTCAGCTTCTACAAAGCATTCTTAATAGTGTAAATCATTGTCCTTTCTATTGACAAGGGGTTATCTGGTTTGGAACATCTCAAGAAACTGATTGATAATCAGAAAAAACATAAGGTTAGGGAGTAACCAAACACTTAGAAGCCAGCTTGAAATTCATATGGATAGCAGATATACTGATGAGAACTCATGGTTTCTTCAAAAACAACAGATAGCTTGCAGCATCAAGGTTTTGGATTTTTACTTGTTGTGAACACATCTCAGCTTAGCATGACTTTTCCAGATCTTACTATAGTCTTTTGACAAACTTAAGGCAATTATTGGAGTGTTCATAACCTTTGCGGGGGGGAGGACTTCCACCAGTCATCCCGGGAAAAGTATGACAACACTTGTGGTCAGGGCTCCAATGGTCTGTAGGCTGTAATGAACCCATTATCTTCGTTCAAATGTTGCCCATACCACCTCTGACTCAGCCTCTTGCCTCAGCATTCCCTAACCCAGCAACCAAGTTTTAGTCAATCAGGTTTAAATAGGCCTCCCATAGTGGGACCAGGGAATGTACGACCCAAGATGCCTAGTAAACTTTACTTCGTCTTAGTTTTGGTGTGTGTGTAGGGGGGAAGAAAGGGGGGAAGTCCTTTGTAAATCCAGATTAGAACTGGTCTGATAAATGCTGAGTTGGGTGTGTGTAAGTGTGGGTTGATTAGCATTTGGAGCACAGATTCCCCATCATGCAGTGCTCCCCTGCTTCTCTGATCCCAGAATTCACTGTGGTCTCTGCTCCGGGCATTCTGTTCTTCATTTCCCATGTAAATTAATGGTCATCTGGTTCCATCTTGGATGCAAATGAGACCTAGGGCAGTTGTTTCACTCTTGTCATCCTTATCTGGAGGGCTTTAGGCGCGTCTCCTACTGCATCTTAATCAGTTTTGTTTAAGGGGGGTAAGGGGGGAGAATTCTTTGTGAGTCAGACAGTTTGCGTCCTGTGTCAGGGTTCCCCAAGATTATGGAGCTGAGTAGTAACACCAATGCGACTGCCCTGCCTATCAAGACACAGGATGGCCAGGGTGAGGGCATATTTATACCCAGCAGCAGTGATGATCTAGTAAAAGGATCACCTTGAGAGGCTGGACAACTTCAAGTCAACTGGTTCTGACATATTACACCCTAGGGAACTCAAGGAGCTGGCAGGTATCATAGCAAAACCATTGACAAAAATATTTGAAAATTTGTGGTGCTCAGGTGAAGTACCTGAAGACTGGAAGAAGGCCAATGTGGTACCCATCTTCAAGAAGGGCAGAAAGTAAATCCTGGGAATTACAGGCCAATCAGCTTGACCTTAATTCCTAGTAAGATTCTCAAGAAAATGATCAAGGACACCCTTCTGGATAAGTTGGGTGAAGGCAACAAGCCAGCATGGGTTTGTCACGGATAGGTCTTGCCTGACCAATCTCATCTCCTTCTATGACCAGGTGACATATCACCTGGACAAGGGAGAAGTGACTGATGTCATATACCTGGACTTTAAAAAAGCCTTTGATCTGGTGTCCCATAACCTCCTCATGAAAAAATTGGACAACTGTGGCCTTGACTACACCACAGTCCAATGGCTGGGAAACTGGCTCTGAGGTCGAACCCAGAGAGTAGTGGTCGATGGCTGAGAGTCATTATGGTGCTCCATGACCAGTGGTGTCCCCCAAGGCTCTGCCCTTGGAGCGGTTCTCTTTAACATCTTTATCAACTAATGTGGATATTGGTGTCAGAAGTACACTGGCTAAGTTCACTGATGACACTAAATTTTGGGGCATAGTGTCCACACCTGAGGATAGGCTAGTAATTCAGGACGACTTGGATAAGCTTAGTAAGTGTGTGGACACAAACCTAATGATGTCTGTAACAGGGAAAATACAAGAGACGGACCCCAAAGGGTCAAAGAGGACCCCTGAGAGCCGGCACACCCCAGGGGAGACACAACAAAGGGAAAAACAAACAAAAACTCCTTACCTGCAACAGGAACTGTGGCAGGACCAGAAGCGGTGGTGGGACCCATGCGGCTTGTTAGCCGCGTTTTTTTTAAACGTTCAGCCAGCTGGTGAGAGGAGGGAGGAGAGCCAGCACAGGGAAATAAGAAGGTGGCCAGTGAGGCAGAGGGGGAGAGGAGGCTGAGAAGGAACACAGGAGAAGTATCCCCAGGACCCCTCTCGGAGGAAGAAGCAGGCAAGAACACCTCCCACAGGGTAGGAGGTTGTCCCGGAGATCCTCAAGAGAGGGACACCGTTGCCAGATCAAGGGAAAAGGAGATGGTCAGGCTGCATGTGAAAATAGTACCCCGGGAAGAGGCTCCAGAGACCAGACGAGCGAGTAAGGTACTCTGGTGAGAAAAACCCTGGAGAAAAGAGGGATCCAAGGGACGCAAGTGGGATCCTCATAGGCATTAGCCCGGCCCTGGGGATCTTCCCAAGAGGGAGGCGAATGACCATGACACCAGCTGAGGCTGCTAAGAATAGAATTGAAGACCCTTCAGAGGAAAATCAATAGTCCGTGCTGGGAGGGACGTCGAGGGTCGGTTTAATGTATTTTGCACTAAGAAAGAAGGAAAAGGGGAAGGTGGCACCGAGGGAATAGCTTGTGGTGGGACCACACGATTTAGGGCATGCTATTACTAAGTTGCCTGAGGGTAGTAATTAGAGGATCATGGGAGTTGTAGAAAACTTTTGTTGTTAGTTTCCTTTTTTTTCTCTGTTGCTGTTTCCGCTTTTGGGAAAAGAGCAGGACGTAGGACAACAGAAAGTCGAGAGCTCACCCGGCATTAAGGAAGGTTCTGTTAGATAGGGGACCTAGACGGGCATGTAGGCCCATAATGGGTATCTTAGAACTTGAGTGAGACCTGGGATAGGATCCTGTATAGGGAGGGTAGGCCGCAAAAGAATATTGTCACTCCATCATGGCTGGGTTCAGGGTGAGGTACAGGGGAGGTTCGAGCCTCACGGAAGACCACCACCCTCAGGCCTAGGATAGACGAACCCCGGTGGCCAGACTCCTCCACTGAAAGAATCAAAGTCATGGCAGGCGGGATTGGGGGTAAGACCACCTGGGGAGAGACATTGACACCCTGAGACTGTAGGGACGGAGCAAAGAAACACCCTACATATCCAGAGCTGAGCGGCACAGGACTGAATGATCGAGGCCCAATGGGTGCAATATTCAATACCGATAAATGCAAGGTACTCCATCTCAGGAAAAAAATCCCGCAGCATACTTATAGGCTTGGTAGTGCTACGCTTGCTAGCACCTCTGCTGAAAGAGACTTGGGGGTCATGATTGACCACAAGACGAACATGAGCCACCAATGTGATGTCGCAGCTGGTAAAGCAAACAAAACCTAGGCTTGCATCTATAGATGCTTCCCAAGTAGATCTCAGGATGTCATCCTCCCACCTTGGTGAGGCCACAACTGGAGTACTGCATCCAATTCTGGGTTCTGCAAGAAGGATGTTGAGAAGCTTGAGAGAGTCCAGAGGACAGCCATGCACGTGATTGTCAAAGATCAAAGTCTTTGATTTCAGATGCTGATGGCAAAAGGTCAGATGACAAAAGGTCAGAGGCTAACACAACAAACTCTGTGGTTATAATTTATCCCTCTGTATTAACACTGTTGCATATACACACCCCTATCTGTGCCTCATTTCAAATCGCTTGAGCTTTTCATACAAAAGAGAGAAACTGACCTTGACAGCCCAGCACAAAAGATAAAGTACCTATAGTAACGAGATTAGCTGACTTTAGTAAAGTTGTAAAATTAAATATACTATGCGCGCCATCCTGTGACCAAACAGAACCAGTACCACCCAAATAAAAATAACCCCCCTTTTTTATGAAACCTGAGCAAACAAAGAAAGCACAAGTGCCAACTCATTAATTATTTATGATTGGAGTATAGTAATTGGTCACCTGTGTCAAATAAAACTTTGAAGGAACTTCCGCCCAAGCGGAGAACCGTGTATACACTCAAGAAGAACAGATTGTGCACAACAAATATTTCTCTCCGCCTCTGTATTTTTTTTTGGCGTACCCCCGTCTCATCTTACCGGTCCGTTTATCTCTCTATCTTTGGCATTATCTTTCTTATCAAGAGCTCTTAGTAATCTGCAGACTGCAACGGCTTATATGAATCGCTTAGAAGCAACTGTCTTACCTACCCTGTAAATGCTGGGTAACATGATATCTGCATGCTGTAACTAAATCAATCAGCTTCTCTGCCTACGCTGCAGCACATCAGAAGCGCAAGTAAAATAAATCTTTTGTGAAACCATCATGCTGTGTTTAAATCATACTGACTCCTGCTCACCATTATCACCCACCTGCCTGGTCATAAATCCACCTCCTCACGCCAAGCCGGTCGTGCCGACCCAGGCTCACAGGTCAAGGGTGCACCGGCGTTAGGGGCGCGACAATGATCAGAGTGCAAAAGAATAGGCCTTATGAAGAGAGCCAGGGGGTTCTTCAGTCTGGAAAAGCGCAGGCTCAGAGGGGACCTCGTGGCTGCCTATAAGTACACAAGGGGTGTTCATCAGGATCTGGGAGAACATGTATTCACCAGAGCACCCCAAGGAAAAACAAGGACCATTGGTCATAAACTCCTACAAGACCATTTTAGTTGGACATAAGAACAAATGTCTTTACTGTCTGAGCCCCCAAGACCTGGAACAGACTCCCTCCAGATGTGGTGCAGGCACCTCATCTGGACTCATTCAAGAAACACTTGGATGCTTATGTTGCTGAGGTCCCCTGACCCTAGCTGTTTTCCTGCCCCTGGGGCAGGGAGCTGGACTTGATGATCTTCAAGGTCCCTTGCAGCCATAACGTCCATGAAATAAATAGGCTCTACCACAAATCTGTAGCACTCTTTCTCTTCCCTCTTTTCTTTGGTTTCTGATAAACTTAAAGGCTTAACTCAGTAGGTACTGGCTTTTTCTGTTGGAGTGGAGAGCTATGAGTAACACAGATTATTTTCTGCAACATGAAAATTTTGAACAGTGAGGAACTAAACCTATATAGCTTAGAAGAGAGTTTTGCTCAATTGAAATGAGTGGGGCAAATGAGAAAATAATGCAACTCTATCAATTCTGTGCATGGGTGAGGTGCATAACCCTCTTCTTTGGGGTATTCTGAACCTCTCTTCTAACCTTTGATGCTGTGGCAGAGAGAAAAGCGCTACCCTCCAGCTGAAGTTGTAAGCACCTTTAGAAATTACTCATCTGAAACATTTGACCTTTGATTTTAGGAATGAGTAATTCAGCTCTATACCAAATGCACACTTTAACAAAACTGCAGTGGCAGAAAAGACACTGTATCCTAAAAGCCAGTCAGTTAGGAACTTAATTTAGGAAAACAGTTAAATGTGCTTTTAGTTGATTCATATCTGGAAACTATTTAAATATGAACATAATTATATGCAATGATTAAGTCCTGTTGAATTTAAAGGCATAGACATGTGTACAAGCAACCTCCCTGAATCATAGCCTAAGGATGGAACTTCCAGTGTTGCTGTTGTTAGACTAATCCCATAAAGTAAAGAAGAGAGACTGAAAATTAATTTGTTACATGTAAGAAAAGAAGAACTTGTTTACTATTGCAAGAAGCATATATTTGATTCTGATTTTGCTAAGCAGCACTTGCACTTATCAGCAGACACCTTTTGTGCAGTTACCTGATTATATCCTCAAGAGAATATTTCTGTAGATGCTCATATTCTCAGATATAAAATTTACCATGTCCACACCAACAACTTTCTATTTACCATGACTCTTCTGAAGTCATTGGAATGATACCAAGAATCTGAACAACATAGTCTCATTAGCATATTGAACCACAAACCTTACAATTTGCAAAACAAAACAAACAAAAAAACCTGTCTGTTCCTCATTTGCCAGTCAAACTGCAATAGGAAAGAGTGGGATAGTGAGAATTAACACTCTTAAAAATACGTTCCTTTTACCGAAAGTACACTTAGTAGAATATTATTAAATACAGTCTTGACAAATAAAGGGGATTTTGTGATATAATTTTCCATTTCAGGACTGCTTCTTCATTTACTAAGTTGATTAAATGTAAACATTTACATTGGGTCTTCCAATTACATGCATGAAAACCAAAAACAAATACTGCATGCACACCTGTGGATACACCAGCAACAGCTTTTCTGTTTTGGAAACATGGCTCATCACTGAAAAAACCCAAAAATAAATAAATAAAGTTTAAAAAACTCCAAAGCTGCAATCTTTAAACAAAAGAATGTTGATTGAAATCTACTCTTGAAGACTTTAATGCAGTGATATTCAACTTTTTCATCCTGCAGGCCAAATGTACTTCTTCAAAAAGGTCAAGAGAACCACTAGTGTAGCTGGGGGTGGGTGACTGCGATATCAATTCTGGGCACTATTTAGAGAGGGTGCCAGAATGTCAGCTTCAAGGAGCTCACATGGTAGCAGTTGCAGTCAGGGTAGTACAATTACCATGGCAGCAGCAGTGGGTGTGTGGAAACTGCTGCTTTGACAGCACAAATAAGTTGTAGGGGTGCACTTGGCATTCCTGCCCCCAACTCCCTAGTGCTCAGTAGCCATCCCCCAATCTAAGAGCATATCTATTTAGGGTACTGAGAGTGCTAGTTATTGCTCTGAAGAGAATACTTTTAATAGGTTGGGGCAGGCCATCCCATTCTCTCATTATTTAAGTGACATAAAGGAATGCAAACTTCCTGCAAGTCCCCCATGGAGAACAGTATGGAATTAGGAAGTTCCCAAAGAACACAGAGTTGGGATAAACACGATAGTCATTATACCTGCCCTCCCCACATTACCCAGCACAGCAGTTGTGTTAGAAGTGAGAAGTAGGACTAACTAGCATGTATTGTGCTCATGGGTATCTGCTGCCTCTTGAGTCAGGGGTTCACCAGCGGCTGATCCCATTGGACTGGGGGGGCGCAGGGGGCGCAGGGGGGAAGCTCCCCTGCGGCCGATCTTACTCTCTGTGAAAGTGGCCACGCTGCTTCTGGAAATCCCGCAGTCACTTCCAGAAGTGGCGTGGCTGTTTTTGCTGGTGGCCCTTCTCCCTGGCCGGTGCTCACAGAGGGGGTACTGGTGCTCCCACCTGCCCCCCTGTCTGCCAGCTAAACAGGGAGCATGGCCTGATGGATGTACCTTCCCTGAATGATTAGGAACTTGGTTAACTAAAGAACTCCTTACCTCCTGGGTGTCAATGCCTCAGTTGTTGAACAGGTACTCCATTTTGGAACTCACACTCTCAGGGTCTTCCAGACTGCATGGGAACATAAGGCTAGAAGGGATTTTTTGGGTTATCAAATCTTGTTATAGAAGGTAAGCATTCTATATAAACCTTTCATAAATTGATGGCAGATGACAGAACAAGGAGCAAAGGTCTCAAGCTGCAGCAAGAGAAGTTTAGGTAAGATATTAGGAAGAATTTTCTCAGTAGGAGGGTAGTAAAACACTGGAACAGGTTATCCAGAGAGGTGGTAGAAGCTCTATCATTGGAGGTTTTCAAAACCTGGCTAGACACAGCTTTGCCTGAGATGATTCTGCTTTGAGCAGGGGGTTGGATTAGATGACCTCCTGAGGTCTCCTCCAACCCTAACTTTCTATGATTGAGGGAGTTGGACTAAATGACCTCCTCAGGTCCCTTCCAAGCTTAAGTTTCTATGATTCTGTGATCAAGCTCTGTCTTCAAATACTTAGGGTTTTTACCCCAATTTCCAATTGGAAATATATTTCCAAACTTCACTGGTCTAATGGTTGGAAATGTAGAATTGAAATCTTTCCCAGGACGTTGAGGGTTGGAGGGGTTTTGATAGCAAGCTTGGAAGACCAATTTCTTAATTTGGTCACATTATGATGTCTTCATTTACATTTGCTCCACAGGTAAGCCCCATTGTTTAAGGCTGTCTAAGCTATATGTTCTTTTTGGGGAACATAAAAAAGCAAGTAAGTACAATAAATAAGGCTGAAGAGTCATTAGATGTGTGGAAAATTAGCAAAGTTCCTCAGGAATAAGATCTCACCTTAAATCAGCAGAAACAAAATTAGTGTTTCCCAATAAAAATCATTCTTGCATAATGTGGCGAAGTGGGGCTCCCCACCTAGCCACAGTGCTAGGCTCCCCATTTACCTTTGGATATGCCTCCCAGCTGCCATACCTTGTTCTTATTAATCACGATGTTAATTAAGTGGGAGGCTGCCCATTTTATGCCCCAATGCCAGAGGGTGCTATCTGTGGCTCCGAACCTTCCCTACACTGCAACCCATGCCTGACAGATGGCATCCAGGTGTTACAGTGCTCCCGGGCCTACAGCCAGAACAAGCTTAGGCCGCACCGTCAGACCTCAGTCACATGCATATTCATACTGCCCACCTCTCACTCGGGCCTCATGCATTCCACCCTCTCTCACAGGGTCTCTCGCATGCATCTTTAACTTATACTGACTGGCTCTCCCTTGGAGTGGGCACCCTTTGGCCATAGGCTTAGCTAGTCCATTCCTTGGGTGGCAGACATACCATCTGTTGGTCCCCTCCCACGGCCCTCACCAGGGTAGCGGCCAGCCAAATACCTGACCAGGTCTAAGCATGCTTGGACACCTTCCAGGGCAACACTATGTGCATGTATACATACTGGGCCCTCATCCCTCTGGTTCCCCTTTATTGGGGCTCCCCATCTCCATCCCCTTCCCTAGGGGCTCCACACCACCCCCTTCCCTAGGGGCTACTCATCTCTGCCCCCCTTACTTGGGGCTCCACACTGCCCCCCTCACTTGGGGCCACAGGTCTTCACTCCCCAGTGGGCTCAGGTGGCCATAGCCATGCCTGGCCCCCACTCTCCTTCCTTGGGGTCTTGCACCCCACAGGGCTCAGGTGGCCACAGCCATGCCTGGCCCCAACTGCCTCCAATGTCACACAACCCACCAAAAGGTGAGGGACAGGTTTAAGGTGTCCCTACCCACCTTTCACCAGGGTAGTCACTGGCCTGGCATTTTCTGGGGGCTTCTGCATCACTGGGAGCCCCACCAGGCCACCCATTCCTGGCAGAGTGCAGTTTTAGGTCATGCCCAGGACCAGGAGCCTCCTAAACCATCCCCTACAACTCCTCCCTTACCTCCACAATGATGCACAACACTTCACAGCCAGCAGGGAACTGAGCTCTTTATATAGGCAACCAGAGCTCTAAAATGGCTGCCTTAATGAAGCACCTGCTGGTTGCTTAGCTTTGGCCTTAAAGTGGCAGGCACCAACAGTGCCCTGCCACACACCTTCCCCCTTTAAATGGTACCTAGGGGGTTTCCCCTGCTGATCCTCCAAAGCAGGCTCCCACCAGAGCCTGTGGGAGCCTCCAAGTGGTGAGCATCCTTAAAGGTGCTCCCCTGCACATAAAAATGGTAATCCTCTTTCTCTTCTTCTTCTGTCCTGCAGCTCAGAGTGCTTCAGGCCATTCTATCTGGTCCCCAATTCCCCTCTATAAAATAAAGATAATAGAACTACCCTATTCGCAGGCAAGTTGAGAAGACAAATGTGTTCAAGACTGCATGGTGCTAAGTATTAGTACATTGGATTGCTCTTCTTCTTCCACTCCATCTTTTAAAAGCACGTATTTATTTTTATATTATTGGCTGGTTGTAGCCTTCAGCTAATAGATGGCTAAGAAAACTTGGGTTTGTAGAGTACAGACAGCAAGCATAGATAGCCTATCATAGCTTTTAGCCTGTAAGAGACTGATAGCCTGATAGCAGGGGGAAGAAATACAGTTTAACTATCATCCTAGGCTAGGTTAAATCCCCATGCTATGAGGAGATAAACAGATGTGAAGGTAGAAGTGAGTTCCAACTAGAGAGAAGGAAAAGAAAGAGAGGAGGGGAACACAAGTGTCCCCTTTGTTTGTGCATGCAGAAGTAGCTGGCATTCAAATTTACTGTGCAGCCAGTGCCATAAACTGCCATAAACTAAATCAGCTATTTAGTGATACTGTAGTGTCCATTAGGGCTGTGCAAAGCTTCGAGTGCTGATTCAATTTGGAAGAGATTCAGTCCTAATCTCCGAATCTGAATTGAATCAAGGGACCAACTGAAAGGTCCAAATCAATTCAAAGCTCTCCGAATCAATTCAGAAAAGATTCAGAGAGCTTCACTGGTTTGAGCAGTCCTCGCTTGCTTACCATGCTGTCAGGCAATTGTTTAAAGGGCTGGGAGCTGGGGTGGTGCGGGGGTCAAGGGGCTCATCACAGAGCCCCCCATGTGGCATGGAGCAGTGGAGGGCAGCAGGGATCACCCCCTGCCAGGCAGAAGCCAGTGAGTTGGGGCTTTTTTCCCCATAGAGCTGGAAGCTGGGTCTGGGTGGGTCTGGGAGAGCAGGCAGGGATGGGGCCTGTGTGATTCAGAGATTTGGCTGGTTAGGCAGCAGCCAAATCTCTGAATCAGATTCGGCTGAATCAATTCAGGACAGTGATTCTAATCACCAAATTGAATCAGTCCCCCAAATCAGCTAAATCTGAATCCAAAGCAAATACTAGTCGCTTTGCACAGGCCTAGTGTCCATCCTATCAATGTTTCCTTGCATTTCTCAAACTCTCTCTGGTAGTGATCTCCCACAAGCCCAGACTCTGTCCATAAAGCTTGGATCAAATCTTTGGGTTCATGGATCCTTCTTTAGATACATTTATTCTTCATGGGTGTTATGAAATGGACTTTCTATATGTGATAGGTTAGAGTACACTCATGTAAAAATTCCCCTTTACTTATCCATGTATCCTTTTTTCTGAAATTTGCAGCTGTTATATGTATGTGGTAGAGACCATGATGAAAAAAGGGGGGAAAGAATGTAGATAAATAGAAGCAGTATTCGAAAATGAGAGAGATCCTGTTATTCTTTTCTTTGATCAAAATACTGGCCACACAAAAATGGCCAGCTTAAGCTAAGTGTGCCAAAGTCAACTTCAGCTGATGTTCTTCTCTCTAGCCATCAGATTCCATATCTGCCAGCTTCCTCCCATTTTTCCCAATTGTATCCACATATAATGTTGTTTTAGCCATTGAGAATGTGGTCTTCTACTTAGATTAAGTTTTCTGTGTAGCTGACATTTTATTCCTCTGAAGAAATACATGGAAAAAGTTAATATAGTTTACTCAACATTAATGACACTGTACTGCATATACAGCCAGATGAACTTATAATCACTAAAATGATTTATTTTTTTCTTTTACATGGACTCAAATAAAGAAGCAAAAAGGCTTACTTTTTTATTTTTAGTAGAAAACCATACCTTGAAGGGTGTTATTTCCAGGTTAGGGAAAATAAATAGAAACTAAACTGGATACCTCATCATTTTCAATGAGACCTATGATTTTATTGTTTACTTGGGAGCTGAAAAAACACTGGGGTGCAATATGCTGCGTGATATAAACCAAAGCTAATTTGAGGGAAAGTAGATATACTTTCTGAACATGTTGATTGAATTAATAAAATGATCTCCTACACTGAAAATCTACAGCTGTACATTTCATCAGTCTGAGCAAACAAAACCCCAAATCCCAATGCCTGTAGCTGCCACTGGCTTCATTTTGAACTAGAGACTTCTGAAAATTGGGCCTGTGTTGCCTAACTATACAGCTAGACCAATCCTGGACTCACCTAAAATTAAGAAAACACTACCTACTTATAATCAGAGGTGAAATACCAGAATCCTTTTAGCTTCAAGCTATGTGAATGTTGCCATCAGCAATGACTTTGAAAAATCCTCCATATCAACTAGAAGAATACAAGAATGAATGTAAGCGTTTTGCTTCAAGCAAACACCAACAGCATTGAAATTGTGTTTGTACCACACCAGCTCTGTTGGACAGAGCATGCCATAAGAATGCCTAACAACCAGCTCCCAAAACAGGCCCTACACTCCCAACTCATTGATGGTCACCACTCTAGAGGTAGGCAAAAGAAGAGATCCAAGGACATGTTGAAGAAGAGCTGAAGAAATGTGATATTAACATCAGTACCTGGAAGACTCAAGCACTTCTCACTATGGAGGCAGATAGATGAGATAGGTGAAGATCCACATCACAGGATCTTCTCTTTCTTCCTGGAAGTATATGCTACATCTGCACTTGAACATGGGCCTCCTCAGTTATTTACGGACTCACCAGTGACTTCCCTTTTCACTGGAAGACTACCATTCCTGTATTGAAGACTGCTGCCACTGCTGGGTTTTGATGCAAGTACTAACTTAGTATCACTTATGGCCCAAAGTGGTATCTGGGTAGTCTCTGAAATTACAAACTACATAGGCTGACTTCTATTTATTTATATTGCTTATAACACACTCTGAACTCATCTGAAGGCACATACAACATTGAATGCAAACATAAAATATACACCTTTTCACCAGGAAGGAAACTGAAGGAAACTCATAGAAGCAATGAGCAGTGATATTGGTGATGGGCTTTGTCTTTGCTACCGGGTTCCATGGTTATAATAGGGCTCCCTGCGTCTAACTTGCCTCCAATGCCTCTGATGGTAGAATTGAAGAAAAGAAGACTCAGGTGAGTAGCCCTTTTCAGGACACAAAATCTGTTTACTAGGTCCCAAAGAAAAATATATAGTTTTGCCAGCCGCCAAGAAACAAAGTAACAAAGTGCAACTGCCACCACACCTCTCCACTTTTCTCTTTTTCTCCCAGGTTCCCTGGGCCCCTAGGGATGACTTCTCCCTCTAATACATTAAGGGACTTCTTGCCTCTTATTTACAGATCCGGTCTCAGTGACCACGCCACAGCTGTTGCTCCTGCCACAGCATTCTCCGTCCCCGGTGAAACACAGTCTCCGTTCCCAATGCTGGAATGCTGTTTCTGCTCCCAACGCTGCCTTGGCTGACTACGCCACAGCTCCTCCCTTGGTCTCCATGGCCTATCCCCATTTTGGTAAATATTTCCCCTTTAATTTTTACCTCTTTGTTGACAGCCTCCACTTCTGCAGTTCTTTGGATCCTCACCCTTGAAGCCTCTGTGCCCTTTGGCCTCCTAATTCCCAGCCTCCTGCTTTCTACCTCCTGGCTTAGGCTTTTTCGGTCAGTTTTCTTCTACTGTCCTGGGCAGCTGTGGGTGGCTGCAACTAGGAATAGTTTCACTTTCATTTCTGACCTGCCAATGACCCCTCCCAGGGTAGAAACAGTTTTCGCAGTAACAGGGTCTTGTAATCTTGTAATCCCTGTTACAGTCCTGAAAGTCTATGGATTGTAAGCTTTTCACTAAGAACGTTTTGTAATTGTCCTTTAGATGTTTACTGTCAAATCCTATGTCTAGTATGTAGACCTCAAGTCCTATAGGGCTTTTAAAAATGCATCTGAAGGCAATTAGAATGTCAGTAGCTCCAGAAGAACTGGTTGAACATGTTCTTTACAACTATTACCGGATAACAGGTGATCAGCCACTTTTTAAATCGGTGGTCATTTCGGAACTGTCTTCAAGGAAAACCCCAAATATTGTATTACTTTGAGCCAGTTTGGAAATTACCAACTTGGATTGCAATGGCATGGTCACGAGCATGTGCAGAAATGAACAAAACATATGGTTCTAGTATGGGCTGACCACACCTTGGAATTCTAGTTGATAGGAGTCAAGCATAAGCGCCAGTCAGGATTTTTTTGGATGAAATGTTTTTTCTCTGGAAAATGCCGGCTCTTTGAAACAACCTTTTTGTCAGACCATACCAGTTAGACTAACCTTTTGTCAGGTCAGGGTTTTCAGGTCCAGGATGGAATTCCTAATCAAAATGACAGGAAGAAAAAGTGCACCTGCAAACCACATTCCAGGGACTAGGGCATGTGTTCAAATTGCAGAAGGAAAGATTAGGATACATATCAGGAAAAACTCTCTCAGTAGAAAAGCACTAGAAAATGCTACACAGAGGCTCTGGAACCTCCAACCTTGGAGGTTTTAAGATCCTGGCCAGACAAAGTCTTGGTTGGGATGGCATAGGTGGGGATGGTCCTGCTTTGAGCAGGGGGTTGGACTAGATGACCCCCTGAGGTCCTTTCAACCCTAATTTTCTGATTCTATGATTTCTATGTGACATGGAACACTTACACTTGTCTTCCAAATTTGGGTAAAGAGTAGTTTCCATGTTTGTCTCCACTAGGAATACTTCTATTTATTCCATTTCCAGGTATAATTAAACCACAGCTATAACTCTCCAATTTGAGCATTGGATTAGCTTAAACTGCTTCCAAAGTGATATAAAATACATCACAATTTAAATTCTGACCTTTTCTTACCACTGGGACAAATCTCCCACAATGATATGCCCAAAGCCAGAGTTATGGGTCTCAGCCAGGGTGCTGCAAGATCATTTGAAGGGTGCCACACACTAGGTGCTTAAACACCTGGCTGCAATTCATAGCACAAACCCCAAGGTTTCAAACTGGAATCCATGGCTGCCCCAGCATGGTCTTCCATAAGTTCTCTGTAATAGAAGAATTGCTCTATTTTTCTGGAGTCAAACAGAAAGGAAAGCTAAGGGCTGGTATTTCCCCAAGCCCTGTCCTGAGTCTAATGAGGGGTTCCAGGACTTTAATGAGGGGTGCCCTGAGCCGGAAATGAGAACCACTCCAAGAGAGAGGTTCCCTTGCTCCAGGTGGCAGTCCCTTTTGCCTTGAAGACTTTTATTTATTCATTCTTTTAACACTAGTGAAAAAAATTAAGCTAGTCCTTCACTCTCCGCGGGCTTCCCCTCAGCAATTCCCGTAAAGGAGCAGCATGAAATTCACAAGCCTGGGCCAGCCCCGGCTTTGGAGCGAAGCCAGCTAAACATCACCGCTGGACAGCCCGGCCTCAGCGAGGGGCTCAGGACTCCCGCGCCCGAGGACCTGACGGGGCTGAGCCGCGGTGCTGCCATTGCGCGGGCGGCCCGGCCAGGGGGGCCCAGCGCAGCGCCCCGCGCCCCAGCCCAGTCTGTAAAACGCTCCGTGTGCGGGCGCTGGCGCATGTCGGCCTCCTCGTCTGGCAGCGGCCTGAGCCGCCTGGCGTGTTGAGACCCCTGCCCCTCCCCCGCGCCGCGCCGGCCCGGGGATATCCCCTGGCCGCCGACAGCGGCGCCTCTAGCTGCCCAATGGAGGCGGAGATGCTGTGCGGACTGCGGGCGGGGTGGGGGCGGCGCCGAGCCGCAGCCAGCCGGGGGCAGCGCGCACTCTGCGGGGAGCTGGAGGAAGAGGCGGGCGCGGGTGGAGGCGCCGGGGCCGGGACTCTGGCAGGCGGCGGCTGGGATGAGGCGGGAGGGCGGC
>NW_017728951.1:59640007-59647319 GCF_001723895.1 Crocodylus porosus
GGAGGACGCGGCCGCCCCCCGACCCCCGCGCAGCCCCGAGTGGGGCGAGGAGCGATTCCGGGTGGACAGGAAGAAACTGGAGGCCATGCTGCAAGGTGAGGGCGGCCGGGCTGGGCCCTTCGCGCTCCGTGCTGCAGCCCGCCGGCGCTGCCTCCCTTGCCCTTGCCCCAGCCCCAGCCCCAGCCGGGCCGACCCGAGGCGGTGCCCACACCCCACCTCGCTTCCCCGCACCTGGGCTCCAGATGTGCGGCGCCTCTGCGCCCCCCGCCCCCAGCATGGAGGCCCGCTGCGTCTCGGTCCCTGGGAGCCCTGCGGGGGCCGCGCGCGAGTCCTGCCCTGCCGGGACCCAGCGTGGGCAGCGCCTCGGGGTGTCGTGTCGTGGCGGGCGAGTGGCGTCTGTAGCTGACTAGGAAAGTCCCGCCCGCGCCCGGTTCTGCGGGTCTGGGCGCTGGGTGCCAACCACACACTGTGCTTCTCTCCAGTCAGGGCGGGAGGCGTGGGTGGGTCCTGCTGGGTGCCGGGGCTGGCACGGTCGGGGTGCGGAGAGGGGCTCAGTCCAGCCCAGGGGCGGGCAATTATTTCGGGCGGAGGGCCGCTTAATGAGTTTGGGCAACCCACTGAGGGCCGCATCACAGGCAGCGCAGGGCAGATTAGTATTAACTTTCTACATTTTTTAAGGGCCCTGCCGGCAGGATAGAATGGCTTGGCGGGCTGCATTTTGCCCACCCCGGTCCAGCCCGATGGGAGGGGGGCCGGTGGCTGTACTGACTACCCCTGCTTCCCTACCATCAACTTCCCCTGCCGGTGAGGAGCCAACCCTGATTTAAAGTTTATTTGAGGCAGTGGAGTGGGAGGAGAGGAGTTTTAGATGCAAGTGACAGAGAAGGTTTAATAATTCTGCATTAGGATTTGTCATATGTTGAACTGTTGCTTCTCAGGATGAATTAGTTTGTGTTTTGTCCCAGTATGTTTTGGATTACATAAATCCCCCTGGCAGCAAAGTAAACTGTATTTTTTGTTTGTTTGTTTTGTTGTTGGTGTTGTTTTGGAGTTTCTTTGGACAAAATAGCAACCCGAGTAGAAAAAGACTGTTTTAAAGGCAGTTGTGTAAGTTAAACCCCTCTTGAGTGAGAGTCTTGATTGTGTCATGTATCATATTTTTTTATAACTTTAGCCTTCATGAGCCAATGAGAATGGAGTTGAGTCAGTGCAGTCAGGGAGGGTTGGACCTATTTAAGTTGAATGAAAATGATGATACTTCAGAAAGCTCCCTTCTTTCCTTTCAAGAGAGTTCTTTATGTGATGATACATGTAAGTGGTTTTGAAGATGAATGAGATATTCCTGTCCATGTGTTCTGATCACCTGCATTTAGCCATCGCATTTTATACCACTACAGTAGTGCATTTTTTCCCTCTCTAAGGCTAAATGTGTCAAAAATCCTGACAGCATTGTCTTTCAACGCTTTTATCTTTCTGGAATGAAAACCTCTGTTTTTACATAGATGGTAGGCAGTTTAAGTTTGTAAATGGAGAAAGATTAAAACCCCACTGTGTTTTCTTAAGTTTCTTAAGGTGATGCTAGGAAACTTTAACTTTCTTTAGAACAGGAGAACAAAATTTGAGAAGCAAGGAGAATCTGGTCTGGTAATGAATATTTCTGGAAGAAGTTCATAAACTGATAGTGTCATGAAATAGTGTAATTTTACTTGGACGTCTCATAAAGGTTAAAAGAAAAGGTATATAGAACTAGGACAAAGTAAAGAAGAAACAAATTCCAAGTAAATAAAATATGTCTGTTATTGTGAAGATGTCCTTGAGAGAAAACATTCATTGTAGCTAGTTTTCAGGTATTTGTGAATCAAGTTTTAAAGACCAGAGGGGTTTTTTTTTCTATGTACTTTGCTTTTACAAATGATCTGCTAAAACTTGGAAGTTATTTTCCTGAATATTTATTACTTAGCAATTCTCACAGAACTACATCTTGGTTAGTAGAGTGTGGGCAGATAAGCTATTGGATGAAATCACTAGGTAAACTGGGTTGTCTGCCTGAGAACTGTGGTGTGACTGGGTGATTATAATGTTTGGAATTTTTTTCAAATGAGATTCTCTCTCCTGGGGGTAGGTTAATCTTTAATCAGTTAATATTTTGCTGCTAGTGGAGAAATCTCCTTATGTAATGAGTTAAATGAAACATACAGCTATTGTGGAAGTAACTGAACTAATTATAAGCTTGTGCCCCTTAAAGATGCTTTAAAATTACATTTTCAAAATTGTGCATAGATATGCAAAAGAGCATATATATAAACTAGCAATGAGAAAAGGTTACACATTTCAAAATGCTGTAGCAATATTGAAGGTTTTCTTCACATTTCCTCCCCACCTTCCACCAGTAAAAAAACATTTCAGTTACCTGATCCGCACCGATCTGTGTCTTTCCATTGCTTGTGGTGGGAAGCATAGGAAAGTAAACAAATCACAAACAGAATTTAAACTGGGCATAGATCTGCGCTGTTATGCATTAGGGGTGTGAGAAATGGGCCCTATTCAATTGGGATTCAGCCCGAACTGGGGACAGTGATTTGGTTCGGTGATTCGGATCACTGTCCCTGATTCAATTAACCTGAATCTGAAGATTTGATGCTGATTTGGAGCATTAGCGATTGGGCCATAGACACAGCTTTAAATGTTTTTTCTACATTCCTCCAGGTACCAGGCATGACTTGTGAACGATGCTTGGGCAGATGGAGCATCCCACAGGAGTGTGGGGGACCCCCGCGTGCTCAGGAGTGGACTGGAAGTACTTCCGGTCCACTCCTGGGTCTGCCACCAAGTGTGCTGAGAAGACCCTTCCCACCCCCCACACACACTCCCTGTGCCTCCCCGGCTTGGTGATCAGCCTCAGGCGGAGCCTGGGTGCCCCCCCATACCTGGGAGGCAGCAGTCGCTGAGCTGCGGAGGCCTGGAGGGCCCCCCAGCACACTCCCCGGCAGACCTGGAAGTGGACTGGAAGTGCTTCTGGTCCACTTCTGGGTCTGCTGCCAAGTGCGCTGGGGAGTCCCCCACGTTCCTGTGGGACCCTCCATCTGCCCCAGCATTGCAGCACTCACGAGCTGCCTGGTACCTTGAGGTATGTAGAAAAAACACTTAAAGCTGTGTCTGTATCTGAATCACCAAGTCTTTCCAAATCTATTTGGAGGGTTACGATTTGATTCATAGAGATTAATGGGTCTCCTGATTCGATTTGGATTCAGAGATTTGGCCACCAAATCAGGTCGAATCTGTGATGAATCGAACCAGGGACCAAAGCTTTGCACAGCCCTATTATGCATGTGTGTAACTTGTTCTGTCTTTTTCCTCTTTCTTGTCAAATTAGCTTAATTTGCCCTGTGTTGTTGTTAACCTCCACTCAATATATTTGATTTAAAGCAAATTAACAGACATTTTTGTTTCAGCTAGTATAAATTATGGGAGAATAAGTATAATAAGGTATGTTACTTCAGCCTAACAGGCACATGCTTAGTGTATTTCAGACTCATTCATTATCTTTTTTTTTTTTTCAAATGAAGAATTGTCTTGAATTCAGAGTGCAAATATAGTGTCAGTCTCTTCCACCAGAGACAGAAATCAACAAGTTTGTGAGAGGTGGGAATCAAAAACAGATGCTATGGAATAAAGTTGCATCTTAAATTAACAGTTAATTTATTTCAGTGTGCCTTTATTAATTCTCATGACCCCATTATAGCATATCTGATATGTTCCATGTATAAAAGAGTAAACTGAGCACAAAGAATAATTCAACCAAGTTGTCAAACTGTGACAGCTGTAAATTGTACCCAGAGGTCCAAATTCACAAGTCCATGATCCAGCTATTGGATGGTTATCACCAGAAGAAGAAATTTTACCAGGGAGGGTTGCTAGTGAAATAGGAAATGCAGGAAACGTAATAATATATAGTAATAATGCTGAGTTATGCACCTGTTGGTACATGCTGAATAGAGTCATATGCTTAGCTTTTCTGTTGCTTATAACAGCTGGTGTTCCAAAGAAAATTCTCCTAAAAATTGCAGAAATTGCAACATAGGAGGGAAACTGCCTCCAATTTCTTGCTGGTGGTTAGCTTGTTTTACATAATAATGGAAAAGATACATCTTAAAGATTTAATGTGGCTAGTGTAAATAAAGACCACCTCCAATATTGGATCCTTGTTAGAAAGGAAATTTTTGCATAATTCCTGTTCTGTCTTGCACAGGATAACTTTTGTAGAAATGAAAGTAATTTTTAAAGCTTTGGAATTTGTTGCCTTTGAATTTCAGGTGTTCCTTCTGGCTGTCTTGTATTATGAGATAGTTGAATGGGCAGTGCTGTTTTTGCTGGTTCCATACCAAATTTCTAATCAGAATCAAATAAAGTAACTTATTGGTGCCTTGGTTTCTTCAGTACAGTGGTTCTTAACCTTTTTCAACTCAAGGCACCCTTCAGACAATGCCAGCTCTTTGTTTTTCTTTGTTTTTTCACTATGTAAAAATAGTAGAACATTTTTTCTGTTGTAAGGAACTCAGAAGAACTGTAATGGGACAGAGTGTTTTTAACACCATAGATTCCTATTTGAAATCTTTGGGCTTATCTTGTGAACCATGTTACTACTGTTAGGTGTGCAAACATTCTGTGGCACCGTGTGACACTTTTGATGGAATCTTGAGGCACCCCACACTGCCATGGTACCCTGGTTGAGAAACACTGCTCTAGTATAAGGTGAAAATTTAATGAAGTGGAATGCAGTGGGGGCGAACCTTCGTCACAGGCATGCCACAAAGTAGCTTTACATGCTCCCTGAATACCACTCTGATTCCTTCCCCTCTGCCTGATTTTTTTGCCCTGCTTTCTGCTGCTTTATCTTTCTGCTGCTGTGCCCATTCCCAGTCTGCTGCATGCCACAGAGGGAGGCTGCTCTTGACATGCATGCCACAGGTTGGCAGTCTTGGATGCAGCAAGAGAGTACTTCCTATGACCTTCTTAAAAAATAATTATGTGGTGTTGGAGCAGCCCTACATAAGAGCATAAAGCATGATAAGTGCTTTTGACAGCTTGATGCATTTTTTCATACTGCAAATTCAAAAGTTATTTATGTTTAAATAACACTTACTTTCCTAATTTTGCTCTTCTAGCACTTGATTTTAAGTGGCCTCAAAATATAGATTTCATAGACATTAGGGCTGGAAGGGACCTTGCAAGATCATCGGGTCCGTCCCCCTGCCCCAGGGGCAGAAAGTCAGCTAGGGTCAAAGGATCCCAGCAAGATTAAGCATCCAATTGTATTTAAAATGTCTCTTTGAATGTTAACTCCTGTGCATTTAACAATGGAAAATGAAAAGCACAAGTGAAAATTTAAATGTAAAATGCTTGTAAAATGTGGTTTATGTCGTACATTTTAAAATATTAAATGTTTCTGCTTGATCATAGCAACATACATGTATGTTCAGCATAGCCTTATTTTGTAAACATAGTTTACTGTAGGCTTTATAGCTAAGTGTACAATTTTACATGCTGAACACTTTTGTTGCAGTTATTGAAGTAGATCCATGATCCAATATCCTTAGACTAGAGAGATAATTTTGCTGAAAGTGAATGGAAATCAAGCAGTAAATAAACAATTCCTTTCAGCAGTGACATCATTGGAAGAGAATCTATACCTATACCAAATGATTTGTTGACTTACTATTTAGGAAGAGTCAATTTAATTACTTTGGAGTGTAGCACAATAGCATCTGGGTATTAATAAAAAAAATGAAAACATACCGTCTACAAAAGGTATCCAGAATGTGTATTCTAGTACACATCCTGAATAAAGCTGGACATACAATACATTTTTTAAAAGTCTCACACTAGCTATCTTTCTTTTAGTTTAGTGCTGTCGCACAGTATTTAAAAAATAATATTTATACTTCATTTGCTTTCTTCTTTGTCATACCCCTAAACAGGTATTTGAATGATGTATACACAAGTATAGTGCATAATGATTAAATTCCTTATGTATTTCTAATATATTTCACAATGTATCACCTAGGTAATGAATAACCATGTTTTGAAAAGTTTAATAGGGATAGTGTTGTTGAGAATATTTTATTACTTTCTTTCTCACCTTTGTTTGGAATATGATAGAAGATTAGATTGTGTTTGCAAGAAAAAAATCACTTTACCTCCCTGTACCCTTTAGTGGAAAAGAAACAAAAAAACCAAAAACCCAGTTTTCATCTTTGTTCCGCCTTAACAGGTGGGACCCATTTTAAATTCAGTAAACACTTCTTTTTAAAAGGCTGATATTCTTTGTCATGAGTTAAAAAGAATGTATTTTAATTTTAGATGCATTAAAAAGTACATTGCTTTGTATACTACTTCAGGGAAGAGGCAGAATACTTTGGGTTGAGAAGCCTGTAGCCCAGTGGTTCTCAACTGTTTTTGTACCAGGATCCATTTGTAAACATGGCCAGTCTTGACCCAGTGGGTGGGGTGGAGTATGGGGGGCCCCCAAGCAGCCCCTTGCAGGCTGGAACTCTGCCACCCTGCAAGGGAAAAAGGCACAGTTTCCCATTTTTTTCCTTTAAAGGAAAAACAATTTTTAAAGTTTGTTGATCCATTTTTAAAGTTAGTTTGTGACTCTTTCATATATTCTTGTGACTCACTTTTGGGTTGTGACCCATGGGTTGAGAGACGCTGCTGTAGCCCATAGAAATTTGCTGTTTGTCACTCTGGGCTTATACTTAAATGCACATTGTTTTGAAGTAGAAGGTAAACTTGGACCCAGGAAATCTTGAAATGGTTCAGTGCTGCTCATGACTTGTTACATTAATTTACTTAGGAAATCCCTGTAATTGTACTCTACCTGGATTTATCTTCTAGTGCAAGTTAAACCCTTTTTTGGCCATATACAGGGCTATTCCACAAAAAGTGCTGATAAAAGCATGATTGACCCTTGTTCAGGCAGTACTTACAGGATTAATTAAAACTAATATGTAGTATCCATATAAACTGCCCCGGCTGGATCTAGGATTTTGAAAAGCAGGGGGGGCTATTGCAGGTGGTGCAATGCATAATTTTTCTCTAATAAGGAGCCTACGGCTAAATTAAGATTCAAGCAAAAACAAGTTTACTGAGTTGGAAGGTTGGCTGCTAGCTCTGGGTGGTATAGGCAGGCATTTGGTGCTGGAGGAGTATAGTTGTTACTACCCATCCCTGCAAGCCTAGCTACAGACTGAATTGTTCCTTTCATCCCACAGAAATCCCCTACGACCTCCACGTGCCCCTTGCTGCCTTT
>NW_017728951.1:59647365-59740799 GCF_001723895.1 Crocodylus porosus
CCCTGGTTATATCCCCACTTTTAGCCCTGACCCATTGTATCACAGCCCACCTCATGCATCTCACTGAGTTCTATCCTGCCTCCTCACTGCCCCCATGAATCCAGTGTACCCTACACAGACTTAATCCCATCATACCCCAACCCCCCTGACTCTTCACCATCCCACTGACGACCCACTAAGCCCTGCCCTGCCACTATGAGCATTTGCACCCCTACATCCCCCAGACCTTCCCACTCACAATTCCTCTTGCTCCCAACCCTTTCACACCCTATTTCACCCCCACAGACCTCACAATCCTTCCCAACCTTAAATCTCATCTTCCTCTCACACTTACCTGTCCTGTAACACCCCAGACAATCAGTACACTCTCCTCTACCCCCAACCCCACAAAAAGCTCCTTGTTGCCTGTGATACTTTACCCTCAAATCCCTTCTTAAACAATTCTCCCTTCCCCTTATGGCCCTCAACCATAGTGCAGGTGGGGGCAGGGCTGTAACTTCCTCCCCACCCCTCTCCAGTATGCCCATGCCTCCACTGCCTTCCACCCTCAAAATATGAACAGTTGGGATTAGGGGATGACTTGCTTCAGTCACTTGCAGTACACCTACCCAGGGATACCAACCCCTCTGGTTCTACCCATGCTCAGCATTGTGCTGCTCTGGTTGCATGGCTGGTTCAACCTTCCATAGCCTCTTCATCTCCTGCAATTAATAACCCGGGAAAAAGTCACTGCACTTACTTACCTCTTCATCTCACCTTTGCAGCTCCCTCTGGCTTTTGAATACTATACTACAGCCAACAAACAGCTAGGCATGCCTTCATCCCTGCCTGTCCACTCCCTGCTTCTGTCTTGTTATGGGTTCAAATCTCCTGGTAACCAAGCCAGCCACAGGTTCCTAGGTGGCAGCACACGTTTATTAGACATGCTTGAGGGTAAGCAGAGAAGCATTACCAGCAGTAGATAATAGGCCTGTGCGAAGCGGCTAGAATTTGCTTCAGATTTGGATTCGGCCAGTTCTGGAGACAGTGATTCAATTTGGTGATTCAAGTCACTATTCTGAATTGATTCAGCCAAATCTGATTTGGAGATTTGGCTGCTGCTGAATCTCTGAATCAGACAGGCCCCATCCCCTGCTCACACACCCAGCACCATCAATGGCTACTCTGCCCAGCCCCAGCTCATGGCTCTTTTGAGTCTGCGGCTCTTAAAAAGCCCCCACTCGCCAGCTGCTGTGAGGTGGGGGGGCAGGGAGGGGTGATCCCCACTGCCCCATGCTGCATGGGGAGCTTTGCCACAAGCCCCCATCCCCCGCCTGCTCTCCCATGCCTCCCCATGGCTGCCCCACCCAGGCCTAGCTCCCGGCTCTTAAAAAACAAAAGCGCTGAGCTAACTGGCTCCTGCCAGGTGGTGGTGGGGCAATCCCCGCTACTCCCCACTGTCCTGTGCTGCATGGGGGGCTCTGCCATGAGCCCCCAGAAGCCCAACAGCCATTGTAACAGCCAGTGAGTGGGGATTTTTTTAAAGAACCGGGAGCTGGGGATGGGTGGGGCAGCCATGGGGGGGCTGGGAGAGTGGGAAGGGGATGAGGGGACACTCGGGGAGGGCTGGGGGAGCAGGCAGGGGATTGGGACTGATGGTAGTCCCCCACATGGTCCCCTCCCCACTCCTTCAGGCCCCGTTTCCCTGCCCCTTACTTACCAGCACGGCATCCAGGTTCTGCCCCCTGGGGCAGCTAGCAGGGACTGCCTGAATCTTTTCCAAATTGATTTGGAGAGCTTCAAGTTGATTTGGACCTTTTTACTCATCTCCTGATTTGATTTGAATTTGGAGATTCGGGCACCGAATCAGGCCAAATCTCCTCTGAATTGAATATAGCGTCCAAAGCTTTGCACAGCCCTAGTTGATAACAAACAGGATAATTGTAGAAAAAAGGCTTGCTTGATTAAAGGAAGATCAATGGCTATAAATACTTATGGAGTGAAGAAATTAACAAGGATCAAGAAGATAATGAGCTACAAAGTCAGGAGGAAATGTGGCTATCCCTTCAGGCAGAGAAGTTTGTTTTAAGCTTTCAGTGGAGTAGGAATCTATTTCTTTCTAGATAGATAAGTGTTTGTCTTGCTTTGTTTTATTCAAAATATGATTTGATTAACAGGTACTTTTGAATTAAGGTCTGCAATAAAGTCTGGTCCATCTTCAGAAATACTGCTAAATTCCCTGCTAATACATTTTCTTCTTTACCATTTTAGTTTAGTTTATGCAGGTTGTAGTGTTTTAATGGTGGTAGAAATCCTAAAGAAGGAAGCCCTGGGACTAAAGAAATTCTAGTAAATTTGGGACTCGGCTTGTCCCATTATTATTTAATAATAATAATGTGGTTTGCAGCCAAGAATGGTGATTGAAGACATGGGTTGTTATACTTTGAGTTAAGTAGCTGTTTTGGGGATAGCCCTAAATTAGATGGTAGGTTTTTAGTTTTATAGATTCAGGTAGGCTTTGTAGAGTTGGCAAGTTGTACAGTAACTATAAAAGTACAAAATGTGTCATTTAAAACTGAATTTGAAATATGCTATTGTGTTTTCATTTTGAAAATAAC
Organism: Crocodylus porosus; assembly: GCF_001723895.1. Taxonomy (NCBI): domain Eukaryota; kingdom Metazoa; phylum Chordata; order Crocodylia; family Crocodylidae; genus Crocodylus; species Crocodylus porosus. The sequence continues at coordinate 59,649,963 of NW_017728951.1, forward strand.
TTACATTTAAATATTCAGATGCCTGTGTGATTGGGACTGATGTAAACTCTTAATATTTCAAAGCAGTTCTTAAAAAAAAAAAAATAATTATAAGCAATAGTTTCCTGTACTTATTCCTATAGAATATTCTGTTTTAAAGAAACACTTGGCATAAAACATTATCCTTGTTACCACATTATGTTGATACTGTTAGTCACAGGCAATTATTGACTTAATAGTTTTCTCTTTGAAATGTCCAATGTTCAGGTCAAATTGGGAGTGGGGTTGAAAGCTTGTTCTTTCCTGCAAGAGTGAGAAATTGGCTCACAAATTTTCATTAGGAAGAACAGATTCCACACCCTGTCCCTTTCCCTCTCTTCTATGAGGTTTAAAATATTCCTCTACTAAAACCTGATTTTACTTAAGAATGGATAAAATATTGTGGATAAAGGCATCATTGTGTGGTAACTGGAACCTAGTTAGCATATTTACTTTTGGTGTTAACATGCGTATAGCAGAAAAGGTTTTAGTTATTTTTCAAGCTTTCAAATCCCCAAAGTGCTGAATTGACTATTCTATAAAAATAAATATATGAAATGGATTTGTGTGAATTGTAGTTTTAAAAATGTTCTTGAATTCCATTGTTAACAATTGTAATAATATCAGGTTCCCAAATTTCAGTGTTTTTTAAGTGGTACAGCAGACTATCATGGTTTGGCATGAACTACCAAATTCAGTATTGCTGGCTTGTACATTCCTGTTGGTTATAATATAATCTTTACCTCCATTGGAAAATATGCCCTATTCTGAGTATTTATTTCAAGCTGTTTGGCTTCATGCCTGTCTGTTGTTTAACAGTAAAACATGCTTACTTATTTTCAGATCTTTGTGGAAGCATTAATGGGTCCATCTTAAAGTCTCAATAGTTGTTTGCATGTCTTTTAACCTAAATATCAAACATGAAATCGTTTATTAACATATTCTCTAGTATTGCACATATGAGTCCTAATTAATATGTTGTCTGATGTTTCAGTGCTTCCCATTCAATTAAGCATTTTAGTTCAAGGAACCATCTACATGCTTAAATATTCAAACATAATGGTTTCTTTTCTGAGGCTAAGACTATTGAAGCCAATTGCAATTTTTACAGTGACTTCCGATGGTTTGAATCAGTCCATTACACACTTCATAGTGCTCTGAAGTTGGAAATATGTTGTAGAAGAGTAGTCTTCTTTCCATTTTAGGTCTGATATTAATACTAGGCATTCATTTATTCCATGTAGATTCACATGTTGGTATCTCACAAGGTTGATGAAGAAAGCAAATGTATAGCTGCATTTTTGGTAACTTTTTATGTAAAACTCTCTTGTCCCTGGCTGCTGCGTACTTTTTATTATAAATGTATCAAATGCATTTGCTTGGTTTCAAATGTCACTGTTCAACTTGAAACAAAGGGTTGTCTAAAGTAATTGTCTTCAGATGCAGTGGGATAACATCTGACTTCCTGTTGTTTTTAATGGAGCTATTCATGATAAGTGCAATAGTAATGTGATTGGCAGGTCTGTCTTATTCTTCTAGTTAAAGACTTGTGAAGAACATTATCTCACAAGTGCTGCGGTACCAGGTCCACCACAAATGTGTGTGTTTTGAATGGGAGCTTAAAAATAACTCATGGGCTGGCATAATGACAAACAAGAATAGTTTTAGAGAAATGTCTCCTATTTGGAATGGGAATTAGATGAGAAGTATGGGATGTTGGTTACCTTAAAGCAGGATTCTCAGCCATGGTACCCTGACATTGAGGAGTGCCTTTGGGGTCCTTCTAAGGATCAATGCACAATATTAGTACTGCTAGGTGAGCAAACATCTGTGACTGATTCACAAGATAAACCCAGAGATTTCAAATAAGAATTCAAAGTGTCAAAAACATTCTGACCTGTTCTAATCTTTCTAAGTTCTTTCAACAGAAGAATTGCTTTATTATTTTTCTATAACTAAAACAAGAGTGAACGTTAACAGCTGACATGTTCTAAGGGATGCCTTGAGTGTAAAAAAGGCTGAGAACTACTGCCTTAGAGTGTGTCATGAGAAATGGGACTTTCAGCAGAAAAAGAACTAAATATGTACTTTGGTAATGCAATAGTAGCCCTGGCTTCTTATAGCTTGATACCTTCCTTTGTATGCAACTACTGTTATAGTAGTATGGAACAGCAACTTTTATGGAATACATGTGAAATAATTTATATATGTTTGTATGGACAAATTTACTTTTAAAGTGTTACATACAATGTAAGGTATACGAGGATCTTTTTTAGAAGTTGGTTTGTGTGAATGTTGGATTTTAACAGATGTTGGATTTTGCATTCCATTTTAGGATCATCAGAAAGTAGGGCTGGAGTATACCTCATGGAAAGTAGGGCTGGAGTATCCACATGGGCGTGGATGTTTGGTTTCCAGGGGACAACTTCAAATACCTGAAAGGCAATTAAATTTTGTCTCCATCTTCCATATTTCTGTGGCTTTTAGGGACAGGACCAGAAGCAATGGCCTCAAGTTGCAGCAGAGGAAATTTAAGTTGGAGATGAGGAAAACGTTTCTGCTTGTATGAGTGGTTAAACACTGGAATAGGCTACCTAGAGAAGCTAAGGAATTTCCATTCCTTGAAATTTTCAAGAACAGTTTAGACAGACACTCAACGGGGATGTTTTAATGAGGGATGATCCCATCTTGAGCAGGATGCTAGACTAGATGACTTCATGGGTCGCATCCAGATGACTGAAGCTGTGCAGTATATGGCACTGGATATCCAGGGAAACCTGTGCAAAAAAGAAAAAAGCGGAGTTCATGCAGGGGCAGGGTGCACCATTCAAAACCGGAGCCTGCCTGGCCAGAGCCACACTCCAGCTGCCAGTCAGGCTTCAAGTGGCAGGATCGCTGCTGCTGCAGTCCCAGGAGGCCCCCAGAACCCCAGATAAGGCTGCTGGGGCCAGCTGACTGCTGGTCACAACCTCTCCTACCCCACCCAGGGTAACCTGCCATGATTTCATAGACATTAGACATTAGGGCTGGAAGGGACCTCGGGAGATCATCGAGTCCAGCCCCCGCCAAAGGGCTCATGGCATAGGTGTTTCTCAGAAACAACTAATAGTAGCACAAGGAATCCCACAGGTAGGCATCAACCCTCTTCTTAAAGACCCCCAGGGTAGGAGCCAGCACCACTTCCCTTGGAAGTTAGTTCCAGATCCTAGCCGCCCTGACTGTGAAGTAGTTCTTACGGATGTCTAATCTAAACGTACTCTCCAACAACTTGTGGCTGTTATTCCTTGTTATGCAAGGGGGCGCTAGGGGAAACAAGGTCTCTCCCAAACCCTTCTGGTCCCCCCCTAGTGAGTTTATGGTGGTCACTAGGTCCCCCCTCAGCCTTCTCTTGTGAAGGCTGAACAGGTTCAGGTCCCACAGTCTTTCATTGTAGGGTCTGCCCTGTCGTCCCCGGATCATGTGGGTGGCCATCATGAGGCCCTCTGGACCTCTCAATGTTGTCCACATCTCTCCTGAAGTGAGGCACGCAGAACTGGACACAATACTGCAGCTGTGGCCTGACCAGCGTTGACCAGCGTCGCGTAGAGATCACCTCCTTTGCCCTACTTGAGATGCAGCTGTGGATGCACAACAAGGTCTGGTTAGCCCGGCCAACTGCAACCTCGCATTATTGGCCCATGTTCATCTTGGAGTCAATAACAAAAATGCTCTTAATTTATTGACTCCTTTATATTTCAGGGTTGACATTTTTTTGTATCTATGCAAAGAGTAGTTTTCTTGCTTTGAAATGTGTATTGACATAGGGCCCAGTATTGCAGGGGGAATATGTGTGCATGGCATGGTTCAGTGCAGCATAGTTTTGGAGAGGCATCCACACACAGTATGGTGCATCCTGCAGGGGAGGAGGGAGTTGTCTGTGTGCATCTTGGTGCAAGGGGGTCAAGGGCAGTGGGGGGTTATGTGCAGTGCAGTTTAAGGGGGGGTTGTTCATGTGGCATGAAGGGCACATGGACCACATGGGTGTGACCATATGGGTGCAGCTGCACTTCTTGCAGCCTCCATCTGCTTATTGAACAGCACTGATTTAGGACTTGGACCCATAACAAGTTTTTGGATATAATCAGCCTTTACACAAGCATAAAGGAGCAGAGGAATGATGAATGCTACTGTAATTTACTTAAATCTCATGATCCTGGGAAAATCAAGAAATAATTTTAATCAGAGCAGTTTACCTTGGTACTGACGTCATGTGCTTACTAGCTGTAAATCAAAAATCAAATAGCTACAGGAAAACAGGGCTGTGAAGAACTGTGTGAGGTGGCTGACGGGAGGGTCATCTCTGTCTACGCTATCCCAGAAAATAGTTATGAGAGGTTATGGAAATAATTGTTACAGAATATTTTCACAGTTTCTCTTGAGTTTTTATATGTTGCCCCTTATGCCTTTTATGATATATGAGGATGTACAAATTTAACAAAGGCCAAAAATGTTTATGTTTAATCCAAGTGGATTAGATCTCTCCATTCTGAAGAGGGGGTGGAAGATTTTTCTCTCTCCTTTTTTAAGTTAGAATACATCAACATTTCTCATGCTTTTACTTTTGTGGAGGAAAAATTTTGCAGTGGCAAAATTTGTGTTGATTCTTACCACCTCTACACAGTGGTGGAAAATTCTGTGTCAGCTCCCAGAAAAGCTCTTGCTCTCATTAGTTTGATGCCTGACATTTGGCAGTTTCATCGTTATTGCAGAATGTAGCTGTTTAGAGAAGTCATGGTCTTCAGCAGGATCAAAGTTTGCTAGTCAGAGATAAATGCCGTGAAGAACCTTTCAAATCAACACCTTGCTCGTAATCTGTTCTGTAAGGAGCTAGTAATAGTTGATAGAATATTGGGCTAACATGCTAGTAATCCATGTTGTGGATAAGGCAAATTGCTGAAGTGGTCATTAATAGGATATTTCTTTACTTTTTTAAAAATTATAATGAGAAAACTGGCACAAATAGTAAACTAAAATAAATCGGATGTGGCAGCATTGATGTCAAATGGGTGGGACTTGGAGTGACAGTTCTGTTCCCTTTCTGGTTCTGCCACTGAACCAATCTGTAACCCTTGAGCAAGTCACTTCAACTCTTACCTTTTGTCTGTTAAGATTAAAAACTCAGGGTAGAAACTATCTGTGAAGTGCATAACATAATGTGATCCTGATCTCTGTTCTACTGCAGTCCAATTAAGTTAAAATGAAGTTGGGTATTTGACTACTGAAAAGTGACTCTAAATTCAGTTGATGATCTTTTTAAAAAAAATTATTCAACTGTGTATTGTAGGCTTCCTCAAAAGATTCATATGAAAAGGCTTTCTCGTAAGTGTTCATTTAAGCAAATGCCAAGCCTCAATTCCTTTTCTGGCTTGCTTGTTGGAAACATGTGTAGATGTTAGCCCCCATTTGCTAAGTTTCTTTATAGGCCAGGCCTTGGAGGATTTGTGGAGTCTAATTTCAATTTTCCATTAAAACAGTATGGTACGAATAAGGTCTATAAGAATTGTTTTCTTTGAAAAATATGGATTAATTAGAATGTGTTAGAAATCATTGGTAATGTTACAACATTTCAGTTTTGAAGAATTTATTTTTAGTACTGTTGTTGTTTTACAGCCTTTTACCACAAGTAGACTTTCTTCTTTTTTGTGTGCTTTAATATTTAATCTCAGAAGTTAGTATACTCTTTGATGTATGCTGTTTGGGCATACTGTAAAATTTGCTTGCCTGTGAAGCTAACCAACCCCCCCCCCCCATTTTTTTCATGACAACTAAAATGTAAAAGCTTTTTTTATTCTAGTTGCCAGAATAAAATGAGGTGTTTGTGTGTGTGTAGGTATTGTTCTTCAGGTATTAGGAAAAATTATCTTCCATTTTAAATCATTTAAATGAAATCAGGAACTTATTTTGGTAAGGATGTAAGGAAAGCAGTTTTATTTTTAACACAAGTTATAATTGCCCCTGTTTAAAATGGCATCTGTGCCATATTTACATGTTTAAGGAGCTGAACTATCTGTTCTAAATAGCAATAATGTGACTGCCAAAGAAAAACAAGTATGCATAGTTTATATGGCTTTTCCACAGATTCTTTAACGCAGATTCTGTGTCATTGGACCAGGAGGAAGTTGAAGTATTGGGGTCACCAGCTTGAATTTTTAACCATAGATTAGTTGCTGGGGTTTGGCTGGTTTGTTTGGTTTATCACAAGAGCTTCAGTTATTTTTTGCAAAATGAAGGGACTTTCTACAGAGAGTCCAGTGAAATGTTTTAGAAAAAATGAATTTATCAGAAATCTAGGTCTGGCTACTTTTAATTTCCTTTCATGTTAGGTTCCAGCTGTATGAGAACTTCAAGCTTGGATTTGAATAATTACTAGCATGTTAGTTTAAGATTATCTGCTGTTCTAAAGTTGGTAATGGTTATATCATGATTTTATGTATGTAAATTACTTGTGTTTTGAAAAACACTTATACCCTGCTCATTAATATGGGTGGTTTGGGGAGGTTCCAATTTGTATTACTAAATATTTACATGTATTTTATTAAGTATTAACCAACTGTGTTATGGCAGTGTCTGTTGCTACCCATTGGTGGTAGTATAACTTAGTGTTTGACTACTTTCCTTTCCCTCTCCCAATACAATAAATAAATGGAAGGCTTTAATTATATTTCTTTTTAATGGCAGAATTTTGTTCATAGAGTCTATATAAATTTAAGCAGCAACTGAATTTATGAAATCTGGTAACTTAAAGTCAAATGTCTTGAGAAATGTTAAAAATGAAACCCTTAGTTCCAAAATAAATATAACATTAGGTCAGGTAAGTGGTGCATTGAAGCATTTTAAAATTATGGAAATCTTTAGTAAGCTGAGATGGAGTTTGAAGATACTGCACCTGACCTGTATGTTAAGGTAATTGAAATGCTTGATGGAGCATAAAGTGGGACTCTGCAAACTGTTTGCAACATAGATTATGCCAAGCGATATCTCAAAAAGTACATTCTGTAGAGAATACTTGTTCTAATACAAAGTTATGGTAAATGAGAAATTAGTCTGTGAAAACTGATTCTTTGAAGCTGTCTACATATTTCCAGCCTGCTCCTACCCCTTCACATCCAGGAAACTCATACAAGTGCCCTCTTCTTCTGCAAAATGTTTGAGGTTCTAAACATTAGTTTATGCCTTCCTTTTGATCCGTTTAAATGCTTAGAAGTAGATATGAAAATATGTTTGTAGGGACTAGCAAGATTTTGAAATGCATCTGTCTTGTATATCTTTACAATGATAGAAGCAGTCATAATTCATCTATGGAAGTGTCAGTTTTATTTCGGTTAGTGTTAGTGTATGGAACTCAATCATGTTTACCTGGGCTTTTTTTTCTGAATTCTTGCACAACTGTGGATGCGTGCTTTATAAAGGCAAAATACTATTTTGTTTTATGTTATGTGTTTATATAATCAGAGCTGTTAAAAGCAGGTTTTTGTTTAAAGTGTCTGGATAAAGGGATTCTGACAAGAATGCAAACTTTTGTAAATTATTTTTAGATACAGAAAAAGAATTCCAATAAAGAGCATATCTAGTAAGTCATGTGTATATAGTACACATAAGTACAGCCTTTCTTAGTAAATTCTCTTTTGCAGAAAGTGTTTACAAAAGCTAGGAGAAAATCTGTTTTTAATAAATTCTGTCTGTAGAAATGCTGAGTAAATGTCATCAAATCTTTAGGGTTTGGTAAATAAATTTTTGCAATAGGAAATATACCCGTGCGGATTTTTTTCTGTTGTTTTTGTGAATACATTGCAAGTGCGAAACTTCTAAGTACATCAGACAATTGACCACATTAAGGATTATTCTGTATTGCTTGGCAACAGTCAAAAAACATTGTTTTCCTTTGGCTTAAAGTCACCCCTTCCCCCCCTCCCCATTAAATAGACTTCAGTGACATCCCTAGGTCACTGAAAGATTTCTTGGCAGAAATCAGAACTTATTTTAGTGCCTGTAGCATAAGGAATCACTTAAGTTAAAACTATGAACTAGTAAGGTCAACGTCTATATTTTTAAATATAAACAAATTTACTAAACAATACACTTAGTTATTCTCTGGTCTTTTAAAAATGTTTGCAAGCACTTAAAGCTAGACAACTATACTGTTAAATGTTATAGTAAGTACTGTTTTATTTTAAGAGGTTTAGCACCAGGATATGGTGGCAGCAGAGCTGTAGTTGTATCTATTTGAAGAGTTTTCCTTCAAAATGTTTTAAATTGGATTTCCTCCTGAAAACTTACCTTAATGTAGTCTATACCAGAACATTAGCTATGCTAAATTTGTTCCTCTGATGCTGCAAGTCCATCTTCGATCCATACAAAATCACTTCAGAATGAAAGCTTTTGAGAGCTATAGTACTTTTATTTTGCTGCAAAGAACATAGCATAAAAAGGCTGTGCAAAGCTTCGGTCCCTGATTCGATTCAGCAGAAATTCAGCCCAATTCGGTGGCTGAATCTCCGAATCTGAATCGAATCAGAGGACCCTTTAATCTCTCTGAATCAAATTGGAACCCTCCAAACCGATTTGGAGAGATTTAGAGATTTGGAGGTAGAGACAGGTTTAAATTTTTTTCTGCATACTTGTAGGTAGCAGAGGCTCATGAGTGCTGTGATGCTGGGGTGGACGGAGTGTCCCAGAGAAGCATAGGGGGCTCCCCAGCTCATTTGGCACCAGACCTGAAAGTGGACCAGAAGCACTTCGGGTCTACTTCTGGGTCCACCAGGGAGCGCATGGGGGGGAGCTCTCCACAGCCCCTTTGCTTGGTGACTGGTGTCTCCTGGGTCTTGCGGGGGCACCTGGGGTTCCCCTGCAGCTGATTGCTGAGCTGGGGAGGCTCAGGTGGGGCCCCTGGCAGACCCATAAGTGGATCAGAAGTACTTCTGGTTCCTTTCTGGGTTCACTGCCGAGCATGTGGAGGGCCCCCCTGTGCTTCTGTGGGATGTTCCATCTACCCCAGCATCACAGTGATCACGAGCCGCGCCTGCTACAAGCTATGTAGAAAAAACTTTTAAAGCTGTGTCTATGTCCGAATCGCTGATTTCCCTGAATCAGCATCGAATCTTCAGATTCAGGTTTGGCTGAATTGAATTAGGGACAGTGATCCAGATTAATGAATTCGGGCAGAATCCGAATTGAATAGAGCCCTCTTCACACACCCCTATAGCATAATAATGTCCAGATCAGTGGCTTTCTGTGCTACTATATTGGAAATAATTAATTTGATTGAGGATCCAACCATTGTTACTAAAAGATGTAGAGCATGTCTGCACAGGTTTCAAGATATTCTTAAGACAGATTTCACAAGCAGTTGACAGGTGACATCCATGGGGTGTTCTCACTGCCTCAGTTACAGGTTTGGAGTGGATGAAGCAGGCTTAATTTTTCATGACAGTCATAAATTGTGATTTGTCAGCATATACGTATCAAAATGAGTCATTTGACTATAGGGGTATGACTGCACAACACTTTTATTAGCAGAACAGTCCAATAAAACAGTTACACTCCTAAACTTGTATATATAAATCATAAATAGAAAGTGCTTCTCTTGAGAAGTATCAATAATATATTAACTTACTAGCTCTGTTGCTGAGCAGTTAGCTTTGCTTTCCAGCCAGGGTAAAGTCTCTGTGGAATTTGGTCTTAGACCCTCTTCTTTTGGTGATAGAGTAGAGCCCTTATGCAAGGCTGCCAGTTTACCCTCTTTGTGAATAAGTGACTTCTGCATCCATCTCATGGGCAGGCACGGAGAGAGGGATGCCAGGCAGAATACATTGCTCTAGACCAGTAGTTCTCAAGCTGTGAGCCATGCCTCCCTGGGGAGGGGTGGCATCATGTCAAGGGAGGCTGAGAGTGGTTTTTTGTTTTGTTTTTTTTGCGGAGAGGTTGGATGAGTTGGTGGGGGGGGGGGAAGTTATATATTTTAAATGTATTTTAAAATAACGCAAAGGCTTGTGTTTAATGTACGAATCTTACTTAGGAACCGTGACACATCAGATGTACCTTGCATCTTTTTTTCTCAAGTAAACTCATAAACCTCAGCAGCGCACTTAGTGAGAGAGCTTAAATGAGAAATGGATTGTTTTGTGACAAAGGGGAAAAAGCATACAACCCCAGCGAAAGAGTGCTGAGGTTCCAGCAGAACACAAAGGTAAAAAAATATGACAAAGCTTATTTAAAGCTTGGTTTTACATGGAGTGGGTCCAGTGATGAACCGAGACCTCAATGTGTTTGTTGTATGTACTGAAGTATTGGCAAATGGCAGTATGTGGCCCTGCAACCTATGCTGGCATCTTGAAACAAGACACCCTACCTTAGTATTTAAACCTGTAGATTTTTTTTTTCAGAAGAAGTTAATTAACAGGACAAAAAAAAGTTGTTGAAGTATGCGGCACTGTTAACATGAAGGCTCCTGAGGCTTCTTACTGTGTGGCTTTGCACATTGCCAAAGCAGGCAAGGCTCACAACATAAGTGAGAAACTTCTACTTCCAGCTGCAAAGAATATGTGCTCAGTGATGATAGGATAGAACTCAGCATCACAGCTAGATGTGATCCCACTTTTGAAGGACAGTTTCACGCTGTATTGAAGAGATGGCCACTGATGTAAAAGAGCAGCTCTTAGCCAGTGTTAAAGGGGAAATTCTGTTTTGCCATTCTCTCCCCACACAAGCAACTGGTGAAGAGCTTTTAAACCTGTTATACTTTTGTCCAAGACACAGGCCTTGATTGAGGACATTGTTTTGAAATTTGCAGCCATGGAACACAGTCTACGACAGGGCACTGTAGTCGGCTTGTGGCAGTGGTACAAGAAATGGGCCCCACAGAAACCTGGAATCATTTTAAGATCCATAGATAGGCATTGGCTGCTAAGGAGATGCCAAAAGAGACAGCAGTGTTCTCTGAGTTGCAGTAAAAACTGTAAACTCATAAAGTTGTGCCCAGTTAATTAAAGAGTTTTTGGCATTTTATGTGAAGAGATTGGGGCAAACTTCACACAGCTGTTGCTATATGCAGAAGTCCAGTGACTGTCCTGGGGCAAGGTACTGACATGACTGTGTAAACTATGCAACGAAGTCTATATTTTTTTCGCCAATAGTAACTTGCCATTTCTACAGTATTTCAGTGACGCTCCTGGGTATCTGTTCTCATATCTGGCTGACGTATGCAGAGAATTCAGTCACTTGAATGTGTCATTTCAGTGATGAGATGCAAATGTGTTTGTTGCTATTGATCAGATAGCAGCATTCATTAATTAACAAACTTGAACTGTGGCCAGAAATGACCCCGGGGCAAATAAGCCTGCGCAGGGCCCTGTCCCCATGCGCCTTGGATGTGAAGAAGTCAACAGCAGAGGAGAGAGGAGGGTGCTGAGCAGCCGGATGCAAAGCTGCCAGTGCTGAGTTGCTGTGGTTGCTCCACCCAGCTCTGCAGGGCCCTGATTCGCACCCCCCTCCTCCCCTCCCTCCCCGGACAGCCCTGGCTGTGGCCTTCACTCATACAACAGGGGATCTGTTTGCGTGTTTTCAACACTAGAGGGTTTTGTGAACCATTGCGGTGATCAGTCAGTTGACGGTATCCAGAACGCAATTGTTCAGCACTTAGTGGTGCTATAGGAGCAGTTTTGTGAATATTTTCCTGACATGAGCAAAACCAAATGGATCAGGAAACCATTCACTTTTTAAGCCAATCACCACAGATATGCTGTCCTCAAAAGAAGAAGGTGTTACCAACTTGTCAAGCGACCAGGAACTGTAGCAGAAATTTTCACAAATGCCAGCCATAAACTCTCTTGGTTATTAGAGGGATCCAAGTTTCCTAAATTAACACACTGGGCTCTTAAAGCGCTCATTCCTTTTTCTTCTGCCTACCTATGTGAGTCAGGCTTCTTGGCATCAACTTCACTCAGAACAAAGGGTAGGTCCTGGCTTTCTCTCAAAGATGACTTGCACCTCTTCCTTTCTATATTGCAGCCCCAAATTCTACTCTGTGCAGTGAGGAAACAAACGCACCCCTCCCATTGATAGGATAGGACTGATGGACTTTATACTGAATTAACCTATCATTGTTTGGTATCATGTTTTCTAAAAGGTTTAAGTGAAGTTTTAATTTAATTGATTCCATTTATATTGTCCTTTAACTTAATGAATACTTTTGAAACAAACTCCTACCTCACTGTGATCTGTTGAAAGTCAGCCCTTGACACAAGCTTTTGTCTCATGTGGATTCCCCCCATCCCCATCCCCATCACTTGACCAGCCACTGCCTCTGAGGCTTATTATAACAGAGTTTGAGAACCTCTGCTCTAAATCAAGGCATCAGAACCTTTTCCTCCTCCTTCCATTTATTCATTTTGGGCTGAGATTCAGAAATGGAGAACAGCCTTCTCTCCATTCTTTTCTATGCACAGCTCGGGTATCAAAAACAGGAGACACTTACGAAGTTTGAGACTGAAGAAGAAAAAATTGAAAGGTTTGGGGCTAGATTAAATGAGCAAGACTTAGCTGAATAAGAACAAGGGGAAGAGGGGAATTCACATCAGGAATAGCCCAGCCTTTGGGTTGAGCATTTCGTTTTAGAAGGGTGTCAAAATGAGTGCTTAGCTCTGCTAGTTCAAGGAGTGGAGGTGGCCAGGCAAGGGTGCGCTTGCAGGGAGAAGAATTTAAAATCTGTTTTCTGATTCTTTACTGTAGTTCCCACTTGTTTTCTGCCTAAAATTTCATCCCCTGGGTTATCCTCCATTAGTTGTTCTAGTACAGTTTTCTCTGTGTCTGACAAACCAGGGGGCTTTGTTAGGGTAGTTTGAAGCAGGAACGTTTTTTCATTCAGGTGCTTGTCCATACAGAATGATTATGGTTCTCTGCCTTTTAAAAATATACCTAAGAATAGGAAATTTCTGGTTTAAAAGAGCAGGCATGCAGACCAAGAATAAGATAAGGAAAAGTCCAGGTACGAGCAAGATAAATGAAGTATGGAGCAGCCTTTGCCTTAACAAGGAGTAAAATAAGGAATTGTGTACATGCCTTAGCATGTCCATCGTCAGAGAGATCAGGCCAGGCTTTGCTTCACACAGTCTCTTTAATTTATATTGAAATATACTTTCTTAGTACTAACATGCATCTTTCTATGCTCATCTATTATGTGTAATAATCTATGTTAATATGATCTATTTTGCAAGCAAGAAAACATCTTTTACTCCAAACTGTGATAGCTTTTTATGATTAGTATAGTCTGTCAGATTCTATTATATAGACAAGAGGCTTTTCACAGGCTGGTTCCAGCCCAGGGGTGGCAACCATGGCCACCGTGATGGCAGTTGCAAGGGACTTGGTGCTGGGTCCAGAGACTGTATGGAGTCTGCTGGTGGTGGCAGGAGTCTGGGGATAGGGATCTGGTAGTGACAGCAGGAGTCTGGGATGTGGCTACAGCAGCAAGTCAAGCTCACTGCTAATACCCATGGCCAGTGGGGCCAAAGAGCTGCTCATTCCCTGGCAGGCCATGCCCTCCAACTTCCAGTAGCTAGGTGGGCTGGATAGAGAGGAGTTGTCATACATTTGACATGCCTGATACTGAGCAAAGATGTTGAATGTTCATGGTATTTAGAATACTTTGTGGACAAGGATTTTGGGGAAAGGTGAACAGAAGCGTAGTTTTTGTATTTGCAGCAGAATCTGGCTCATAACACTTATTTTCCAAGGTAGAGAAAAAAAGAAAGTAAAGTAGATTAGCCATATGAAATATTTGCACATAAAATCTCTGTTTGGCATTATATATGGAGACCAGGGAACCTCCCACAAAGGAACTTTATCTAACTTTGGTTCGGGTCATGTCCTCGTTTACATTTTAACTGACTGTAGCATGCTTCAGAGCTCCATTTTTGTAAGTGAAACATCCTTTATGCCTTCTCCAGTTCTGTATTAAAAATATAGCTGTACTGGTTATAATAAAGAACAAAATAGCTAACATTTTTCTATATATTGAATTATCAGTGTCCTTTGTGAGTGGAAGGAACTTTCACGAGGAATTAATTTCACACAGGCTTCTTCATGAATTCAAAGAGCTAGTTATTGTGAAGTATCTTGTATCTAGCAAGTGGTATACCTTTTCTTATCATGTAATGTAATAAATATGTTAGTATAACTCAAAGTGTTTTATAATTTACCCTTTCTAACTCTCATCCTTCTCAATTTATAATCTTCTGACTCAGAAATACTTTCCTATCCAAATGTTGTATTGATTAAATCAACACTCTGTCTATGAAACATGAGCTTAGGAAAAAAAGGATTTGTGGTATAGAAGGTTGAAGTTAGATGAAAATCACATACTGAGTTGTGGGAATTCCTTAAAACCAACTTTTCTTCGGAGGATCTTTTGACCCAGTTTCCCTGGACACAATTTCCTGTATCTATTCAGTTTTAAAGCTAATTAGATGTAATTGCACACAGAATGTATTCTTTCTGTTGTTCATTTGCACCACAAAAAGCTATAGTTCATGTTACGTGGAACATCTTAAGCCTATACTATTGTAATTTAAATGGAATGTTAAGAATCTTTTGTGAGGAAAATATTTTTATATATAAATATTTTTAGGTGGCTACAAATAAAGATGATCAGAATTTCTTCAATTTACTGTTTTTGCTTCTAGTATTTAACTGAGTAAATCTTCCTTTATATAATATCTAAAACTTTTTTAAAGATTTCAGTCAAAATTCGTGTTCTGCTCTTGAATCTCTGTACCTTCCCCTGTCTGTCTTATTAAATATTAGCCTTGCTCTTTACTAGGGTGGCTGTCTTTAAACCTCTCATGCTCTGAGCTGAAGGTAACGGAATGCTTTATAGTCTTCTGCTTTGGGCGAAGTCATGGAACATGGTGGGTTTGTAGACTGACTGGTACAGCAAAGGAAGCCAAAACTCAGAGATTATGATTGGAGATGAGTTTGGGGGCCTGGGAAAGAAACAACCCAGAAGGCCATCTCCCTTTTCTGCAATGACCATGAATTTATCTATAACTGATCCGTATTGAGATATTTGGGCATTGATCAGAATTATTATAGATGTTAGCTGATTTCTAACAATTAATGTGTAGATGAGATTGTGGACTCGGGTAAATTAATAAAGAAAAAGGCTTTAATGGAGGAAGCGTACTTAAAGCAAACATTTTGGCATGGTTTCTCAGATCTGGGTATGAAGCTTTCAGACAACTTACAATGCAGTAATAAAGCCAGCTGCTAACCAGTGTTTAAGGGAGACTATAACCAAACCCAAATAGATAGCAGTGACTGTATAAGATACTTAAGTCAGACCTTAGTTTTTTCCAGATGAAATATGAATCCGAGTTCTTTGCCACTTGTTCCATGACACTTTTCACTTACCAAATTACAACATTTTTGCTTGATTTGTTTTAGCATCAGTTTCCACTGGGCATGGTATGGTGGCACATTTTTACTTTTTGGCCAAAAATGCATAATGATGCTCTCTGGTGGTAAATAAGTTCTCTGTTTACCTGGAGTGGGCTACTTTTCCATGGTTTGAAATAATTCTTGTATATAGACCCTAATATAGTAATTCTTATGCACGTGAATAATGCCTCTAAATTCTTAAGGACGTGAATAGTACTACAGCAAAATATCATTAATGTGGGTAACTTTTTTTCAGAATTGCACTGAATTCCCTATTGTGTTGACTTGTTAATAAATCATTGGTTAATTTGTCCTTTGTTAAAGTATAATTAATCGCTTCCAAGTGTAGGCATGTAATAAACCACCACAAAATTTTGCTTCTGATAATTGGTTGATTTAAAGGTAGCACCTGCCAAGCTGATCCTTACAAAGTATTGGATACTCTTTACCTTTTCTGTGCTCAAAAAGATGTAGATAATTTGCCATTGTTTTGTAGAATTCTCTTCTGTTTTGTCAACAAGTGCATATAAGAATGCAAAGCAAAAGCATTTAATTGATTATTTTATTCCATCATAATCATGTAATTCTTATGTTCAAGCACTCTGAATTTTTGTAGTAGGCATTTACTTGTATGTTCCTACAACTTTTGTGAATGAGCATTTACACTTGTAATATGTGTACTATATTATACAAATTGTATGCTTGTAATATTTGTACCACAAATTAGCCCTGTATTCTCCTTGACTGCCACTCTGATCCCTTACCCTTACCTGGTCTGTTGCTCAGCTTTCTGCTCTGTTGCCCTGTATGCCATTGCTCCCTGTCCTGTCCCCAACTTGCCGCGTGCCACATAAAGAAGCTGTACGTGCCACTCTGGCACCCGTTCTGTTTGTTGGCCATCCCTGCCATACATGTTACACCAATATTCTTATTACTTATAGATACTGAACTAGATACTGAATCCATGAACTATTGGATTCATTGCTGCTAAAATTTTTCTTGTGTGTTTGCTCTATATTTTTGTGTTTGGAAAATTTGGGTCATTTGTCAAATACCCTTGTAATGTAGGTTCAGTTTGTGTTCTAGGCTAGCCATTTCCTTCTCTGTTTAATATTGGAGAATATCACTGATGGTATTGTACTGGGTCAGTGAAGGCATGATTTCCAGCTCTTGAGTGGTCTGTTAATTCCCAGCTTTTTCTGCTGGTACAGTTTCTAATCTTTACAGTTTCCTGGAAAACAGTCTTTTATGAATATTTTACATTATTTTTCATCTCCTTAGTTTTGATTGTGCTTTCATATACAATAAGTTCCTTTTGCCTTATCTCATCCTTGCTATGTTTAAAAAATGTGGCAGAAATCTTACGAGCTGACAGCGGTTTAACTCTGGCCAACAGTTATTTTCATGTATGTAGTCAGGGCTTTTTGGCCAACTGATTTCTCTAAAGAATGCAAATTGGTACCTAGATGGAAGGCAAAGTCTTTGGTGGTAAAAGTAGTGTTGCCTTTTCTCATTGGTACACTGACATTCTTTCCAAATTAGTATAATTTCCATTTCTCTTAAAGAAAGCAAGTTTTTTTGGCAAAGACTTCTGCAGGCATGAAACACATGGAGGATATTTACAAAGCCAAGAGATTTCTGCTGGAAACATAGTACATAATGAGAGTTAAATGACATGTTTTATACTAAAAATCTGAGAAACACAGGGAGAAAACTGACACATACTGATAGTTGATAAAGATTACCTAATTGTATCATCTTGATATAGCAATAATACAAACATTCTAATTTTAAGCATCGTTAATAATATTTAACTTCATTGTATTAGAGATCCTACAACCCTTATGTTGAGTAGTAACTTGGGTCCCTTGAACTGAAAAATTTTACTCAAAACGAGTAACAGTAGCAGATGGGGTTCTCAGCTTTAGCAGAATGTGTTTTCTCTTATTGTGTACAGGTCTCCATGTTCATAGCAAGCTTAATAGGCCTTGTTTACATAGAAGAATTATAAAATATTAGAAAGTGTATTATGTAGCCTGATAACTCAGTGTAGACAAGTATTTAACAGCATATCCATTAATTCTAGTATATACAGTAAAATCTTTGTTAATGCGGAGGGGATATCTGAAAACCCCTGCCAAGTTATTTCAGATAACCGGAATTTTTATATAACTGGCAATCCCTTTACCCTGGGGATGGTGTATAACAAAGATTTTACTGTACCGTATAATTCACATTAGCCATCTGACATGTCAAAGGTGGTAGTCTGCAGAATGCTAAGTTATGTTAAATATTTGTATTCTCAAATTCATACTTTTAATAGATTAAAACTTTTTTTAAAATATGGAAATGTTCTTAATATAGTTTGAAGTGTGATTTCATTTTCTTCTCAGTTCAGGTAGTTTTACTACTGTGGAAATGCTGAAGAAGGAATTTAGGGTAGTTGCTGTTATAGAAATCATGTAGAAAAACTTGCTTTATTGATCACCTGTAGGTTTCTGAGAGCTACTTCTAATGTTAGTGTCAAACAGTAACGGTAAAAAAAAAAGATTTAAAACAAGGCTATATGAAAATATCTGCATTAACATCTTTCTGCTTACTGCTTTTTTTTCAGTTTGGGGTTTTTTTCCTGCAAAATATTATGTTCCGTGGTTTAAAGCTCCCACATAGGAACCTGAGGCACAAGTAGGCCAAAAATTAGTTCCTTACTTTTTATCATTTGTTTTTCTAGATTTTGGCAGAAATCAGACATTCTTTGCTTTAGTTTTTCATTTCCCTACACTTGACATTTTATATCCCTTAAGACTCATTCTAGTTTGTTTTATATGAACTTAAAATTTCCAAGACAGTATCAAAAACCTTAAGAGGGGCTTCTTTCTGAATCTCAAAAATGGAAGCAAAAAACTTGAATATAGAAATGTTCATGTCTGCAAAACATAAACCACATAATTCAAAGTTAAGTTTGCCTAACTGCAAAATTATGCTTTTTCTTGTGTACCCATAGCCATTAAGAGAAATGGTTAGCTTCATATTTTCTGTATTCCAGTTTGCCTCATAGGTTGTATACAAATCAAATAGTTTTACTTCCTTGCTTACATATAATATACAAAATAATAATTGATTTGACAAATCTTTAAAACTTTTTTTTATTTATTCAAGAAGGTCATTGTACTGAGAGAGAGGGGGTTAAGTACTGGAGTAGTTAAGAAAATGGAACTATGTAGACGGGTCCAAACTATATTGCCTAGTCTTTGCAGGCAAGGGAGAAGTAGAGAATAAAATCTGAAAATTGTAGTACTTAATGTTTTTTCCAAAATCTAGCCTGTTTGTTTGTTATCAGTTTATATGCTTGTGAGGAAACAGCTTTAGTGTAATAAATATAGAACCTAAAATCCTGCTATGTGGAAGTCCTTAAATCATAATATGATAGCTTTAGATATAGTATCAACACTGCTTCTATAAATTTATCTTTGTATATTATGTATAAATCAGCCATGTTCATAATGGCTAACTTCCAAATTTTGGTAAGAGCTTTATTTCTTAAAACACCTAAGATATGGTGATAATCACCTATTATATTACAACAGATTGATAGCTGCTACTTTGACTCCTGAAGGCTTTAAATTTGGAATTTGGGGGGTTCAGGCCAATATCCCTGTCGAACAGTCTTTAGGAACTAATTAATATGCAAATAATGTGCAAAGAATTGGTCTGCTGAAGTTATAACAGTCCAAAAGAGCAAGCCTGTGCCTTGTACTCTATTTGTATGGATTTAGACAGGCCTATACCATGGTTTCTAGCCATCTTTTAGAACAGCTTTGAACACACATGCACATATCACCCTTGCATTCCTATTTTTCAGTCAGTTCAACTAAAAGATGTGGGGCAGAACCTCAGATATATTGTTTTTGAAGATTTTGCACACTGTGTTGTGATATACGAGGCATATAAATACAGTCTCCTTCCTCTAATAATCTCTGATACATTTTCACTCACAATGAAAACTTTGGAAAAGGGATGAGACTGCCACAGTATGCGATTCTCCTATCATCACTTTTTAACTCTTGCTTCCTTTTCTGTCCCATGGAGACATTAGGAAGTTTGCTCTTTGCTGTCTGGTGTCCTCTGCTGATGCATCACAGCTTACTGAAGGGACTTATGGTTCTTTGGTAAGAGCTGAAGTTGCACAAAGAAGTGTCACTTCCATGTTTATTCTACCCCATACCAACCTTGGGTCTGTAACCTGGCCTTGGTCAGGTCACATCTGCATCCATTTCCCTTTCTTTTGGTCAGATGCCAGACTACGTACAGTGCACCCGTCTAGTTTGATGTAAGCGCTCTATAGAAGCCTTGGAGTGCACACCCAGTCTAGGCCCTGGAGTGTGTCCCCGAGACTTGGGTGTTGGACTGCATTCAACCCCAAGGGAGGCCCTGACATTCATCTGCCATGACTTGATCTGTTCAGTAGCGGGACTCTCCCTCGCGGAAACTCACGGACCAGGCTCTGCCTCTTGCGGGTGTTCTTGGGGGTCCACCTCCCCTACACCCCAGCCATATGCCAGCCTTCAGAATGACCAGGTGTTGGGTTGCTGGCTTGTTTCTTTGATGCTTCCTCCTGCTATTGTTCCCTCTGGCCTGTCCCTCGGTGTCTTTCTTCACCCCAGGTATCTACGGGGTATGGGACTGGCCCTGTCTCTACTTCAGCCTTAGCCGTATCTCTGAGCCATCAGGTTCACCCAGGCGGCTTCTACTCTATTCTTTTTCTTGACCCTCTGGGTCAATTGTGGATGCTTCCTCAGTTTGGGCTCTGGGTGCCGTGCAAGGCCCCAATATGAACCAAGAAACCAAAGAATAAAAAGGAGAAAAGAAAGAAACAGCAGGGGTTCAGGCCACAGCCCGCCCCACTCATGGGTGTGGCATATGTGGTCATCTGGATTCCTCAATGCCATCCTCCTTATCCTGGCTACCCTGTCAAACTGGGCATTTACCCTTTTAAGAGGGTTGGGAGCATTTTGGGCCCCTGTCCGGACTCCCTCTGATCTCTTTCAGCAATGATCCTGGAGTCCAGGGGGCAGCGTCACCCTCACTCCCGGATTTTGCTGCCTCCCTCTTTACTTCCCCACTGCTGGCTTTTAAATCTGCTGGGTGGTGGTTTTTGGTGATGTCATATGCCAGTGTTGCTCTCAGCCACAAATAAAAGTGGCTGACGAACTGTGCCGGCAGTTCTTCTTGGCACGGCATGTCTCCCTGTTGAAAGTAAGCAAGCCTCTTCCTTAGGGCTTTTCGTTTTCTTTTCCTGGGGATTTACCCCAGCCGTGGCTCTCACCATGGGAGGGGTCCCTGAGGATTCCATTCGTGTCTCCCTGGGACATACCGTTATCATAGGTACCTTACAATTTTCTTTTCTGTTTTTCAAGGGTCAAAATATGTCTTTTGAGCCCTCTCCCTCCTCTTGCACTTCAAGGATTTGAGAAATATGGGCAGCAAGGAGAAGGGCTCAGACTGCACCAGGAGTCTCTGAATGTGCAGAAGAGGCAGGGAGAATGGGTCAGACACTGGAATTGCCAGGCTCCTGTTTGAAAGAAAGTGTGGCTCAGATGCTTACCTCCCCAATTCCCCCATGTGACTTGGGATATAAGTTCAGACACAGAAGGTGAGCCAGTGACTCTCCTAGATGCCTTAGAGACTCTTTCTTGAATAGTATAGTCCATAGAGATTTCTGAAAGAGATAACTGGTGACATGAGCTAGCCAGAGAATATGTCAGGTTGATACCTATTGGGATCCACAGAAACACATGTTGTGTATATTCAGATGCACAAAAAAGTGATAGTGACTTGAGAATTTGTTCTCTTTTCCTATGGACTGTATGTTCAGAACCACCAAGATCCAAGGAATCGTATATTTGGGTCCAATAACCCTCTGCTATGTGGCCACGAGATGTACCAGATTCTAAGGTAATTAAGTCAGCATGTGGATTTTGAAGCACTTAAAGGGAAATCTAAGAGCTGTGAAGTGATCCATTTATTTCAATGTGATCTTCTAAAAGAATGAGTAGAGACCATGTTGTTGAATGTAACCCAAAACAGTGGCTTGGCGATAGGCTGACCATATGAAAATCATGGACATTACTTGGGAAAACTGGGACACTGCTGCCCTCTCCTTCCCAGCTCCTCAGAAGTTAATGGGGGGAAATGCCAGGCAGGAAGTGGTGCCTGCCTACCTGCAAGGCACTCCATGTTGCTCTGACCCCCAGCCAGACTATGCCCTGTGCCTCTACATTTCTGGGATTCCCATTATAATTCTCAGTAGCTGGTCATGACCAGCTTCTGAAACCCAGGACTGTCCTGGCTAAACTGGGATATATGGTCACCCTATTCAGAGGTGAATGGAGCAGTCAACTCTCTGTGTGTTCTTGTCCTCCTTCTCCTGTTCCACTGTTTGAGAGCTTGTAAAAGGTGTCAGACATGCCGAGTCCCAGCATGATGGGCTTGATGGTATGCTTCTAGGGGATCTGTTCACCACTCCTAAAATGGAGCCAAGGCTCTTCTTAGATGCTGGCTCCCAAGATGGTCAGGGAAAGTGGTTCAGAGCCCCATAAATCCCAATTTGGAGGAAGGGGGAGTGGGAAGGTGATTCATACCTCCCCAGGGGTCTCCTTTCTCCTTGTACATGCACATGAGGGCAGGGGGAGGGGGAAAAGTCGAGCTCAAAAACACTTTATGGGTCAGAGGCTCCCAGAACCTGTTGTGCTCATGCCTTGCTGGTGTAAGTTAAACCAGACTCCCACAGCATCCCTGCGTGCTCTCTGGGCTGGGTGGGGCTCTGCTCCACAGCAGAGTTGGCCCATCCCCTCTGCTCCCTGACTGGAGCTTGGTAGAGATGGAGACTGCAGGTGCCTGCTTGGCTTCCCCTTGCTCCTCCTCTTCCCTCCCGCCCCCCCAACACCCTGCTCTTTCTTACACAGACACCTCTTAGCATTAGCTAGCAGACCACATGCTGGCTATGGTCAGTTTCAATGGCCATTGCATGTCTCTGAGCCAGCCTGCTCATGTGAAAACTGGAAGACTTGAACATCTCTTGCCTCATCAGGCCACTTATAATTATTCTGAGCTGTATTAGGCTTGTGCCTTTATTGACAACTAAACTCTATTTGGAATTTTTGGATTTGGGGTACCATTTTAATTTTGCTTTTCCAAAGGGAGAGGGGTACTGTGGACTAGCTGGAGTAAATGTCAAGTGAAGCCATTTTGTGCATAGAGCTGTAGTTTGATCGGCAAGTTGTTTTGTTCGTTTGGTTTTTTTTTTATAGAAGGAATCTGTCAGCTTTAAGAAAAGATGTTTTGGGGAAGAAGAAGAAGTTTTGTTGGGAATTCTTTGTTCAAATAACTGAACGTTTAGAACTATAACCATAGACTGCACCCCATGAGGTGCTCACAATTTCAGGACGTGTGGGGTGCGTCCAGATGAGTGCGCACATGTGGCTTCCAGTACCTCAAAACTGACGCATTGCAAGCCGCACATGGTGCATGTGCGACTGTTCACTGTACTGCTAACTTGCTGCACAGTGCCAAAACTTAATACTGGGAAATCTTGGTATCAAAAAAAAGCCAGAGCAAAAAAAAAAACCAAAAAAAAAAAAAGCATGGCACATGCTCCTGGAGGATGCACCAGAAGGCACAGAGGCTGGGTCCTTCAAGGAGATGCTCTGGCTGCTGGCAAGACCCGTCTCCTCTAGTTATCCCCCAGGTCCATGAGGATGCTGGGAGCCAGGTGGAGCAGGGAAACAGCCATTTTCCTAAAGTGGGGCATTTTGTCACACACAAAGTCCCATGTGCAGTGGCAAAAACCAGCACCATAAATTTGTGCTGCTGGTATTTTTGCTGCAGCAAATGTATGCCTCTGCACATGCGTGCTCATCTAGATGCACCCGTGGACTTTATATGGCTTAGAGCTGTGAATTTTTGGCATCAACGAATTCTTGAGCTTAGCTATAGCACAGCTGGTCTTCTGCTATGTGTTTATACAAGCCCCACAGTGTGTGCAGCTTCTGTTGCAGCTGTTTCTGGTGCGGCTGCAGCTCCCCTTGCCTCCAGCAATGGCTCCTCCTGCCCCTGTGGCACCACTCTGGGAGAACGGGAAGCTTCAGCTGGGTGGCCGATGTGAAGAACAGCTCGGCGGGACAGTTGCGAGCCAGATCCAATTGGCTGGCAGCTGGAACTGGCCCGTGGTCCATATTTTGCCCACCTGTGGTCTGCATACATTCCTGTTTCTCACCAAAGCAGACTGCAAAGCAGGACTGGACCATGTCATGGGAGCTGGGAGAAGCAAAACTTTGCAAATCAGTGCCACTTGCTTCCAGGTACAGAAACCCCTCTTTCTCAGGTAAAAACTTAATGTGGATGTTTTACCCAACATTTTGATGTGGGAAAGCAGAGATGTAGTGACTTATGTGGACAAAGAAGTGCCAGAAACAAAATGGCTGTAAAAGAAGATATTTTACTAGGGGAAAGGAAAACCCACAATGGCTGCAGGACCTGTATATCTTCCCTACACATCACTAAGTCTGAAAGCTTTGCTTGTTCAAATCCCTATTCCTGGAATGGGACATTCAAGTAAAATTGCCTGAACCATACGGAATTTTTTGGACTTCATCCTGTGGGTGTGGGTTTGAGGTTATGGTGCAGCTTGCTATCAGCTTGCTTGAATCCAGTTTTTCCTTTGTAAAATATTTTTCATTGTCTTACAACAATATACACTTACAGTAAGGGCACACTGGAAGTTTGCATAATATGAACAAACAGTAGGTAGAAAACTTCATGATAAAATCCTTAAGATACAATTACGTGCACAACATTTCCATTCAACTTGTCCCAGGGCTAAGGTTTTGTTATGGTTCATTATTAATGAGAAAATTGCAAGTTGATTGGTGATTTTATGTTTCTCAAATAGGATCTAATTACTCAAGCAACACCATATTTGATCTATTTAAAAGGTGTATTGAAACAAAATTTAGAAACTTTTAAGTGTTCAACTTGGTATCTTAGTGTTTATTTAAAAAAAAATATTCAGTTTAATAGAGAATTGCATGCTGTGGTTGTGTATATATTTGAGGGTTATTCTCTTGATTTTAATGTGGGAACTAGTAAAGAAAGATTAATGTGGATTTTGAAATCATCTAGATATAGACAGCTGTGAAAATAGCTGTTTCACCTCTACCAGAATGGCCTAAGTTTCTGGCATATTTTTGATCATAATCATCATCTTCTTACCTAAACAATGATTTCACTTCTTCAGCATCTGGAAAGAAGGAGGACCTTGATGCCATGAATATACTTCTAATTTAGAGGAGTAACTTGATAATACCATGATTTTGTACTAATGTATTGTTTGAGGAAGTTGACCTGTTTATGATATATGTACAACATGGTGAGGAATTAGGCTGATTTGCCTTGCAAATGCACATCTTCATGTTCTTTTCCTGTATTGGCCTAGTTGCAAAAATATTTGGAAGTATTTATTCTACCATATTGTAATAGGTAGTGGTGGTTGTGCGTGTGTATATGTCTGAAGTCAGGCAGAAAGTAGGGCAGGCACCTTGGAGATTCACTGATTCGCAGGTGTGAGCTTTCATAGACAACAACCTACTTCAGATACTATGAGATTTATTGCTTCTGTGAACCAGTTAGTCTCTAAGGTGCCACCTTGTCCCATCTTCATTCTAATAAGTGTAATACATTTTGTTGCACTGCTTTTACAGTTTTATTGATGCTTTCTCACATCTTTATAATGTTATTTTACAGTTTTTAAATATGCATAAAATTGATTCAGGCATTAGAAAACTGCATTTCTCTTCCTGTTTGGAACTATTTTTTGTTCCTTTCTAGTTGTATCTGCTGAATTGATTTGTTAAATCTGGTTAATTCTGTGGATCTCAATAACACTTGGGAATTATTCTGTTTGGGGCAAGATACATTTACTGCCTTGCTGTGGAACCTCTGTCCCTGGAAATTTTTAAGAACAGGTTAGATATCCAGTTGACTTGCATAATTCAATGAGAGAGAATCCTTCCTTGAACAAGGTGCTGAACTAGATGTTCTTGTAAGGTTCCTTTAGGATCATAGGAAAGTAGGCTCTCACAAGGGACCTCACAAGGTCATTTAGTCGAGCCCCCTACTCAAAGCAGGATCACCCCTGACTAAACCTGATCAACCAAGTGTCTGTTCAACTTGCTCTTGAAAATTTCTAAGGATGGGGATTCCATAGTTTCTTTAGATAGCCTGTTCCAGTGCTTGAGCACCCTCATAGTCAAAAGTTCCTCCTAATCTCCAGCCTAAATTTTCCTTGCTGTAGCTTGAGGTCATTGCTCCTGGCCCTGTCCCTGTGCACCCAGAGAGAAAACACCTTCTCTAGCTTCTCCATAAATTTTGCTTTATGTGTTTTGAAGACTATTATCAAATCCCTGCTCAGTCTTTTCTTTTCCAGACTAAATTGTCCTAGTTCTTTCAGCCTTTCCTCTGTAAATCTTGCTTCCCAGGCTCCTAATCATTTTTGTTGCTCTGCACTGGACTCTTTCAAAACTGTTCATTTCCTTTTTGAAGTGTGGGGTCCATATCTGGACATAGCTCTCCAAGTGAGGCATCACCAGTGCTGAATGGTGTACAGGAATCTCTCCCATTGATTTGTAAGTGACACTCAGTATGCTTTTGGGTCACTAGTGCTGAATAGGGTGGACTTTTCTTCATTTGGAAAAGATGTTCCTGTTAATACTGCCCAGTGTGCTGTTACCTCTTTTATTGCAAAAAAAGTGTATGCTCTGATCTCATACTCTGCTTATGGTCTATTGTAACCCCCCAGGATGCAGTATTGCAGCCTAGCCAGTCTGCATTTGTATATGTAGAAATTCCGTTCTGAGTACAGGACTTCATACTTGTTCATGTTGAATCTCATCTGATTGACTATAGACTATTTTTCCAGTCTGTCCAGGGCATTCTGGACACTAGTCCTGCCCTCCAGAGTGCTTGCAGCTCTCATCCAACTTGGCGTCACCCATATATTTGGTATGTGTGCACCCTATTCCATCATCCAAATCATTTATGAAGATGTTAAATGATACCAGACCCAGGTAAACCCCACTTGCTACTTCCTGCCAACTAGACATGGAGCCACTGATTACTCATTGAGCATGATGATCCAACCAGTTTTGTATTCACTGTACAGTACTTTCATCTAGTCTGTATTTCCTTAGCTTGTTAATGAGAATGTCCTGGGAGAGTGTGTCAAAAACTTTGCTAAAGTCAAGGTATATCACATCTAGAGCCCCCCCCCCATCCACAGAGTCTGTCACCTTAATCATAGAAGGAAATCAGGTTTATCAGACGTGACCTGGTGGTGAATCCATGCTGATCACTTTGTTCTCCTCTAGGTGCTGCACAACAGATTCCTTGAGGACCTGCTCCCTGACCTTTTTCCAGGAACAAGGTCAGACTGACTGATCTGTGGTTCCCAGATTCTCCTTCTTCCCTTTCTTAAAGATGGGCACTATATTTGCCCCTTTCCAATCACCCGGAACCTCACTCAACCTGCATGAGTTGTTAGAGAGGATAGCCAATGACTCTGAAATTCTCTCAGCCAGTTTCTTCAGTACCCTTGGGTTCATATCATCCAGCTTTGCCAACTTGAAAGCTTCTCCTGAGTAATCTCTAATTTGTTCTAATGCTCTATCTTGTTTGTCATCTTCTTCTATCTCTGCTTCCAGCTGCACTTGTCTTTTGCCCCTGTTTGCCTTACAGCCCTACTTTCCTATGATTCTGATGTAGGAGGATAGTATCCAGAATTTTCTAATTCACAATTTTGCCATTTAGATTTCTCACACATTTCCTTCTGGTGCAAGTGAAAGACACTAGTGAGAAGAAACAAAGTGAGAGTTACAATAGTATCAGTACCCCATCTTTTCACAAGTAAGCTCAGTTCTGGGAGGGAGGTTGGTTTGCATTTGTACATAGACTCAACAGACCACATTTCATAAGAAATTGTTCTTAGAGTAGAGGTCGCTGTCACTTTCACTCCCATGTGTTTACGTCCATTTCAAAACCCCACAGAAAACGTTTTGTATTTTTTGTTGTTGACTGTTTTGTTTGTTTAACCCCATTATATTTAGAATTGTAAGATTTGCTTCAGAGGGATAACTTTACTTTCTTCCTAGATCAAAGTGTGTGTTAAATTGGTAGAATGTCAGTTGTTCATCCAAACACTGTCTTTTTAATTATGAAAAACAGCATTTCTTGTAGCACAGAATGTGTACTGCAGTGAAACGGGCTTCAACTGGTTGCTTGTATGAAGCTTTGTCTTTTGACTTGCTCTTGGCTTCTGTCCTGTAACTCCACATCTGTAAGTGACTCATAACACGTAGGACCATCAAAAAAAAAAAAAAAAGTACATTCTTATCCAAATCCTGTAGGGTTTTTGCCTAAACTTTTAAAGCCTTGCTACATTCTTCTCATCTGATGAATCATTGATTATGTATACACATGCTTTATAACAAAGAAGAAATGGTTATATTTTGGGAGAGGGTTGAACTTCAAACAAATGGAAAGAAAATACCCCATGTCATCAGTCTGGAGGATAGTGTTTTGGTGCGCTTGGCAGTTAGAGTAAAAATTCCTCATCTCGTCTCAAGGCCCTCCCTCTTCCCCAGGGACTTGTGGAATTATGCATCTTCACTTGTAAACAGCAAGATGTCTTTTTTTAATTAAATTTTGTTTTGTTTCCTTAAGACCCACAGGTAATGGATCCTTCAGCTGGGGACCATGACCAGACTTGTTAGTCACTGGTGGGAGAGGCAGGGCCTATGTCTTGAAATATCTTCCACTGTTGTTTGCCTCCTGCAATCAGTGACCCTCAGACTTCTATGCTGTATAGTTTCTCTTGTCCTTGTTTTTTTTTTCTTTCTTTTTTTTTTTCTCTCTTCTCTCCCCTCTCTTTCTTTTAATCCCTGTTTTCTGTTTTCTTTCTCATTTTCTTTCTCTCTTTGAAGAAAGTGTCAACCGTTGCATCTGACTAATGTTTTTTGGCTCAGTAACACCTCTCATGTCCCATGTACGTGCATTAGACTTTTGAGGAGATTGTACCCTCAGTTCTGCTTTCCCTCTGAAGCTTTTGGGGTTGCTGGGCTTCCTGCAGCACAATTTTTTATGGTAGCACAAAGTGAAAGCCAAGAGATCCATACCTTCTGTTACGCTACAGATGCTCAAATTTGTGGCTGTGAGAGAAGATAGTAAGAAATTGGTCTGCTTTATTGTGGTCCGTATCTATTTCCTTATGGTGGGAGAGCTCAGGTGGCAGAGGCTGGCCTGGACCTTGCACACCCCAGGAATTTCTGTGCAGGATCAGCCCCCTCGAGCCTCTGGAGTACCTGCCTCGCTTTCCCTTCTTTCCCAGGGACAAGTCTGGGTAAGTGGGGAAAGTCAGGACTTTAGGGTATACTTTTGGCAGCAGTGCAGAGCACAGGCTGCAAACATGGTGGGGTGACTCTCCCCCTCACTCCCTATGGGACTCTTCCCCTCCATATTTGCATACGTGCAAGGAGAAATCCTTTGCAGGGGGATTTTATGACGTGTGCCTGCAGATGTGAAGGTGGGATACCACCTTCACAACTTTTCACCCCCATCCCCTCCTTTCTGCTTGCAGGTACACATGGGATATCCCTAATTTCCAACATAGGGTGAGGAAGGGGGGTGCACAGCTGCAAGTGGGGGTTTCGACCTGTTTGTAGGTATGTCAGGGCATGGCAACTAACACACTGCAACACAGCTAATCATGCTCCACTGAAGAGGTCTAGTTTCAGCTTTTGTTTCCTACTTCGTTCCCATATAGAACTGCTCTTCAAAGAATTTAATTGTCTCTTTTTCCATGTCACAGGCAAATCTGAGTGGGATTATTTTTGCCCTGTGGACTACAAAGGAACCAGGCAAGATATGAGAAGCTAGCATTGTTAGGTTAGATACAAGGCCAGTCCAGTTGATTTACCTTGTACTCTCCCTTCTCAGGCAGAAAAAGCAGCAGCTGGGTCATGTAGGCAGTGTGGGTGGCAAGGGAAAACCAGGGGGGTGGGGACAAGGTGGGGTAGGGGAAACCCTCTGCATGCATAGCTTCCAACCTCTCCAGTTTCCCTTCATTCCCTTATCACTTACATGAGCAGCAGGGGTGGCAGTTTAAAGATCAGAGGAGTCAGGAGTAGTTAAGCCAAGGGTAAGTGTACAGACATTCAGTGTCTTGAAAGAAACTGTCCTGGGAGTGATTTAACCTTGGCTGTTGGTTGGTTATTTTTCTACTAGAACAGCTGTTTTTTACCTCAGGAGAAAAACCCAGAGCTTCTGTATACTTCTGGTTTCTACTGGGAGAATGGTGATTCTCCTGGTAGAAACTGAACATCTGTACATGGCCTCTATTCCCTAGGTCCTGTGCCAGATGCTATGCTCCTGACCTGAGCAGGTCAGGCATAATCTTTTTCTCTCCTGCCTCTCCTTATGCTAAAGGTGAAAAACACTGTGGACCTCATCATCTCAGGGAGTATTGCTTCCAGGTTCACCCTGCCAACTCATCTCATTTTCAGCTTGGAAATGCAGTGGCAAAGCCATTCAGGAGGTATTTTATACATGTTTCCTTCCAAACCAGAAGCAACATAGCTGTATGTATGTGTTGCTGAGGTTAATTAGTTCTGCTGCTTTTTCATAAGCTCCAGATACCATTACAGTTCCTGTCCCCAACTTCAGAAGTTACCTGATTGGAAATTATTTCAAATGAGGCCCAGTGTTTTTAAATCACTTTAAGACCAGCAGTCCTCAGAACTGTCATGCTATTTTTTTCCAAAATCAAATTTAAAAACTATTCTTGCTCCTGCTGCACACAAGTTCAGTGCTTAGGAACACTGTTGATCTTAAGACTGAGCAGTCATGCCTTTACTGAGATCTGCTTAGACTGCCACATAGTCATTGATACACACATTCGTTAATATTCATTCACGGGTTATCCAGTCTTCAGCTATTGCCACTTTTGTCCAATGGTTTTTACCAGGCCTTCCTGTGCAAAAGATGAACATTCCTCGCTCTTCTATATTAAGGGGTGAGCCACCTTCTTATCATGGAGAGATACTGCTGTGAAAATTTCATTATGATGGCTGTGTTGACATGAATATAATGCAAAATAAATGAGCATAAATAAAGTTTTGAATATTTATTTCTTCAACTAATAATTTCTTCAATTTTCTTTAGCTTAGGCTAGCTTGGAAGCTAATGACTCCTACAGGAGAGAGATTATGATTGCCATCCGGAGATTTTAGAGGTTTTTTTTTAATGAGGAGAAGCTTTCCCATGCCTCCCCCACTCCACAAGTGCTATATCCCATTTGAAATGGTTGGAGCTTCTGAAATGATATTTGCAAGCCTCTTGCACTGTGCCCTTCTCTCTCACTCATTCCTAGCTTTCTTGGGCATGTTCAGCAGGAGCAGCTTTCATATCCTACTCTTAGACATTTGAAGTTAATAAGATTACTGTAAGATTTGTGTTCAAACACATGATATACTCCAGTTGCTGCTGCTTTTATCGCCTTCCTTTCCTGTCTCTCTTCCTTTTTTCACTTTTACCTATATTACATTCCCCTTCAGAATCCACCAAAATAGTCCTCTGAAACTAGAACTAGAGGGCACTCACTGAAATTAGTCAGTAATAGGTTTAAAACCAACAAGAGAGAGTACTTTTTTTAATGAAATGCATAATTAACTTGTGGAATTCATTGCAGATAGTATAGTCAAGTTCAGATGTATCAATAAATGATAGATTTATTAACGGCTATTGAACGAAATGATTAGGGAGTTTTTTTCTGGCATCTCTAACTCAATACAAGGTGGATACCTGGGAGGGTATTGAATAAAGAATAAAATCACTCGAGAGATCTGGTTCACTGCTCTTTTTGTATAACATCCACTTCTGCCATTGTCAGAGATGGGGTACTGGGTTAGATGGACAGTTGGTCTGACCTAGTATGGCATTTGTCTTATCTTCTGATGTACCTATTCAGCACAAATAGAAAATAATTCTAAAGCCAATATCTTCAAAACCATATTTATGGCACATATTAAAACAGAACATACAAGAGACACTGGAGCGTAATCAGAAACATTCAATAAATGTAAACATTAGGCAGAGCAAGCAGGGTGTTAGGAGAAGTACCCAAAGAGATGCATCAAAGGTCTGTTTTTGTATCATGGGAGGAATGTACAACTCATAACTATAACTGCAAGTGCCTTGTTTTTAAAATATTTTTCCCTTTTACATCCCCATATTCTTATGAGGAAAGCCAGTTTTATCAAGGTGAGTAGAACACACTTTTGGTTTGTGTGCTTTGTTTTTCTTTAAGAAATTTTCTTTAAAACATTAACATACACCTTATCCTTTTAAACCTAAGTACTGCTACCAAAAAATGAGAAATAAACTTTCAGCTATTCAAAAAAAATAGTCTTCTGTTCATCTTCCCTTTCTTTTCTTTTTCAATAGGAAAGCCTAGGAGTACAGGTATTTAGTAGGGTCTATTTGAGTTATTAAAAAGCTGATTTCAAGATAGGGACATCTTCTGAATGTGTTACAAAGAAGTGCATATACACAGTGGTAAAGCTTATTCAAGTTCTTGCAGTATCCTTCATTTTTTAATAAAGAAATATACTTGGAATAAGGAATTGTTAATATCGGAACAAACTTTTCAGTTATGACTATTCCACATCTTACCTTATGCAGGCATTTGTCCTGCGCCAGAACTGTTTCCCCTTGCAGAGACCCTTTTTATCAGAAGTGTGGAGAAGGCTTACTGTTGCCTGACAAAATGGATCCACTGCTCATGAGACTTTTTTCTTTTGAAGTGTTTCTTATTTACACTTACTTTCCATGTAGAAATTGAACTATGGCATCTGAAAATTGGGATCTTACTTTGTGTGTGTGTGTGTGTGTGCACGCGCGTGTGTGTAATATATATATATATATATATATATATATATATATACACACACACACACACACGTGTGAGACTAATGCAAAGCCCTGTCCTGCAAATATTTATTCTTGTGCTAATTCTATATACTCTGAGCAGCCTCGTGGACTATGCATTGCTAAAAAGGTCAGCTTGGATGTTGCCTTTGCAGTAATTGGGATCTATATCGGTAGTCACATATTGCAAGATTTGATGAGTGTGCCACAGGGAAGGGCAACAAGGTTGATTAGTGGAAGGAAGGGGTTCCATATGAAGAGAAACTAAAGGGTGCCTGTAGACATGTGGGATGTCTGCTCCAGTGCACTGTAATTTAATTGAGTTTTCTTGAGCAAACTAATTTAGCACACTCCAGCAACCTTGGCATCTTGTGTATTCAGTGACCCAGTGCTTCAGTATACCGGCAGGAGTGCTTGAACTGAAGCTCATTGAGCAAGCTTTAGTTAAAGCACCCTTGCTGCCATTTTGAAGCATGGGATGCTGAATACAGGGAAAGCTGCAGGCTCTTTAATTAAATAGAGTGGCTCCTGAGAGCTCTAATTAAAGCATGCCCCCCTTGCACCGTTAGAGCACATGTAAAGATACCCAAAGAGCCTAGCCCTCTTCAGTTTAGAAAAGAGATACTTGAGGGAAATCATAATAAGGGCTTACAAAATAGTGAACGGAGAAGAGAAAGTAAATAGGGATTTATTATTTACTTTCTCTTAAAATATGGGGGTTACAAAATGAAGCTAGAAGTTAGATGGTTGGATGAATGGACAGTAAGGTGGACAGAAAACTGTCTGGATCATAGGCCTCGGAGAGTGGTAATTAATAGGCTGATGTCTAGTTGTCAGCTGGTATCAAGTGGAAAGCCCCAGGGGTTGGTCCAATATTTTCATCAGTGACCTGGAAGATGGCATAGAGTGCACCCTCAGCAAGTTTGCAGATGACACCAACCTGTGGGGAATAGTAGATATGCTGGAGGTTAGGGAGACCTTGACAAACTAGAGGATTGGGCCAAAAGAAATCTCATGAGGTTCAATAAGGAGAACAGCAACACCCTGCACTTAAGATGAAACAATCCCATGCACCAGTAGAGGCTGGGGACTGATGGGCTAGGCAGCAGCTCTACAGAAAATGACTTGGGGGTTACAGTGGACAATAAGCTGACTATGAGCCAACAGTGTACCCTTGTTGTTAAGTAGGTTAATGGCATTCTGGGATGCATTGGTAGGAGTGTTGCCACTAGATCAAAGGAAGTGATTATTTCCCTATATTTGGCACAGGTGAGGCACATCTGGAGTACTGTATCTAGTTTTTTTTCCCCCACACCTCACTGCAGAACAGATGCAGAGACATGGGAGAGAGTTCAAGAGAGGGCAACAAAAATAGTGAGGGGGTTGGGACACGTGACTTCTGAGGAGAAGATGAGGGAACTGGGCTTATTTAGTCTAGAGAAGAAGAGACTGAGAGGGGATTGAATAGCAGCCTTCAAGTACCTGAAGGGGAGTTCCAAAGAGGATGGAGCTAGACTGCAGGCAGATGACAGAACAAGGATCAGTGGTCTCAAGTTGCAGCAAGTTGGTTAGATATTAGGAAAAACTTTCATTAGGAGGGTAGTAAAACACACTGGAACAGGTTACTTGGAGAGGTTGTGGAACCTCCATCCATAGAGGTTTTTAACACCTGGCTAGGTGAAGCCATGGCTGGGATGATATAGTTGGGGCTGGTCCTGCTTTGAGCAGGGGGTTGAACTAGATGACTTCCTGAGATCCCTTCCAACCCTAATTTGCTATGATTCTAAGAGGGACTATGGTCTGACCCAGTTTGCTGGCTGCAAGCCCCCCCGTAGGAAGCTCCACTGCCCCACCAGTCTGAGTCTACCAGTCACGCCTGAAATATTGGTTTACAATACTCAAAATAGGAGTACATAATATATTGAGTTTCTGACTTCCATTTGGAGTATTTTAGGCCCCTATATTTAACAGGGAAAGGAAACTAATTTAATCTCTCCAAAATAAATACAGTGCAAAAAGCAGCTGAGAAAATAGAACTGCTTAAGAAACTAAACATAAAAGCACAGTTAAAGTAGAATATCAAATATATCTCCAATAAGAAAATTATATCCCTTATGACAAACAATTCTGGTAATCTTGTATAAAGTACTGAAGCATAGTAAATATAATTGTACTAGCCAATTGCCCAGGGACAGAGCCTCCGTGTTGTTCCTCCTGCCCCCACTCCATCAGGGCCCACTCCCCCCTTCCCTCCTGCCACTTGTGGTCCAGGCCCACATCCCCCTTCCCTGCCTTGGCAATGGGGGGAAGGGAGGGGCAGAGTGAGTCTCAGACCAATATGGGAGGTGTGGGGGAGGACTGGGCCTGAAGGTGGGGAGAGGCCAGCCCACTGTGGCAGGGCAGAGGGGAGAAGTAGCAGGCCTAGGGCAACACGGCTGTGGCAGGGGAAAGGAGGAGCAGGGTGGGGGAGGCCCGCTCCTTCCCTTTCTCTGCTGCTGCTGCAGTGGGCTGAGCCTGCTGCTTCCCTCCACCCCCACAGCAGGCTCACTCCTCCCTGCCCCTCCCCTCTCTCCACCACTGCTGTGTTGGCCTGGGCCCACTCTTTGCCCCCCAGTGCCAGGGCATACCTGCTGCTTCCTCCCTCTGCGTCGGCCCTGCAGACAGTGATGACAGAAAGGGGAGAGGGGCGGGCTGACGCCAGACCCGGTGGCTTCATCCCAACTCCGGTGCTCCCCCCCCCGTGCTGCCACCTCTAAGGGGTGGGGGCAGGCAAGCTCCAGTGGCCTCACTCCCCTATCTGTTCCATCGTCGCTGCCTGCAAGGAGCAGGACAGGGGGGTTGAGGCCTTGCCCCCCATTCCATCTGTTCCATTGCTGCCGGCACTGCCTCTGTCCCGTGTCCCCACTATCATGGCAGCACTCCACTGTGCCGCCACCTCCTGTCCCAACACTGTATTCATACGCCAGTTGTTTCAGTCAGCCAATTGGAGTGCGAATAAAGCATTATGGACAGACAGACAGACAGACTAAGGCTTTATAATATTAGAGTTGAAATTTATTCACGTTTTTATTAAAACTAAGTAGGAATAAGTTTTGGATTATGTTTTATAGTAGACAAAAGTTTATTACCTTAAAAGCCCTGTTTGTGAACTGTCCGATAATGCAGAAATAGTATCTAAGGGCATCTATACTTGTATGCCAGGTGGAGGGGGTGGTGCACTTTAATTAGAGCAGCTTTGAGAGCTGCAGCATCACATGTATTCAGTGTCCTGCACTTCAAAATGGTTGTAGGGGTGCTTTAACTAAAGCTTGCTCGATGAGCTTTAGTTAAAATGCCCCCATTGCTGTTTTGAAATGTGGGAATGCTTAATACATATGATGTGGAGGTTGCTAGAGCATGCTAATTATCAGGCTCCAGCAGACTTGCAATAGCCTCAATTAATCAAGCAGAGCTCTGTCACATGTATAGGTTCCCCCAAGTGTTTTTACTTGCAGAAAAAATCTGATTCTGCTTTCGCAAACCACAAATCTTCCTGGGTAAAAAATTATTATCAGATACTAGATTTTTTTCAGAACTTAAAAACTTTATTACAGATAAATATTGATTTACTTGTATGTAAATTAATTTAACATGTTTGACAAATTTATTTTAAAAAGCAAAGTGTATATTATTTAAAGGTGCATATTTATAATCAAGAAATGTAACAGCTCTTCTACGGCCTATGTTGCTGGAAATAAATTAGTCTTAATACTGAGTATACGAGACATTTTATGTATGGTTATAGGCCTGAGCAGGACAACAGTTTTTTGTTCGTTTGTTTTGTTTTGTTTTGCTTTAGGTAAGCTTGTAAATATCCAGAACTTAGAGATGCACTCCGACCACAGTTCGGATACTCTACTTTACTTCTTCCTTCTAAGCAGGCCTGTGAACTGTTGTCTTTGGAAGGTTTGAGGCTTGTTTCATCTTTTAAATGGGTTCTTCACACTTTTCAGGAGTATACAAATGTTGCATCTACTTTTTATGGTGTTTTATGGCCCCATAACTTATCTTACTATTCAGTTAGTTTGCAATTTTAAAATGTGGTCAACATCACCAAATGCACGTTGGGAAAAATGGAGGCTCAGAATTAATTCTAGAGAAAAGTTACTGTATTTGAAAAATTGTATTTTTTCTACTTGAGTTTTTGTCTAATTTTGTTCTATTCTTTATTATAGAAAAAGTAAACTAAGCAGGATTGGTCAGCAAAATTAATACTTAGAGTACATAGACAAGTATGTTTAGCATTTTCCATGTACCAGTGGACATGGGGAAAAAATTACAGAAATCATCTTGATTCATCTTTCTGTTCTTCAGTGTTTATAACTTAGTATAACTGTCTCATCTATCGATTATTTCATGCCAGTGGTTCTGAACCCTTTTAGCCTCAAGGCACCCTTTCATAACTGTGTTCTGAAGTTTATAGTATTCCAGTCACTGAACTATAATTTAAATTCAGAAAAAGATATGGAAGGGTGCTTTGAGGCTAAAAGTGTTAAGAGCCTCTGATTTAGCTGGTATCAGGTGAAGGTGGTGGGGACCCCGCTTTTTGCACCGTCTGCCCCCCCGTTCCTGTCCCAGTCTTCTACAGGGTCTCGCATGCTGGTGACCATCCTCTTCCCCTGGCTTGGTCCTGGGAGCACGGGAGGAGCAGAGGTTGCAAAGAGTGGCACAAACCCACATCCACATTCCTGCCCACCTGTAGCAGAGTGCATGTTGGGAGTGTAGGCATAGGTGGTACAGGAACTGTTGTGGGGCAGGGGATGACAGCTGTGATAGTCTCTGGAGGAGCAGCCACAGGCATTCCTGAATAGCTGGTATAGGGCATCGATAAGAGGAAGAAAATATTTACCTCCTCTTGTGAGCCTGGCAGCTTGGCAACCATAATGCCATGGGCCCCTGGCCAGGGTCTGCAGACTATGTCCAAGGGATCTGCAAAAGACATTCGAAAGTATGTGAATGCCCACACTTGGAATTCAAAGGGGCCTGACAATTTTTTAGGGGTCCACTAATGGAAAAAAAAAATTGAAATCAACAGCTTTGGGCAGTTGTTTGTAAGCCAGTTGCCTTGATCGCACTGGAAGACCATCTTTGTTGACAGAACTTCTTTCTTGCAGCAACAACAATCTATGTGATTATTGGTACCATATTTGTGTGTGTGTGTGTGTGTGTGTGTGTGTGTGTGAGACAGACTTGTTTTTATTAAAATACCTTGGCTCATTCTGACCCATCTGTTTTTTTTAAGTTAGCGTTACTGTTACTATCTCTTCTTTAAATACAGAATATTCTCAGATTTTTGTGCCGTGGAGTGTATTGTTACTTTTTGCAATCCCATGTTATTCAAGAATCTGTAATATTCCCCTTTCTGATGGGATTCACATTTCTGAAAGAGAGGGAATGTTACATGCCTTTGATTTTGGCGAGTTTTACAGGACACTCTTGGGTGCAAGTTCTAGAGAAGGAAGTCTTTTAATATTTGTACCTGAGGGTACAGATGTTAACTCTTATCATTGCAAATCAGTTGAAGGGATTATTGTGTAATTATTGTGTAATCACATAATTCAATAGTTGTGGTATTAAAAAAAACTCACTTAACTATTACAGGTCTTAAGAAAAATAGTGACAGTGGCACCACTGCTGCTCTTCTGTACCAGCTGGCTAGTCTGTCTGTCAGTTTTTCAAGGACATGAATTTAGTTTTAATGTATAAGAGAGGTTAAATTCTTGTACTTGGTCCAAAGCTGAATATCACCTTAAATGAATTGACATCTAATTCCTTCATAAATCTCAGCAACTTACTTGCATATTTTTACTCTTTCATTCATTCTTTTGAAATACCAGCAAAATCCTGAAAAAGTGATTAGACCAGGTCTATTCCATCAGTGCTGTCTTTTGTTTTTACCTGGCTGTTTTCTTTTAGATATTTTAAAAAATCCAATGCCCTGTTTCTGTAAAATGAGTTTAGTCTACCTTGACCATTTATACTTCTTTCATGACAATTTTGCTTGAAAGATTGTATGAATCCATCCACGTAGAGAATAAGAGACCAATAGGAAATAAAAAAGAGATGTAAAGAACTGCCATATGGCCAAAAATATAAGTGACATTTTACTGATTTCAGTACTGGGTCCACGTTCATATATGGTTATATGTAGATATCACACTAATCAGTTGATGTGCCATTGATTTGATTTGATTTTTTTCCTGGATGAAGTATTAAGCAATGTTTTAGTAGACATTGCAAGCAGAACAGTATTTTTATGACCCGTAGAATGTGCAGAAATTATTTCCAAAATAAGACAAGATAGCAAAATGTCTAGTTCATATAAAAATTGAAGCAAAATAACAAAATGAGTCTTAAAACTGCCTCAAAATTATTTGGTTTTCTAAAATCCAACAAACTGAGGTTGGTCAGTATACAATTCAATTTGTGGCTTGGTTGTGTAGCTCTTAGTAATTAAACATTGTATGAAAATGTTGCTCTGTATTTAAAGTAATCAGTCAATAACTTCAGGTCCTGTGCTTAAGTGGCAGGTGTGCTTTTTAAGTGCGCTTTTTTTTTTTTTTAAATGTATCCCGTGTATATATGTTTGCTTTTTTCAGACAACTGTAAATACTTTGTTAGAGTAGCAAAAGCACGTGTACTGATCATTGGTCATAACACGTCAATGTCCTAGTGCTACGTTGCTCTAAGTCAGAGGTTCAACTCACCTTGTGCCCTGGGCTGCGTCTGGAGTGCAGGGTTCCGTGTGGGCCAGATCCTACCTAGGGCTTGTAGTGGATGCAACACTGGTTTCAACCTGGAGTGTATAACAGTGGTAGAGGCCACTCCAGTTCCCACTACAGTGGCATCTCTAGCTTTAGCAGTGATATGGCCAGCTGCCAAGGACTGGTGCTGGTGGCAGTGGTGATGGGCAAAGCAGCTGGAGGGTGACTGGCAGTAGCAGCCTTCACTTACCCTCCTGACACTGATCAACATGTCCATGGGGTCTAAGGATTTTAAATTCTGCGGCAAGCCATGTCCCCCAACTTCTGGTGGCTTCTGGTAGCCCTGAAAGCTGGACCTTTGCCTCTGCTTTAAGTGAACGTTATGATGATGGAGACTGTCATCTGAATACGAAGTATGGAGAATGTTTCCAAAGGAAATATTGCTGGTAAGGGGTGATTACTCTTATCAGATGTTATATAAAATGGGTTTCACCTGTACCATGTAAGAATTGATTGAGATACTGATAGTACATGGCACCCTGGTGGAGAATCACTGATCAGTCTTCATTAAATACTCACTTAAAAAAGTCTTTTTCTTGAGATGTATTCCATTTTTAAAGAAATAAACATAGAAAGGGGTAAAATATGAGGGGGGAAGGCAACCGGTATGCAACTTCAGTGTATCAGATATGGACACTTACTGGTTATGTCTACATGGCAAGATACAGTACAGCATATGGCAGTTTGGGTAGCTGTAATAGGACAGCCTAAATTTACTCTGCTTCTGCATATAATGCTTCTCATACCAGTGCTAGCTTGTTTAGTTCTATTTAGTATATCTTAGCATAGTCCTGCATTGCACAACTTAGATGTGCCCTGTAGCTTCAACTGAAACTTTCCTTCTGTCCTTTTCTTCAGTTGCAGCTCCACATGGTGGTTTGAGGAGCAGATGATGATAGGGCTGCATGCAGATATTCATTTCTACGTGAAGAAATTGCTTTCAGTAGAAAAATAGTTTGGGACCCAAACAACAGATATTCCTCCAGCCGCGTGGCTGGAGAGCTTCACAGGCTAACCCTCTACCCCACTAGAGAGTTGCTCCCTGGACCGTGTTCAGGGGAGTCTGTTAATTGAGAACCTACCCCGGGGGTGGGCAAAATATGGCCCATGGGCCAGATTCAGCCTGCCAAGGGATTCTATCCATTCTATAGCACAGGAATAGGTCTGGACCATGGCATTGTGCAGCTGGTTCCACTGTTCCCAGGTGTTGAGTGGGGATGGGGTCATGTGTTGGCTGCACTCTGTTTCCCAGCAGCCCCGGCAGCAGTGGCTGCCACTGCTAGCATGTCTGCTGCCACCACTGGACCTGGCCCTGCTGCTTGGGTGCCCCGGCCTGTCTTTCTCACACCACCATCAGGGTTGCTGTATGGAGCAGGTGGACAGGCAGGGTCTCCATAGAGACCAGCCTGGGACTCGTGCAGGCGGGGTGCTGGGAGTGGTTTGAGTGGGCAGGGGCAGGGCCAGGGCTGGGGCTCGAATCACAGGGTGGTGACAGTGCAGGGCTGTGCGGGGAGCAGATCGCAGCTCTGCCCTGGGCGTTGGCTCCATGCTGCTACTGCCTCACCATCCTAGCCACCGTCTTATTCCCAGATGCTCCCATGGAGACCCTGCCTGTCCACTCCATCCAGAGCCCATCGACCAGTCTAGTAGTCTACCACTTAAGACGTTTTAGTGAGCTGTTGTTGGGGGAGGAGGGGAGAACTGATCCCCACCCCTCCTACAATTGCTCACCAAAACTCCCTAAATGGCTCTCCAGCCCAAATAAGTGCCCATCCCTGGCCTAACCTTTCCACTGCCTGGGAAGTAGGCAGGCTGTCAAGTCGCAGTTGGCAGCTACTGAAGAGCAGCAGTTGCCACAGATGGGCTTGGGAGAATTCCCAAGAAGAATGCCAATCAGTGTCCCCTACTAGGATCCACCCTGGTTCTCCCCTGCAGGAGAATACCTGAGAGAAATTCAGACAGAGTAGAGAAGCACTCAGCCACCGTGGCAGTGCTCCTGAACCCTTGTGGCAGAGGCACAGCAGCCTGCCTTGCCCAGAGCTGCTTTGAGTCAGCTGGGCACCATGGCTGGCAGGCATAAGTCAGATGGATCAGGAGCCAGCAGGAAAAGCCTCCATGTTCCTGGCTCCCAGTTCTTCTGGCTTCCCATTGCTGCCTTACCAGTCAGGAGTGGCAGGATAGCAGTTTGGGAGCTGGTGGTTGTGGATCCCTGCCACTTTTTAAAATCACTTCCCTGCCACTCAGCCAGGAAGCATGATGGCAAGGAGAAGCTGGCAGGAACCACAAGCTGGGTTGTGGAGGCTTTTCCCATGGGTCCACTCCAGCTTCCACTTTTATCTTGCAGCTCTGCCATTCAGATAGGTGGCAAGTGGAGGTAAGCAAGAACTGGTAAAGTCCCCTGCCTTCTGAAACTGGGGACCTGTCAGTCTGTGGAAGAGGCAAGGAGTGGTGGCTGCTGCTCTCCTTACCCACCAGTTTATGGGATTGGGGGAGGAAGGAGAGTGGGTGACCCCAGTCTTAGGAAGGTGGGGAGCCTTTCCCTGTGTGGCAGACTTACAAATTCAGCCTGGCTTGAATGGGCTTGAAAAATCTTCGTTTTGATTGGTGGAGCCCATCCATCAATCAGATAAGGGCTGAGCAAGGCTGGCCCCACCACTTACATGGAGATGGGGGGCCTCCCAGACCTGACTGAAGCCTGCATTCTGCAGGTCTGGCAAGCCTTCAGAAGCAGAGCCTCCAGAGTGAATAAAAGGAGCTGTGTGCCCAGCAGGTGACAGATGTGTTGAGGGACAAAGAAGCTGGTGGAGGCTAAGAAGAGCTGGGGAGAGCTGCCCAGCAGGTGGAAGCTGTAGCCCAGAAGAGCCCCGGAAGACTCCCTTGGTGGGACCAGAGTGGCAAGTGGTGTCAGCCCCAGCTGGTGCACAGTGTGGTGTAGGGGGCAGACCCTGGGAGCTGCAGGAAGCAGCTTGAGTCTCTGGACACTCGGTGCATATAGCAGTGCATGGGGCCATCATACCCTAGAAGCCGCATGTAGTGGCTTGGGTCTGCTACCCTTGGCATGCAGCCAAGGACTTGGTATCCAAACTCTGGGAGCGGTGCCAGGCCTCTTGGGTTTGCATCCCCTCCCCAGTATGAGGCCGGGCACTCGGGAGGCACCAGTACGGTGTGGTGGAGGTCTGGTGGTGTCTGGTTTCAGGACCTGCATGAGGCAGCCCAAGCCCCAACGGAGGACATAAGGCAGGCCCCTGGGTGGCCCTGACAAGGCACCTGTGGCTCCAGGAGCCCCTCTCAGTCTGCTCTCCGGATCTGTGAGTACCCAGGGAACGGGTCCCCAGAGAGGAAGAAGCCCTGAGAGGGGGTCCTGAAGGTCAGGGACTGGGGGGGGAGGGCCCCATCAGGGGCTGAGGAGGCACTGGAACATCTGCAGGTCTGGCAAGTCTTCGGAAGCAAGCCTTCCTTATCCCCCTAGGAGTGGTGCCAGGGTTTGGCACCCTAGGGGAATGCCCAGTTGTCTTGGCCACGTGAGTACCTGGAAGAGGGGACTTGTGCCTCATATTTTGTAAATATTTATTTATTGTTATCCTTTAATGTGACTGGGGTTATGCCATCTATCTGAGGTTTATCTTTATTTACTTGTTGTTCATGTCAGAACTTACCTGTTGATACCTGTTGTTTATCTGCCTTTGTTGTACTTACCTGTTGCAGACAGCAGCTTATCTACATAAGGACCCATGCCCTTTTCAGGTGGTGGTCCCTTGGGCCTTTGATTATAGAGCATAATGGTATTTGGGTGATCTGAATATTGTATATATTTACCAATACTCTCTTATAAATCTGTAAATGGAATTTATAAATCTATAAATTTGATAGCTTGATAGACATCTGGCTGGGGTCATCTGACCTCAGTCCTCTTTCCTCCTAGGGGCAAGGGGGTCAGATTTATATTTATAAATCTATAAATAGAATAAACCTGTATACTAATAAACCTGTAAATAGTTAAGCTGCCCTGGTCTGACTCTATAGAGCATTACAGGGGGGCTGTCCTGCACAGCAGCACTCCTGCCTGGCCATCTATCCCTTCCAATTTAAGGGTGGAAGCACATACTGCAGTGCACCTGGGTTACACCTGGTTCCACTCTTCCTTATCTCTAGTAAGAGTTAAGTTGGGGGAAAGTGGACAGATGTTCAGTCTTCCAGAAGCAATTCTCCCCAAAGTAATTTAAACCTGGTGGTTGCTGGTTTATTTGCTTCCTGGAGTGGCTGTCTGCTCCAGGAGAAAAAACCTGAATGTTGATGCACTTCAGGTTTCTGCTGGGAAAACAGCAGTTCTCCCAGTACCTGGCCTGAGCCCACACTGAAAAGATTTTTTGTTACTAGTTCTGAGTCATCCAAGGGCCTCTCTTCCTATATTGCAAAATAAAGGTGCAGAAGCTTTGCTAGTTTCTACTGGGCCCAGAAATCTACCACATTACTATCTTAGTAGACAGGAAAATTTTCCTTGGAGTCAACCATGACTCCCAAGATCCCTCTCAGCCAATGAGCTGCTGAGGAGGTTACCCCCCAGTCTATACATGTGCTGGGGATTCCTCCTCCCTAGGTGGAGTACCTTGCATT
This sequence comes from Crocodylus porosus, assembly GCF_001723895.1. NCBI lineage: Eukaryota > Metazoa > Chordata > Crocodylia > Crocodylidae > Crocodylus > Crocodylus porosus. The sequence goes on from NW_017728951.1 coordinate 59,693,903, forward strand.
TATCTTTCTTGAATTGCATCCTATTTTGTTCTGCTCATTGATCCAACCTGTCCAGATCAGACTGTATCTGCTCCCTACCCCGGTGTGTTAACTTTGCCCCGTAACTTGGTATCATATGCGAACTTGGAGAGGGTGCTCATTAATCAGCGATGAAGATATTAAATAACACTGGTCCAAGGACTGAACTCTGCGGGACCCCGCTGCCCACCTCCTTCCAGGCTGAGAACAACCTGTCCACCACCGCTCTCTGGGTGTGGTCCCTAAGCCAGTTGGCCACCCACCTGACTGTGTAAGCGTGCACCCCAAAGCCTGCTAGCTTTCCTATGAAAATAGGATGTGAAACTGTCAAAGGCTTTCTTAAAGTCCAGTTAGATGACATCAGCCTCAGCTCCTGTGTCAAGGCAGTGTGTGACCAGGTTATGGAAATGTGAGACCTGGAGAATCTGGAGAGGGTTCAGAGGAGGGCCACTCGCATAAAATACCATCCGATGGGAGGTTGAGGGATTTGGATCTCTTCAGCTTTCACAAGAGACATCTGAGGGGAGACCTTGTAGCCACCTATAAGGTTACCAAGGGATGTCAACAGGAAATTGGAGACATACTATTTACCATAGCGCCCCTAGGAGTAACTAGGAATAATGGGTGCAAACTAGTGGAGAGTAGATTCACGTTAGACATTAGGAAGAAGTTTTTTACAGTAAGGGTGGCCAGCATCTGGAATAGGCTTCCAAGAGAGGTGGTACTATCACCTAACTTGGAGGTCTTCAAGAGGAAGCTTGATAGACACCTGGCTGGGGTCATCTGACTGTGGTCCTCTTTCCTGCTAGGGACAGGGGTTCAGATATGATGATCCTTTGTGGTCCCTTCCAACTCTACAATCTATGAAGAAATTAGGCAACTGTGTTGTCAATGCCTGCACGGTCAGATGGGTCACTAATTGGCTGAAGGGCTGCACCCAGAGAATGGTGGTGGATGGGTAATTTTTGATCTGGAGGGATGTGGGCAGTGGGGTTCCCCAGGGCTCGGTCCTTGGGCACTGTTCAACCTCTTCATCAGCAACTTGGACAAGGGAGTGAAAAGCACCTTGTTTAAATTTGTGGATGACACTAAGATGTGGGGAGAAGTGGGCATACTAGAGGAGAGGGACAGGCTACAGTCAGATCCAGACAGGTTACAGGTGTGGGCAGATGAGAACAGGATGGGTTTCAGTACTGACAAGTGCAAGGTATCACACCTGGGAAGGAAGAACCAGCAACATACCTACAGGCTAGGGAACTCCCTTCTCATCACCACGGAGGCAGAAAAAGATCTTTGAGTCATTATTGACTTCAGGATGAATATGGGCTGCCAATGTGGGGACGCAGTCAGGAAGGCTAACCGCACCTTTTCATGTATCCATAGATGCATCACGAGCAGGTCCAAGGAGGTGATCTTCCCTCTCTATGCAATGTTGGTCAGGCTGCTGTTGGAGTACTGCATCCAGTTCTGGGTGCCACACTTCAGGAGGGATGTGGACAGCATGGAGAGGGTTGCAACAAACCAAAAGTCCAATTATTCTGGGCACAAAAGGTTGTCTAACTCTTGGTCATTTCCACCCTTTGCAATCTTTTTTTCCCCTTTGTCTCTGCATTGTTCCTTTCCAGACTGAAATAATGCAACTGTTACAAGTATTTTCCTTTGATCATTTGACTGTTCTTTTACATATCTTCCTTATTGCCTACAATTCTCAAGTTTCAATTAATTTTTTGCTTATAAAGCTCTACGTATCTCGCGCCACATCTTAGATCTTACTTGCGTCTTGGATCATACTGCACTGTATCTTTGCTCCTACTCCTCATTTGTGATGTTTTATGGTGCAGTTGCCCAATTCTGTTGTACAAGCCCCTCCTCTCCTCACTAACATTCAGTTTAAAGGAACTATTCTTTCTTGAGGCCCACACTTAATAGCTCTGAATAATTGAAGGACTAATTTTTGATATGAGATGAGATCATAAATACCTATTTTGTATAGTATCTGTTTTATGTTGCATGTTATATATGTATATATAATGTATGTATAATATTAACAAATTCAAAGTGGGTCTCTTTCACTAGGTTTTCCAATAAATGCTGTTTGACTTGAGTTGAGCTTTTCTAGTACCATTGGAAAAAGGTCCAACACGGGCTCCTCATGACAGACAACAGTTGCCTTTATTTTATTTTATTTTATTCAATATATATGCTGTCTCTACCAACGTTGCGCACAGTCCCATTTGAAAGACAATTTGATGGTTCCCAAGGTATTGAAGTATGACCAACTTTGTTTCATATTTTATCCCTTTTTAAGCACCACAAATGAAAAATGGATTACATTTCCTGGAGTTTTTGTTATAAGATGTTTTTGCTTATTTTAAGTATAATTTTAATTTTCATAGATTTCATACACTGGAAGGGAAGGGAGCTGGAAGGGAGCTTGTGAAATCATTAGGTCCAGCCCCTTGCCCAAGGGGGCAGGAAGTCAGCTAAAGTCAAAAAATCCCAGCAAGATAGGCATCCAAATATTCCTGAAAGTGTCCAGAGAAGGTGCTTGCACCACCTCTGTAGGAAGTCTATTCCAGGCCCTGGTGGCTCAGACAGTGAAGACGTTTTTCCTCATGTGCAGCCTAAAATGGTCTTGCAGGAGTTTGTGACCGTCAGTCCTTGTCTTCCCTTGGGGTGCTCTGGTGAGCAAGCATTCCCCCAGATCCTGATGCACATCTCTTATGTACTTGGCTGCCACCAAGTCACCCCTTAGCCTATTCTTCTCCAGGCTTAAAAGTCCCATGGCTCTCACACTCTCTTCATAAGGCCTGCTGTCCTGCCCTCTGATCATGCTTGTGGCTGTCCTCTACACTCTCTCAAGCTTCTCCACATCCTTTCTAAATTGTGCAGTCCAGAATTGGATGTGGTACTCCAGCTGTGGCCTCACTAAGGCCAAGTACAGTGGGAGGATGACTTCCTGGATCTTGCTTGAGATACATTGGTAGATGCAAACCAGAGTTTTATTTGCTTTTCCAACTGTGGTATCGCATTGGTGGCTCATATTGAACTTGTGGTCAATCATGACCCCCAAGTCTCTTTCAGCCATTGTGCTAGCGAGCATAGCACTGCTGAGCCTGTAATGTGATTTTTTTTTTTTCATGAGCTGTGGAACACCTTGCATTTCTTTGTATTGAATGCCATCAGGTTTTCATCCACCCACCTTGCAAGCTTGTCACCAGTATATTCTCCAGTACTCTTTCCCATAGTGTGGTGTCATCAGTGAACTTAGCCAGTCCACTTCTGACACCAGAGTCCAGATCATTTATAAAGACATTGAAGAGTACAGGTCCGAGAACAGAGCCTTGGGGGACACCACTGGTCACTGTGTGCCATGTTGATTCAGGTCCGTCAACTACCACTCTCTTAGTCTAATTTTATTGTTGTGTACTGAGTATTTCACTTGGACATGTTCTTTAATGAACATTTTTATATTAGTTCATTCTATTAGTAGAGTGAGAAAATTTTAATTGGTATGGTTGTGTCATAATAAGCTTCAGTGCACAGGAACAGAATAAAGAATCGTAATTTTACAAAAACACTTGCATATGTCTTTGCTAAAATTTGATCTATCCAGGTGTCCCAAGCATAGATTAGTTTGACTTTTACTACAGTGTAAAATAGGCTTACGTCAGGGCCAATGAAATGTTTCATGACTGAAAAATACCTAGGAAGACAAATTAATGACAAATTTGAAAGTCCTTTGGTGTTTGTTGCTCTAGCTGTTCTAAGTACCTAGTAACTCGGTGTTTAAGGAACAAATAAATTCCAGAAATCTGCCACCATACATCAAGTAGCTTGACCATTGTCAATGAACTGCCACAGTAATACAAGTTCCTATTTTGGCAGGATAGTAAGAAAATACTGTATTCTGAGTCTGTCAGGAATGGTATAATATTAACTGTTTAGGTTTGTCAAATGTTAAGCACATCTGGCCATCTTCTTATGAATATTTTTTTAAATATTTTGTATATCCAGTTTTCTAAAAGGAAAAGAGGCAATCCACCCCATAATGTCCTAATAGGCTAGTTATTGCCCCTGGTTGAACAAAATCAAACTGTTCCAACTTGCTTTAGTTGGCTAGTGTATAATGCAAAGATAGTTTTTAAAAACCTGTGTTTTTAAACTTAGTTTTAAAAAAATCTTTCCTTAGTTTGTTAATCATTTGATACTCTTATTTTACTTTGACTTAAATCCTATGATTGCAAAATATATATATATATATACACAACCTGGATGTTAGTGTAAAAATGATTCACTACGTTTGAAAAAGTATATTTTTGTGATAGATATTATAATATATTTTTAATATTGTCATCAAGGCAGGTTGGACAAGTAGTTTTTTATGTCTTTGTTGGTGAGTCTTTTCTTTGGCTGTGTTTTGCATTGTGCTCTTAGTTCAAATTGTCTGTTGTTAGCACTGCTAAAAACTGCAAACCCCTTTTTTAGGTACTTGATTTAATTTGTAAGCTGTTGTGAAGCCTACATCTTGCCTCAAGAACCTCCACAGGATCATCTTGCCTTGCCACCTTGAAAAATAAAAAAACCTACAACTACCATTTTCATGGAAAATGTAGGTGACTTTTCAGAACAAAGAATATGAAATTTACATTTCATTCATTATAAAAATAATTGTTTCATATTCATAGTCAGTTTCTGTTGACCTTAGAAATCTTGGCTTTTGAAAGTTCTCCAGTTTGCAGAAAATTCACTTGGAAAGTTCCTTTATCCTCCCAAGCCCTGATTTGACAGTGTAATCTTGTCTGTTGTGAAAGGCTTATGCTAAGCAGCCAAGCTTAGATTTTTGGCCAAAAGAAGGGATGACAGTTTTGAAGCCCTTATTTTGGTATCATACTTTGAAACTTTGTTGCATTAAAGTGTTTTGTATGTTGAAGGCCCTTGGTGCAACACGTGTAATGGGATCTGAGCCCTGATCTCAATAATAGTGTCTCCTGCCATGCCACGTGCATGCCAGGACACGTGGTTTTGGGATGAAGGTTCAGATCCCAGTGGCCTCATTACTTCTTGCCAGTGCATGGGGAGCCTGGAATCACGATCCTGGGCTCCATCTTTAGCAGCAGTTTGAAAGCCGGGTGCCTGCAGGTAATTGATGCTTGCCGTAGGACAGTGTTGGTGTTTGGGACTGTTTCCAGTGCAGTCCTGAGGCTGGGACTGACAATCAGCTAATCTTTAGTCCCAGCCCCAAGACTACATAGGAATTTGTAACTGGCTCTGGTTTGTCCCTATCCTGTTACACATTCAGTTTAAGGTGCTATGGAAACCAGCCACAAAAATATTACATCTTTTGTAGGAGTCAATGGCATGACAAAATTGTAAACCAGCCACAAAACTATTCTACAAAAGATGTAATAGTTTTGTGGCTGGTTTACAATTTTGTTATGCTTCTGACTCCTTGAACAAGTGGCAGGGTTACTATTTACAGCATGATTAACAAGTTAATCATTATCTTGTGCCTATTTTTACTGTACAAAGAAACCTTTCACCTGCACGTCACTGGCAAGTCACCTGCAAGCCTGGGTGCCTAATGGCAAAAGGTCATTATTATCTGTTATCTGCTTGGTAACTTAGATTAAACAAGTTTGGGTTTTTCTTATGATGAGAGTCACTGTCCATACAGCTATATAGCTGGTACCTTTATGACAGTTTTGGAAGAAAGATTGAATCTAGTCATCATGAGGACCTTCATAGTGTAGCTATGGAATAGAAATGCTGCATTTGTATATTCATTTTACTAAGTGAGGGGAGGAATGGGAAAAATCTAGTCAACCGTCTATTAAATAATACTTATTTCAAACCTCACAAAGTTGCCTATTTTATAGTCTCAAATCAGAGCTAGTTAAATTATTATATCTTCTACGGACACTATATTACTAGAGAATTCTGCTTCAATTTTAACCATCTGTACTGAGATTCTGTCCCTGTGTTGCACAGGAAAACTAATAAGAAGGCAAAAATATTGTGATTAAGTGTGGTCTGAGTATTGATTTGAAACAAAGGGAGAGAATAAAATAATGAGCAATGGTAGACTCAAGTTTTGCTGTTAGTGTATATTACATTAAGCCCCTTGAAGTGGAAATTACAATGATTAAGAAGATGAGGAAGATTTGAGCTGATGTGAAATTGACAAAAACAGTCCATGGCACCTCTGCCTTTAAAAAAAAAATTTAAACTTAATCTGTGTATCTTGGGTTTTTTTTTTACTGTAAAACATGTCCTGTATTTTAACAGAAAACTCTGCAGAATTAAAATAACATCCAAAGCAAAAGTTTAAATGAACTTTTCCATGGAATCTAGGAAGAATTTACAATTGTGCTTTTTCATAGTTAAGTAATGAAGTCAACAAAACCTTTCATTCAGTGGTATCATAATAGTTAACACCTGTTTCAACTGCTTAATGTTTTTATTGAACATAACATTTGCAATTCCATATTTCTTGAACAAGGAAAATAGGATATAAGATATTACATACTCAGGAGAACCATAATAAGTATAAGAGTTCAGTTTAAAATTTGAAATGCTTACTATACAATTTAAGCAGGCATGTTTCAGTAGCTTACAAATTACTACTGGCATATTGCATAAAATGAAAATAAATTTTATTAAGGACCCACAGGTTGGTACGTAGGAGGATATAGATAGCCATTTTGTATTCTAGGTGGAGATATAGATGTCTGTTAGATTAAATCATGTGGCTCCAGTCACCTAGGGTAGTTGTAGTGTAAATGTTATAAAATGAATTATGTTTTCTGTGCTTCCTTTAAATTTGTTTGAGCATTAATTACATCATTTAATAAATGGGATCTTTTGAGCCATGCTCTGCATATTTAACTTCCAAAAACTGCCAATGTGATGTTCAGAATTGAGATTTATTTCACAAGTCAGAATATAAAAGGTTAAGATTCTTTCAGGATTTTTTCTAAATTAAAAAGAAATTAAGGTTACTCTGCACTGATATAGTAAACTCCACTTTTCTTTAAGTGTTAACAGAAATTAACACTCAATTTATCTCAGTTTAATTAGGTGAAGATGGGGTTAAGTATTCAGGGTCACATAGGAGGAATTGTGCCCATGTCCCACAGTGCTTGGGGGGGAGGGGTTACAGGTTTGTGTCGAGGGGGAACTGCACATGAACACAGCACGGTGGTGATGGGGTGCCTGCATGAGGGCTCAGTACAGCAGTGGGTGAATGGAGCACTGTGCTCCTGGTGTAGTGTGCATGGTCTGCAGCCTGTTGGGCATCTGGCCTCTGGGGCTAAGAAGTTGAGCAGCCCTGTCTTAGACATTATTGCTGTTGCTGACAATTGTTTTGCCACAAATAATAAGATTTGCTCTTCATTTCCAGATCAGTCTCACTCTTGTATAGTTTTAAACTTTTTGTCTGCTGTGATTCAGAACGTGTCACTCATATGTTTCTGTTTTACACATGGAGCAGTGCTCTTGAAATTTCTGCACGTTTCATACACTCTTCTTCCTGCGTAAACTGAAAGTGCTTGTGAATCAGCCACTGTCAAATTAAGCAACTGTCTGAATGTCTGTCTTTTTTTAGCCTCTAACCCCATATTCAGACAGTAGGGCTGTGCAAAGCTTTGGGTGGTGATTTGTTTCAGAGGAAATTCAGCTTGATCTGGTGGCCGAATCTCTGAATCAAATCAGGGGACCAATTTAGAAGTCCGAATTGATTCAAAGCTCTCCGAATGTTTGGCAAAGATTTGGAGTGCTTTGATTTGGGCAGTCCCCAGTGGCTGCATCAGGGAGCTGCAGACACTCTGAGCTGATAAGTACTAGGGGCAGGGGAGGGGGGCTGGAGAAGGGGAGAGGGGACCATAGGGAGGACCCCTGCCAGCCCCCCGGCCCCCTCCTGCCCCAGCCCTTTATTTTTAAAAAAAGCCCCCATGCTCACTGGGTGCTGTTGGAATTAGTTTTGCTGAAATTTAGCATGGATCCAGTATCTAACAGAAAAATTTCATTAGGTGCCCCTCCTACCCAGCCCCAGATCCAGGGCCTCCTGTCTTGATTGAATTGGAATGGGAAACTTTGACTGGGACCACAGGAGGTATGGTTTCAGTCTTAAAGGGTCATGGGCAGACTTTCAGGCTCTGCAGTGAAGGTGAGAACCTGAGGTGTTAGCCAAGGGGTGCCACATTTGAAACATGTCATTTTGTTGGGAAAGTTTATTTCAGGGCACACTCCCTGGGGGCACTCCCAATCCCCTGGCCTGTGCAGTTGGTAACACTTGCCATTGTTACCTCTTTGCTCACCCTCTCCGTGAGCAGGATTTTCAGCATGTGGCTTGGAAGTGGAACTGACAAGTTTAGCTGATGATAAATCTACCTTGTGTTCTAATCAGCGGAGTTGTGACTTGGACTCTGGAGTCCCTTGATTCTGCTGGGCTTGATCAGTCTGTTGTAACGCCATCAAGCTTCAGCCTGCTCGAGATAGTGGTGCAACTGGGCAGCGCATAACATCCCCTCCTGCATCTTTAGCATAGTGATTGGGTCTGTGTGGGCCAGCTGTATCCATGTGTCAAGTAGATGCCAGGCTCTTTCGGGATCTGCCCCGCGTGGCATAGCTAGGGGGTCCTGCCATACTCAGGCCCAAGCCTGCACTCGTTTGATTATATCTCGGGGGTGTTCTTTTGGGAGTGGACACATTTGACTTGAGCCCTGGTCCATGGTATAGATTCCTAAGAGCTTTCAGGGAATATCTGTCATATGGGCCTGCCACTCTCTAGTTCCTAGAAGGGCAGGACTGATTCCTTTTGCTATCCTGGGTAAAATTTCAGCCAAATCCATGCTTGAAAACAGAGAGAGATTTTTCTCAGCCTTTGCTGGCCATTGGGTCCAGGCATTCTAAAGGCATAGAGCCTAATTGAGGTTTTAATGCTTTTTGCTCCATGGAGCTAGGGCAAGTGATTCTAATGTGCTGCATCTGAGTCATCTCTTCAGGCAGGGTTACACCAGGTCAGCGCAGTAGCCTTTGGTCAGCAGGAGCAGGAGCCCTACTGGCAGGAAGGTTTAGGTGTACAACTCGCACAACAGTGTGCGCTTCTGCTGAGTAGTTGGGGGCGGGGGATCAGGAGGGATAGGTGGAGAGGCAGAGGATGGGTAAAAAGGGGGAACAGATGGCATTACCATGGGCAGCATTTTGTCCCTTGGAACATTGACACTTCGGGAATCAGCTGTATTTCACGCTCCACCTGCATCTTATTGATAAGAGACTTGAGAGATTCAGTCTCACGCTTTTGCACTTCACAAGTCATCTGAGTCTCTCTCTTTTATTTCAGCAGCTAGCATTGAAGCACAATTGAATAATTGTTGCTAAGCTACAACCTCAAGTTGACAAATAAAAGCATCCTTTTCCTGACACAGCCTTTCCTATTCTTGGCATTCGAGCCATAAGGCCTGAACACCCAAGAAAACCCTTGGAGGGCAGCTGCTTTCCAGAAGGTTTGCTTCTGAGGTTTTTTACTAAAAATTCCCTTGGTCCAATCCTGGATCATACTCCAAGTTGGGCTAGACGGAGTCTCCTGGGGCCCCTGCAATGGACCCCCATTCCATTTAGCCCAACTCTCAGTAAAATTATGGAGGTCACCCTGACCCCACACACACAGAGGAAAAGCCTCTGAACCCACTGCCATGCTACTGGGAAAAGGTAAATGATGGGGTACAATAGCTGAGACAGCTCAGGAGAACCTAGTTCATGCTCAGGCGGCCACACCCAAGAGAACCCAGTATGCCTGCTAGGCCTTACCCTGGTAGGATCAGGATGATCAGTACCCTCCAAATATGTGTCAAATCCTGCTGACTACGCCAAGATGTTAGAACCCCACTTCATACGGAGCCCAACAACTAGGGAGATGACGGTCCAATTGCTCATGGATCCTGGTACTCATTAGCGAGAGCAAGCAGGGAGCAAACACCAGCACACATTGCTTGCAACAGCTTTATTTAGAATGGAAACAGCTAGGGACCAGCTCCCTCACAGACACCCAGTCTATGAACACAGGGAGCAGCCCAACAATAATTCTTTTCACATTTTATACACCTTGGTTCATACATATTAACATTCACTCCACCTATCTCCCTCCTTGGGTTCCACCCATTTCTTCTCGCATCTCAAGCTCCTCCTCTGTTTATTGTTTGTTTCATTAACATATGATTGGCTATGCATTTCTTTCATTTACATGCCTCTTTGCTAAGAGCGCATGCATAAGGCCATGAACCCAGCTACTCTCGGTCAACTACTTGTTCTTTCTAGTTTTCTGCTAACTTCAGCAGCCTCTCTAAGGTCTGGCCTCTGCCTTATCTCCTAACGATAGCTGGTTCACATCATGTTTCTTTTTGCCCAGTGTTTTATTTTATTCTGCATACTATTCCCTTTGTTTAAAAAAGACCTACTCACCTAAGCATTTGCTAGGTTATTTTAATACACCATTTTGCCTTATGATCAGCAGCTTTTCGCTGAGACACAGGTTAAAACCTTGTTCCAGCTGCAGATCCAATGCTCCCCAATAATCTAAATTGTCGCCCTAACAATCAGAACAGTGATTCGAATCACCAAATCAAATCACTGTCTCCTGAATCAGCTGAATCCAAAGTGAATACTAGCTGCTTTGCACTGGCCTGTCAGACAGGATGTGCTCTTCTGGGAAGAATGAGATCGATGACTTGGATCACTTTTCGTAGTCTTGTGTGTTCTTTGAAGAAATAAGAGGGAAATGGATCTCTCCATTAGTGGAAAATATTAATTACTGGGCTAAAGCATTAAAAACAATTTGGCTCCCCTTTAACAACTTACAGCCTGTTCTATATACTCTATTGGCACTTGTAAACATGCTTGTGCCTCAGCACTGGGCACTTGGCACTGCGTTGCATGCATTTGCATAAACGGCGAAATGTGCATGAGCACTGAGAAAATGGTGGCGGTGCGCTTTTGAGCTAAAACGCATCGAGGGTATGTTAGTTCAAAAGTGCACCGCCATCATTTTCTCAGTGCTGACATGCATTTCGCCATTAACAGTGTGCTCTGAGTCGGAGCAGCTACACCTATATTTGTGGGCATTTATATGCATATGTGTATTTGTACTGGGGTGTGTAATGCAGGTTGTATTTGATTCGGATTTGGTCCTAATTGGGGACAGTGATTCAATTCGTTGATTTGAATTACTGTCCCCGATTCAATTTGGCCAAATCTGAATCTGAAGATTTGATGCTTATTCTGAGAATCAGTGGTTTGGCCATAGACACAACTTTAAATGTTTTTTCTATACACATCGAGGTACCAGGCATGGCTCATGAGCACTGTAATGCTAGAGCAGATGGATCATCCCACAGGAGTGCACAGGGGGGTGGGGAGTGCTTGGCAGTGAACCCAGAAGTGGACCAGAAATACTTCTGGTTCACTTCTGGGTCTGCCACAGAGCTCTCAGGCCCCCTTCTCCCCCCCTGCCCTGCACCTTCCCAGCTCAGGGATTGGCTGCAGGGGGACCCCAGGAGGAACCAGTCACCAAGGCCTGCACGCTCCCCGGAAGACCCAGAAGTGGACTGGAAGTGCTTCTGGTCCACTTCCAGGTCTGCTGCCGAGTGTGGTGCTCCAACCACCCCACCATTGTAGCATTCATGAGCTGCCTGGTACCTTGAGGTATGTAGAAAAATCTTTTAAAGCTGTGCCTATATCCAAATCATCAGATCTCTCTGAATCAGTTTGGAGGGATCTTATTTCGATTTGTGTAGATTAAAGGGTCTCCTGATTCGATTCAGAATCAGGCCGAATCAAAGTGGGGACTAAAGCTTCACACAGCCCTAATCCGTACTACATTCACAAAAGTAAGGGACAAAATCAAATAAAATTCCCTGTTTTGAATTTTCTGCTTCATTCTGCTTTTAATATTGCTTCACTCTATTTTTTGTATCATCATATATTATGCTCAATTTTACTTTTGTTTAAATTAGCAGAATGTGGAGCTTCATTGTGTGCATTTACCAATAACCACACATTATGTAACTTTTTATTCTTATACCATATATAATTGTATTATTCATTCTATCTTCTTGTTTTAGCAAAAGCTGTAAACTACTCCTACTAATTAGCCTCCTTGTTTGAGGACATGAAACATTGTTTGAATCTTATCCAGAGTTTCAGCTCTGGGGCTTCTAACTGCCCCATTCTTCAACTATGTTGTTGTTGTAAAATTAATAAATCTAATAATAATAATACTGTCTTATTCCCATCATTGTGATATTCTGGAATCTCTATTAAGATAAAGTGCCCAACAGGTCTGCTTCATTTAGCTTCATCCTGTGTCTCATACCAAATTGAAGCTTTTTGTGGGAATGGTGAGATGAGAAAGAGGTTATTCTCAGGACTCTGAAATATAGGATGAAATATTGTTACTTCTTGGCTACACTAGAAGGGCAGGCTGCATGGTTGGATGCAGAAAGGGAAAACGGAACTTTGAGTTTACTGCCACTTTCTAATGTAATTTAAGGAGTACATATTTCTATCTAGGACTCCATCGTAGCTGTGTGTTCATCTGCAAACAGTTAACTTAGTTAAGGAAGATCCAGCATATTTTCAAGTAAAGTTGTCAGTTGAAGCACAGAGAAGCTATAAATATATTCAAATAAATTACATACTAAATAAAAATGTAAAAAGGGATTATTTACACTTCAAATAAGTTTATGATCTTCATCTTTAAATAGGTGAAAGGTCTTTTACTCTCACTACTTCTGTTGGAAGGATGTTTTAGAATCCTACTGCTCTGAAGGTTAGAAACTTGGTTTCTAGTCTCAGTTTATTCATGGCCAATTTATATCCATTTGTATTGTCATCATTGTTCTTTAGAATAAATAGCTCTTTTCCATCCTTGGTCCTTATCCTCCTAGTCTAGCAAAAACAAAGCTTCATTCATCCCCCATGTTGCTTTAGAAGCCTTTCTCTGTGTTTTAATCTTTCCTGATACAGGTGACTAAAATCATATCCAGTATCCCAGTGCCATACCAAGGTTTACTCAATCTCTCTCCTGCTAAATCATGGGATTGCATTTGCCTCTTTCACACTGACATCACATTGACAGCTCATAATCAGTAATTGTGTTGCATATTTAACCTCAGAAAGCTGCTAAACAAACATGACTGGTTCATTACTTGTTAATGGCACTGATGTTATGAATTGTGCTTGTATCTTCAAAAGACTTTTTTCTTTGTTTTTGTGGTGATGTATTATTAGGCAGTTTCACTGAATCAGGAAGTATCAAGAAGATTGCATAATGGACAAATATTTTAAATTAAGGTTACAATTTTGAAATTGTTACAGCCACTTACTATGAATTTTTTTGTGTTTATTGGTTTGTCAGTGTTGATTATTGCTTTGCAGCTTACCTTTACCTTGTCTGTCTAAAGACTAGCAAATTAATCTGTAATTCTCAGAGAAATGCTAGATTAATTTTTATGATATTCATGGAGGTTACAAACTCTTTTCTTAGAAATTGAACCTAAGTTTCCAGAAGCAGTGGAGTGCAATGACTCATTATTATAGAAACAAGTCCTTTTTATCAGACTAAAGAATATGTTGGATAAGAAAAATGAATAGTGATTTCTCAATTATGCAAAATGTTTATGAGAAATGTGCACATGTATAAACATACTTTACAACTACCCTGATTAAATAATGTAAAAGTATGCTGCTGCAAACTTAATCATCATTTCTCAGGTTTATTTTGTAAACCATCTTTTTTTTTTTTATAGCTGCTGCTGAGGGCAAAGGTAAAAGCGGAGAAGACTTTTTTCAGAAGGTAAGTGATTTTGAGTATTTGATAAATATAATAATTCATTGTAGTGTTATAGAAAGAGTTGCACTCTGTTTAATATGGGAAAAATTAATTTAGATTACAGTAGAAGCTTTGTTATCTGGCACCCATGAGGAACGGAGGGTGCTGGATAACAAATATGCCGGATAACGGAGCAGCTCGAACAGGCGTCTTTACCTGTTTGGGCCGCTGCCTGTCCCACCACATCTGGGGTGTTGCCACCCCTCCTGCGGGCCCCGAGGGACAGGGAGGGGGGATATACGCAGGCTGCTGTGCCCTGGGCTGTGGTGGCTCAGCAGTGCATGCTGCTTTCCCTGGGCTGTGGGGGCTCTGCAAAACCAGAAGTGCCACGGTGAGCGGTTCCGGTTTCACTTTTCCCTTACAAGCTGGCATACCAGTTAACAGAGCATGCCGGCTTATAAGGTGCTGGATAGCTCAGCTTTTACTGTATCTTAATGAATGTTCTGATGTCTTTTCCTAATTATCGCAATTGTTTAAAATAGTCTGGTCAGTTATATTTATTTTCTAAAGTGAATCACAGTTCTGTGGAATAGGTATTAATATCTCATATTAATAGCATCTTATAATAGATTTTATCTTAACATAGTACAGGGTATATATATTAAAGTGGGTAGCACTTAAGTGGTATGAAAGAGGATTAATAAGCATACTTGTTGGTGACCAGATGTGTATGTGTAGGAGGGGGGAGGTAAAACTACGTGAAAGTAGTTGCAACATCCAAGAAACTGGTGCAGTACATATACTATTGTTGGTAAAGTTATCCTGACCAGAAATCTTAGATTTTGTGCCCTCTTCAAGGCAGCTTACAGTAGCATGAAAAAAGAATATTTAATTACCCCTGGCCTTCTATATATTTATTTAACTGATGGACGTATTAGCTTTGTACCACTCTTCCTGACAAAAGCTCAGGTCAGCTTACAGAAGAGAGCAAAATAACTTATAAAACAAGCAAACAAGAGAACAAAACAGGAGAAACAAAATACGTTTTATAAGGCCAATAGGACATTAAAATAACATATAAAGCAAGCCCCCTTAAACCAGGGAGGTCATATAAATGGCTTGCTGGCTGGATCCCAGCCCAGCTTAGTCCCTCTGGAGTTTTCTGGGAGGGGAGGGGTGAGCACTAGGTCTGTGCAAAGCGGGTAGTATTCACTTCAGATTCAGGTGATTTGGGGGACAGTGACTTGATTCGGTGATTTCAATCAATGTCCCGATTCAGATTGGTCCAATATGATTCAAAGATTTGGTCACAGCTGAATTGGCCCCACCCCTGCCACTGTCCTGGTCCCAGCTCCTGGTTCTTTAAATAAAATAATAACAATAAAAAAAAATGCCCCCATTCACTGGCTGCTGCCAGTTGGGGTGGTGATTCCCTCTGCCTTGGGCTACATGGGGAACTCTACCATGAGCCCCCAGAAGCTCCGAGGCCACTGTAGCAGTTGGTGAGTGTGGGGCTTCTTTTTTTTTCCTCGCAAAGAACTGGGAGCTGGAACCAGGTGGGGCAGCCATGGGCAGGGGGGTCGGGGCTGGGAAAGCGGTCAGGGGTTGGGGGATGCTCAGGGGGCTGGGGGAGCAGGCAGGGAATGGGGCCTGGCAGGGCAGATCTGCCACTCCTCCAATGTAAGGCAGAGCAGCAGGGCTGCTGGCGCATAACTCATTGAAGTGGCACTTTATGAGAGGGAGGACCTTCTAACATGGCATGTTCAAAGCCAATGCCTGCAGGATTCTTTAAGTTCCATGGAGGGGGGAGCTTTCTCCTTGTATGATATGGTCCAAAAAGCCCTCACAAAAGCCTAAACCCTTCACTAGGAGCAAAAACCTCAGCCTGTTACCTAGACCAGGCAGTCCCTGGTCTGGGGAGGAGGTGGAGAGCATTGTCCTGTTGCCATCCCCGGGCCTGGCCCAGACCAGGAGGGGAGTGCACAAGCATTCATTCTTACAAGATAAACTCTCTTGCAAGGGAGCTCTTCCAGGTTGACAACTGGAAGATTGTTCTCCCAGAAGGGACACATTTCTCCTGGGAGAAATGGACTGCTTGCACACTTGTCACTTCTACTGGAACAATGGCACTATCATTGACTGCACACGTGCTTGATTAAAATTTCCCCTTGTTGCCACTTTTGTGTTTATACTTAGACTAGTCTGTGTTCTCTCCAGATTTAAATGATACTGTTCAAATAGATACTGGTCATCTTGTGTGTTCTCCAAGGCAACCATTATACATTACCAGATTTTCCTGATAATACCAGAGGGCTTATTTATCTGGTGATGTTGTGAGGTCTTTTCTCTGAATATAAAAATTTGAGGTTAAATTATATCTGGAGCATAAACCTGGTCCAGTGCTTTTTGTTATCAGAGCTTTGAGAATACTTGGGCTTGTTTCTGGGATAATTGAAAACATGGATATTTTCACAAGAGCTGCAGTCTCTAATGATGAAATTTGCTGACTTGGAGCAAATGTGAGGTTAAATGGAGAGACTTTATGGTATTGGAATACTCTGACAGTATTTGAATTGGTCTATGATGACTATTCAATTGTTTATACACCTTTCTTTAATTAAAGGTTATGTATATCAGTACACATGGATCTAAAATGCTCTTTTATCATGCATTTGTAGAGAACACGCAGGTTTTAGTCTTTGAATTGTAAATTACTTAAACTCCATTTGGCCATCTGTCTTTCGATTAGTAAATATATTATTATTCTACTTTTTCTTGGTTGTGATACCCAATAAGCTGATGTGGTAGAACTGGGAACTATTAACAGATAAGAGAAGATGGTGGACAATGGATCCAAGAAGTGGGTTATTTTTCTACAAGTTCTTCATAAAGAATAATGTTGTCTAAGATCTGTCCAGAATTTTTACCTGAGTTAGGCTTAAATTTTTTTTTTCACTTAAATTTTCTTTGTTGTGTTTCCTTGTCATCTTCAAGGTAAACTTGACCATATGCTTTTTATTTTCAAGGGTCTGTCAGTACTGATTTTTCTGATGGGACAAAATTTTCTTGGAAACCTTAAATATTATGGCTTCTGATTTTAAAGCTCAGGTATAATCCATTTTAGTTCAGATGTAGTCTGAATACAAAATCACAGTAACAAGATTGTAGAGAAACCAAGTGACAGCTCCATAAACACAGTTGGCGCTATCAACTGTTCTTTGAAAAATTTAACAAGTCATCGTTGTCATCTGAATCCTATTTTTTTAATATTCACAATTTACTTGAATATTGCGCTTTGTTTTTTAGAACATTCTTATAATATTTAGAAAGAACAAATCTTAATGTTTGTCACTGATATAAATGTAGTTACTCTTACTTGAAATTCCAATTAAAAATATTGGCATCTGTAAAACAAACAAACAAACAAAAAACACAAACCAAAAAACCCATTTTTTATAACAAATATTTCTTGAGAGTCCAACAGAACCTACATTTTTGTTCAGTTTGCTGAACAAAAGCTAAGCTTTTGCAGCAGCAAAGCTAAGCCCTAGTAATGTACGCTTAAACTAACACTTCATTAAGTTTACCGCACTGCTTTTTTCTACACTTCTTGCTTCTTGTACAAAATAGCTGAAAGGCCCTTGAAGCTATACATAGACTATTTCCTCTGCATAGCTGATTGAATTACATGTTTTACTTTTATATTTGTATGCTTTCCACATGGTGGGTCACAATATTAAAATGAATAAATACAACATACCTATATGCACTATAGTTGTAATCAATTTCATGGTTGTTATGCATTAATCAGTAGTATAAAATACTGTGTGAGGGGTTTGATTAGAATATGAAATACAAGTGAGAAATAAACTCATCTCTGTACATAGATATGTATGAATCGAATATGTGGCTATTAACATAACATATATCACTTAATTCCACATATTTAAAAAATACCACATGAGTATTTTAGATGATTTAATAATAATTATGTACCAGAATGAGTCCACTATTTTTTCTGTGGCTTTACAGTAAAATGTGAAAAATAAATATTATATATCTTGTGTGTACATCTACATAATGCTATATCTAATCAAAACACATGGAAATAATCTTCTTTGAGCCTGTTTTCTTTCGTTGTTTTTTATAGTTCTTTGGGCAGTTGCTCATAGCTTACTCACTGTCTATGTCTGTCCAATGGCCTTTAATCAGTCTTAGTCTTTTTTCCTTTCGCTCATCTGAAATGAGTAAAGCAAGTTTGTGGAGTTGAATACAAAAATAATATTTTGTATGTTATGATGTATGGGGTGAGGGGGAACTACACTTGAGAGAGATATTAAAAACACATTTCAATATTAGACTTCAAAATACTTCTTGATATTTCTTAATGTAAAATATAAAGCTATACACATAAATTTGAAGACATATAGGCACAGAACTTTGTGAGGAATGGAGTAAACTGCATTTCTCTGCATTGTAAAATAGTAATGTCAGGATTTGATAGATATCTCTGGTTTTATGCAGCCTTACTTTATGTAATGTCTTTCCCGTGAATTATATACCCAAAACCCCTTTTGAATTTAAAAACAAGAGGGAGAGAGAGAGAGGAAGTGAGAGATTATAAGGAAGAGAGAAATTATTTTAGCTGAGTGTTCAAAAGAGATAGAAACAATGAGGCAGAAACATGAGGACGTCTGTTCCAGATGTCTGGACCTTCAGAGGAGGAAGGTTGTGCAGAGTGGGAGAGAAGAGGCCAGGACTGGAGGGAATGAGACAGCATTGATTTGTTACAGATGGCTGCACAAGTGGCTGCAGGGTTATTGCTTGAAGACGGAGGAAAGGGGAACAGTACCCAATATCTCTCGGCTCGTTAGTTGGCCAGGTTTAGAAGATTTATATCCTATGTGTTCCCGTGACTGGCCTCTACGGACATGTAGCTTAAACTGAGCCAGTTCAAGGTGCTAGCCAAGATGTCATGTGCCCTTGTGGGCTTATTTTCAGTAGTATTTTTTCTCTTTTGGTTTAATTTGAAGTTTCTAGTGCCTGTACTTACGATACTACTTTGTTAAATGTGATCTGGTGCATCACTGTCCTCATCAAACTTCTGCTGAAACAAGAGTGCTCATCAGGCATAAACCATCTCAATCAGATTTAACTTCTAAGGTTTAATGATGGGGCTTAATGAAGACGGTTTAAATGTCAACATGAATTATTTCTCTGAGTATTTTAACAGAAATTTTCACATGTTCTCGTATTGCTAGCAGTACTTGGGCTTCTATCATTTTCTTTCTTCCCCTTCAGATGCTTGGCTACGAGGATCAAATTAAGCTGCCATCCATTTCATGTTCTGAGGGGAGATCAGGTCATGCTTAATTTCCATTCCCTCTTGACCTGAACTAGTATGAGAAAGAGAAAACTTAAACAGATTTCTTTTTACAAGGCTGCTATTTTTCCTGTAAATAGGCCAGTTAAAAATGTAAGAGGTGTGCATTGATATTTGCTATTTAGAGACCTGGAGCTTCTGGGGAAATTTTTTATTGGAACTCTACCCTAGATTCCTTCTCACTGTACCTTGTTCTATACTATCATATCTTCTGGTAGTTAATACTATAGTTAAGAGTCGCAAGGAAAAATTCATTATGAACTAAGCGAGATATATATATTTTAAACCCTGAAAAATTCTCTTTTAGGACTGACCCTTACTTTGCTCTTCCACCATACATAAAAACTTGAATTTCAGTCATTTTCAACCAGTAACATTGGCTAAAACTAGCACCACTACAGCCACAACAGCCTTCTCTCTCCTGCCTCCCCCAACTAGAGTAATTTGTCTAAGTTTTTTGTCCTTAATGTCAGAAGTTGATGATGTCCCAAAAAGAAATAAGTAGGTTGTGGATGGAACTGGAATGAGGTGAAAGATTTCTCATCTAAGCTCTTGCTACCACTGTCAAGTTTTTTTATGATTATGATCTGCAGCTTAATTACCGCCATAAACTTTTATCTAGCTACCACATGATTGGTGTTTTGTTATATGTTTCTCATGTAAAAGACTCTTATGGATCTAGGTATACATTATTGTGCATTAATTAATTTTTTTACGCACGGTAATGCAAATAAATAAAAATGTCATGCTATAGGCCCAATTAATAGTGGAATGAACAGGAGTTTTTCCACAGACTTTAGTGGCATCTGGCTCATACCTTTGTAATTTTAAGGCACTTCTCAGGGAAATCAAAGTTATTGGTCCAATGTGCTTATTTATGTAGCATTCTAGATACGCCTGGTATTTTATATAAACATAAGAAGGCAGTATGTCTCTGGCCTGGAGAGTTTATAATCTAAAACAGATGAGGTTTAGCTATATGGAGAAAAAGAATGCAATACAACTTTACTGTTTCCTTTTAACCCCTGAGTATTTGCACTTGAATCAATTCTTGCTCAGTTTTTCATGTTTTTAGCACTTGATAATCTAAGTATAGTGCAGCAACCCTCTGGAGAAGTGGTTCTCAACCTTTTTCTGTACTAAGATCCATTTATAAACATTGGCCAGTCCTGACCCACTGCCCCCTGGCCCCAGCCCCTCCCCCCCATTTGTGGGGCAGGTGGTAGGTGTGTGGGACAGAGGGGGCACCAGCCCCTTGCAAGCTGGAACTCTGCCAGCCTGCAAGGGAAAAGTCATGGTTTCCCACATTTTTCTTCTTTAGAGGAGAATCCATTTAAAGTGCGTTCGCTACCCTTTTATATAATCTTGCAATCCACTTTTGGGTTGTGGCCCATGGGTTTAGAAATGCTGCTCTAGAGGAGTCAAAATGGACAACAGTATAAACTGTGACATGAATGCTATGCATCTTTTTTTACTTGTTAATCAACTATATTTAAAAATGCTGTAAGTTTTTTGTGGCTAAAGGTAAAGATAGAGAAGGAATGGAACAGAGCTTAATGTAAAGGTATAAAGTGCAGTATAAAGTTTCTGATGTTTTCAGCCACGAAAGTATAAAGTGAATTCATCCAGGCACTGTTTAGTGAACTTTTTGTGTACTTCAAGCAGAAAAACAGAACTCAGCTGAAATGATATAACTGTGATTGTGAGGTTCAGCTTCAAATTTGTAATTTTCAGAGAACTATAAATAACTTAAATTGGTTGTGTTATAAAAAGAGTTTGATTTAACTTTGGAAAAGCTAAACATTATAAGTTTTCATTTTCATTTGCTGAATAAATGGGATGGCTGTGTATCATGGACATGTTCCTGAGATTTGAATCAGTGTCTTATTACTGTTCTTATTATTAGTCTCATTCTAATTTAATAAGGAGGTAGAATTAAGCCTTATAGAACTTGTTGCTTGCTCATCACAATTCTTCATGCAGTTTGTTAATACCAGAGTTCATAAGTTGTTTGGCCATATTAATCATTAATGGTTATGTGAAGGTTAGTGTGGTCTTGGTTTAGGTGATGGATAACTAGCGGTATTGGTTTAGATTTTGTCATGTAGAGGTGCACTGATACATCAGTCAATATTGTACTGGCACCAATAAAAGAAAAATTGACATTATCAGCAACTGGCTTTTTTTGATGTAGCCGATGATGTCTCCGCTAAGTGCCGAATGCGTGCGCACAACTGCAGAATGCATCCGGTCAGGCTGGCAGCCTGGAGAGCAGTGTCTGGCTGATAAGTCTGTTTCAGGGGGCAGGAGGGAGAAGGGGCAGCGGGAAAGAAGAGGTGTGTGGGGGGCAGAATACTGTCCATCAGTATTCGTGGAGTTGACATACAAAACCTAATAAACTATTTAAAAACAAACAAAACCTGGCTGTCAGTACAGTGAAACTGGTCTAAGAGGTAATCTGCCAAAAAGGTGCTGAAAACCTGCTCAAATTGTAAAAATCTACAGTCCCAGCATGAGTTATGGGGAATTTAAATATATTTAGTCAGTATAAGATGAAAAATAATGCAGAAATGGAAAGGAAATTTAAGGCATATTTGTAGAATCATCCTGTATATCACAGAAAGTAATGATATATTTTGTGATCGTAGGATTCAAAAATTTGTGAAGATATGGATAAGAATCTGTGAAGGAACTTGAAATATGTTTAATCATAAAATACATACAAGTGTTGTGACTGGACGGATTGGGATTTGAACTGGGGCCACTAGAGTTTTATGTTGGCATTTTGTGCACCATTCTTGCATATAACAAGCTTATAGTACAGTGACACGGGGCCATAGAATAGACAGTTTGATGTGTGATGGTAGGTAGGAAAACAAACATGCTAGCATTTAGGCAAAAGATTGAAGTCATTGAAGCTAATGAACAGGAGAAGATAAATGCTTAAACCAGTAGCTTTCAACCTTTTCATATTCCAGGCACTTTCCATTCCTTTTGTGAACTGAGCAGGACCCCATTTCAAAAGCTAACTTACTGCAGTGCTTGCTTCCTCACCTAGGGACCAGGAGTGGAGGTGGGGAGTGGAGCAAGCACTTGCCTTCTTGCATAGGGGTCAGGGAGGAATGAGTGTGCACTCACCCCCTCTTACAGGAGCTGGGCAGAGATGAGTCTAAAGTTCTCGCACGGAGGCTGGGCAGGGATGATCGTTGCACCCAGCTGCAACCTTAAAAGGATCTCATAGTTTCCTGGTTTAGGATGATGGGGATAAACAGTTGACAATGAAGTTTCAATGTGGGAAGACATGTACTTCCTTAGAACATCCTGCTATGCTAGCTGTTGGTATTGTTGCTGTGAATATTAATTGAGGTGTGCTGTCCTAAGCTCTATAAGATGACAGCCAGCCCTGACTTCTGCCCACCTTCAGACTAATATGATTAGCTAACTCTCTCCTTGGCGTTCTAGGTTATGAACGAAGCAGTTAAAAGTAACACTAGGAGGATGCAGCTTTGGGCCAAAGGCTTTGTCTAATTTAGTTAAATCTCCCCAAGGAAGGGGGCAAGTGTTTGGAGGGAACCTCTTTGTTTTAAAAAGGAAAATACTCAGTACAACATACTCTTAAACATTTTAGCTTAATTCACTAAGGGGGTGAGCAAGTGTTCACAGGACCTGGCTCAGATTTAGGCAGTTTAGCATAAGTTTAGCAATCTTAGTCAGGATCTGGTGCATGCCGTTCAGTGTTCCCTCTAAGGAGTAGTGGTCTGTGAGCGTGCTGCTTCAGTCCTGCCTCCCCCTTTCGGTGTGGTTTGCCAATAAGTGTCCCGCAGTAAGTGTCCAGTTGGGAGTGGGCAGGGTTCGGCCACCACCTTTCTCCATGCTAACTGCTGGCCAGAACAGCGTAGCGGAGTGCGGTGGGGCAGCCATGGGCCAGACATAATCAATTGGTAAAATTCAATTGATAGAACTGAAAGGGAGGCACTGGGGCTGGTGTGGGATGTTTATCGAAGGTAAGCTCCTCACTCCTCATACGAGGCAGGCAGCGGCTCCTTGAAGTGAGGCAAGGCAGGGCTCGGGGCTGGTGCGGGCTTTGCTGACTCATATGGGGCAGGCAGTGGCTCCTTCCCGAGGGTGAGGCAAGGCAGGGCTCAGGGCTGGCGCGGGCTTTGTTGACTCTGGGGAACGGCTTCATGGGCTCCACTGGCTCTGGGGAACTGCTCCACTCCCCAGCCTTGATGCTATGTGCCACCTTGCTCCCTGAGGTGATGCAGGGGTGCAGAGCAGTTCCTTGGAGCTGGCGGAGTCTGCGCCAGCCCCTGTCCTTGCCTTGGGGAGGAGCTGCTGCCTGCCCTGCATGAGGATTGAGGAGGTTACCTTCAGTAAGTGTCCCATACCAGCCCCAGTGCCTGTGCCACATTCCACGTGTAGCTCCTGTCCGGGCAGGTATGTGGCATTAAAAAGTTGGTGCACAGCAAGATTTTTAATTGTGTGCAGCTGTGCACGTGCGCAGCTTAGAGGGAACCTTGATGCTTGTGTTTTCCACTTGCCTTAAAGAGGTGTAGGTTGCTGGAGGTAAGTAAGTATGGGGGGTAGAAAGGGCTGGTGGGGCTGGTGAGTCTGGGAGGGGACAGGGCCTACTTGGGGAAAAGGAGTTGGAAAATAGCCTGGTCAAAGTTGCAGGAGTTAAAACAGCAGAGTCCCAGATCTGTGACAAGTGAGTGGGCTTTCTCCTCAGGCATCAGGTCAGCCCCATTGCATGAGGGTTCAGATGAAGGCATTTCAAAATATAGCGTCTTCTGTAACTTTTGTCTGTGGTGCCTGTCACTGTTTTCAGAAGGGGAAAGGGAGCAGAGACAGTTTGGTCTGAGTTTTTTTCAGTCCCTGCTGGAGGGTGGGGCGGATGAATTAGAGACCGCCTCCAGGTGGGGGTGGCTCCAATTCACCCACCCCACCCTACAATGCCAGCTGGGGAACCCCTAGAAGGAGCTCCCTCTCTTCCTTTTCCCTCCTCTCCCTTTCTGAAAATAGCACAGGCTTACAGGGAAGAGGGGCTGTTGGTAAGGGAAACCAGCTACAGGGTCCCAGCCAGCATCTAGATTCCTTTCCCCCCTAGAACCATCAGAAAACTTCTGTTCAGTCTGGGGGATTGTTGCAACTCAGAATGCTCCCTGCAAAGTGTTCCTGCAGCGCTGGCCTTGCCCCTTTGCTCCATCCCCTCTGTCATGGTGGCACTCCAGTCAGCACTGTCCCCCTCTGCCACCCCCCCCCCCCCACTGGGGAACTGGATAAAAAGTTGTCATTGCACAGCATGTAAAATAAATTATTAAAATACCATACATTTATACTTAGTATTGAAAGCTTATTTTGGATTATGTTAATGCTCAGTGTATCGTAACAAATCCTTTTGCCTCATACAGCAAAAATGTAGAGTGGGTGTGGGGGGATTTTTTTTTTATGCCATTGAGGCACTGCCCATCTTTGCACTCAAAACAGTAGTCCATGTTAGAATGAGGAGAGAGTTAAAAAAAAAAAGGGCAGTTCCTTTTGCATAATTCAAAAGTTTTTGGACTCATCTAAAACAATATTGAGGAATAACATAACTAAAAAGGGACAGGGGTACAGCTGATTCAGCAGCCTTGGGTGTCAATTTAGTTTGGAAAGGGGGCACCAGAATAGCAGCTGCCAGCTGGCCTTTGCACAACTGCTGCTCTGTTATGCCTGTGAAATTGTGGATACCTATTTTTCTAAAAGAGGTCTAAGAGTTGAGTGGATATTGGAGCATGGTGGTATAGGGCTCAGGAATATTGTAGTGGGGAAAATGGGCAGTTACCGTTTCTTTTTTTGTTACCTGTGTATGTCTCTGTCTCTTCACAAAGTGTCAGACACTTTTTGTCTTCATCCAGATTAGGGAAATTATATGAAATTTTAGATGAGGAACCTTTCACATTTACAAAGAAATGAATATTTTCAATGATGGAAAATCTTTTTTTTTCCTCTTACCTGTATTAACTTAGAAATGAGGTAAGAAATTTTGTAATTTAAAAACAGCCTGCAGCTGTTAGAGCGCCTGTTCTGCATCACTTAGATGCATGGATAACATTTTGTTAAAGAGAATTCAAAGGAATGTAATATGAAAGCAATTCTTTTCATTTGAGTTGGAAAGCATTATTTTATAGTATAAAAGTCTGTAAATAAAATTTTGCTTTCATGTGTATAGATTTTAACTTAGAAGATAAACTAGCCTCAAGAAGTATAATCAATAAGTTATTGATTTTTAAATACCAAAAGATGCATTACTTGTGCCTCAAAATTTGATTTTTCTTTGACACCTGTTTTATATCCATATGTTCTCCTCAATCTCTGGTGATGTAACTATTTTGTGAAATGAAAGCTATCACTTTAAAATGGGTGGGCAATTATTTTGGACGGGCAGCTTATCAAGTTTTGGCAAGTTGTCCGGGGCCGCATGGGTAGTCCCACCCCTTGGGAGGTCCCCTGCCCCCTTGTTACCATCTTGGGATTGGAAGCCCTGCCTCTTAAACCCAGACCTTTGCCAGCAGAAGTCCCTCCCCTTTCCCCCAGACGTACTCCTTTCAGCAAGGGGTTTTGCCATCTCAGAACCAGAAAAATACCAAATTATATTCTAAAAAGTGAACATCTAAAACATTCATTAATTTGATTTCAAAAAGTATTTTTCCCTAGTTTACATGTGTTTGTGTAGTGTACACAGAGGTGATTGCACAGTGGCTTAAAATGAAATCTTACATCTTGAAATGTATATCTTGGGGCGTGGGTATAGGTTTGTTGGGGGCTGTGGGTATGCAGGGTGAGGGAGCATATATGTGTACGTTTAGATATGTGAGGTGTGGGTGGGTATGGGGCTTGTGGGGGAAGGTTGACTGGAGTGTGTGAGGAGGTGTGGGGTGCGGGTATGGCAGTGTGAGGGGGGGCTGTGGGTGCATGTGTATAGTGGGGGTGTGCTTTTGGGACTTGCCCTACAAACACACATACATGCTCTGCCTGCCTACACACATGCACATACTCTGTCCCTGCCTGCTCATGCATGCCCCCATGCTCCCTGGTCTGACCATGCAACCAGGAGCAACATGGTGCTGAAGCAGAGCAGGTGCAGGAAGCAGGAAAATGGCTGAGGGTGGGCAGGGCTGGGCTCCTGCCTCCTGCTGCTGGCTCCTATTGCTCCTGGCTGCCTGTCATCTTTGACAGGCAGCCAGGAGCAGATAAGTATTTTCTAAAATTTTTAGGGAGAACACAGGTCAGATAGAATGGCCTAGTCGGCCAGGTCTGGCCTGCGGGCTGTATTTTGTCCGCCCCTGTCTTAAAGCATTATAGTTTGACAGAGTGATGGTGAGAAGTTTCTTTGGGTATATACAGTCATTTGCCATACCTAGTTTATGTTCACATAGCTTACTTCAAGTTATGTAAACATAGACCAGGAGCGGTGCATGCAGCCATTCACTGCTCCAAGGAGCTATGTGGGGAAGCTGATATGAGTAACTTGGAGTGGGCAGGATTGGAGAGGCCTAGTGAGTCTATGATGGGGATTGGCAAGTCTGGCAGGATCACAGGGAGGGAGGGGGTTTGATTAAAATTTATCTGCTTAATTTTTATTCTTTCATGTCATTGAAGTTCTGTCTAGCATTTTTTTTAATGGGAAAGCTATGGGTACAAACTTGCTTGCTTTTCTCAAAGACTGTTCTTCTACTTTTTCACTGTTGAAAGAAACAAAGTAGGCATCAGTGCTTAAGCCTGAAAAAGTTTAGTATTGCTCCTACGAGACTGTTGCAAATGTCTTGCCTCAAATATTTGTAAATGTCAAATATTATTCATATCCAAAGTTATAGTTCCATAGTTGGTAAGGTCGGAAGGGACCTGAGCAGATCATCAAGTCCAACCCCCTGCCATGGGCAGGAAAGAATGCTGGGGTCAAATGGCTCTGGCGAGGTGTCTATCTAGCCTTCTTTTGAAGACCCCCAGGGTAGGAGCAAGCACATTATTATGCTAATATTGTGTCTTGTCCATATAAAATGCCATGTAAAATATCCTATGTCCTTTAAAGCAAAGGTAGCCGACTTGTGGCCTCAACTTGTGGCACACGGAAGATCTGGGATAGGGGAGGGGGGCAAGCAGCACAGTGGAAGATAGGTTAGGAATCAGAAACAGCAGCAGTAGATTTGGACATGGAGCATGAGGCAGGGAGAAGAAGGCAGAGCAGTTGATCAGATAGGGGGAGGGGATCAGATTAGCGTTCAAGCACAGAGCTTAATTTTAGCATATCTGCCCAAATGGTTGGTCTGTAATTCTTTAAAGTATTATGCTTTGTTTAAATAATATTCTTTGCAGAGACTGTTTACATTTCCATGAAGTCTGTTGTAGCAGCTATGTACAAATTCCTCACAAACTGACAATTTGGTATTCTTCGTAATGAACTGGAGCTTGGGAAATAAGATCTCTGTCCTGCAACAGATGCATGGAAACCAGTCCTAGTACTTCACTGAAGCCCTATCAGTGGGCCCTGTACAGGTGCCAGAGCATCTGTTGAGAGGGACAGTTGAAAATTAAGGTAAAATGAAACCAAATGGATGATGGGTTTGCTATAAGTTTGAAAGGCTAATTTACAACTACCAAGTGCAGGAAGTTGGTAGGCAATTGAATATTTAAATGTCTTTTAAAAAATAGTTGTTAGGTAAACTAAAACATATAAAAATACTTTTTAAATACTTGCATTTTTTACAAGGTAAGGGCAAAAACTTTTTGTTAATCTGTGCATGACATCTTTAAAGTAATTTAATTTTCAAATGCATGTTAACAGTATAATATTATTTAGAGTTTCGGTTCTTTAACAGCATTGTGATCTTTTTAAAACATACATGGCTGAGTTTTTTCTTCCAGATGACAATTGCCGTATACATCCTCAGTCTGTATGCATAGCTGTCTTAAGACTTTTGCAGACTTTTCTGTCTTGTTTTCCAGAGAAAACACCCAAGTCCCATGCTTCCCTGCTTATTATTAGTAGTATTAATATTAGTATTCTTTAATAATAATAATACATCTAGGGCTAGTAAAGACTGCAACCCTGGCTTCAACTGTTCCTTATTGAGAAACCCATTGGTTTCACCTCTGACTCAAGATCCCGAGTCTTGGCTAGGGATATCATTCATCTTCTGGCATATCCGTTTGACTATGAAGAGATTGCCTCTGAGTCATAGCTATAAAACTGGCTCCTAAATGAGGTCATCAATTTGAGTCACCTCAAGGAAGCATGCTTAAGTGTTGGATAGCCTATCTAAGGCCAAGACAGATCGGCCTCACAAGGATACCATTGAAGCTTGCAGAGGCTCCAGCATGCTTTGGTTGTGGCTCACCTGTCTGCTGCTAAAAATGCCAGAGACAAATGACTTAGCGGCTTCTCTGTTTCTCTGCAGTGGAGGTTTTTTCTGGTTCCAGCTTCTACTTTGGTACTCTGGTCTTATTTGACCTGTGCTGCACATGAAGAACTTATAAGTGTCACCCTGCATATGTATGGCAGCAAGCTCTTTCAGTCTTAACTAGTCTTTTACTGAATAAAGGTGTTATTAAGGACTTGGCCCAGAATTTTACTGAAGATAGTTACTCAGCTGCACTGCATTCAGTAAATTTAATTACCGGTATTCTTTCCCAGGTGAGGCATCCTTGTACTCAATGTGAAAAAAAAATTATCATTTAACTTACACAGGAAAAGCATGGAAAAATCTACCCTCCCCTCCCCAAGACAAAACACAAAGTGTTTGTTGTGGGAGACTCCATCCTGAGGGGGTAATCTGCTGCCCTGACCCCTTAGCCTGGAAAGTCTGCTGCATCCCAGGGGCCCCCATCCGAGACATTGTGGAGAAGTTCCCTAAGCTTCTTCAGGCCACTATCCCAAGCTCCTTATTCATGTAGGCACCAGTGACAGGGCTTGGAGCACTCCCAGCCAGATCATGAGGTGCTACAGGGATTTGGGAGCAGGATCTGGGGGCACAGGTGGTGTTCTTGTCGATCCTCCCAGTCTCAGGGTATGGGCTGAGGAGGGAGAGGAGGATCCAGGTAGTTAGCCAAAGACCACTGCACTGGTGTCATCAGGAAGGCTTTGGCTTCCATGACCATAGCCCACTCTTTGGTGAGAGAGGCAGTGAGCTGCTGGGAAGAGATGGCCTCCACCTCTCTCCGCTGAGGAGGAGGCTATTCTCAGCCAGACTGGCTGACCTGCTCCACTGGGCTTTAAACTAACCCACCTGGGGACGGGGGGACTACTGCCACTGCTGGTCCTCTGAGCAACCCTTATGAAGCCAGAAGGCCAAGGCACTTAAGGGAACCTAACCCTGCCTCAGCCCTGGTACAATCTGTGGGAAAGGTTAGAGCCTCCAAGGGGACACTTGCCTTCCTATACACAAATGCCAGGAGCTCGGGGAATAAGCAGGAGGAACTCGTCCTCCAGCTTAATGCAAATAATTATGATGTATTAGGGATAACGGAGACCTGGTGGGACTCCACCCGTGACTGAACCACGGGTATAGATGGCTATACCCTGACCAGGAGAGATTGAGTAGATAAAAGGGGGTATAGCTCTCTATGTTAAGGAAAGCTACATGTCCCTGCAAGCTGATATTGGTGACCAGGGTAGATGACTGGAGACCCTCTGAGTTAAAATCCGTGGGGAACACGGCACAGGGGACACAACGGTGGGAGTCTACTACAGACCTCCCACCCAAAGTCAAAAGCTTGACCAGGAGTTTGCCCAGGAACTGGCTGAGGCCGCATGCTCCAGGACTATGGTTGTCATGGGTGACTTCAGTTAGCCCAGACATCTCATGGGAGGATCACTCAGCAAAATCCAAGTGGTCACAAAGCTTCCTCTTGTGCATGGATGACCTCTACCTGACTCAAGAAATCTACGGGCCAACGAGAAGTAAAGTGCTGCTTGACCTGGTACTAGCAACTGGGGGTGACCTAATCGGTGATCTACTGATCAATGGGAAGCTGGGTGACAGCGACCATGAGCTGAACACTTTCACCATCTGTTGTAAAGCTGGCAAGTCAGTTAGCAACACTGAAGTTGCCGACTTTGACAAGCTCAGGAGGCTTGTCAGTGAGGCCCTAAGGAACAATGACCCCAAGGGGAAGGGAGTTCAGGAAGAGTGCTTGCTCCTCAAGGGAACAATCCTCAATGCACAAGCTAATTCTATTCCATCTCAGAGGAAAGGCAGCAAGAGGGCACAGCCGCATCCCTGGCCCTCCAGGGATCTAGCAGACCTCCTGAGGCTAAAAAGGAAGGCCTACAAAAGATGGAGGATGGGATTCACCTCCAAGGAGGAATATTCTGCACTGGTTTGGTCCCGCATGGAGGAAATCGGGAAGCCAAGGCTGCGAGTGAACTCGAACTAGCTTTGAGTATCAAGTAAAATAAAAAGTCCTTTTTCAGATATATGGGGAGCTGGAGGAAAAGCAAGGGCAACATTGGACCCCTGCTAAACCAGATAGGGCAACTGACGCCCAGGAAAAAGCCAACCTATTAAATGGGTATTTTGTGTCAGTCTTTCGTCAGTCCCATGGGACACCCATGCCTACTATGGGACAGGAAGGTCTGGGTGAGGGAAATCCCCTGCCCTCCGTCAGTGTTGACCTCGTGAAGGAACACTTTGAGAGGCTGGATACCTTCAGGTCAGCTGGCCCTGACAATCTACACCCCAGGGTACTCAAGGAGCTGGCGAGCATCATAGCCCAGCCTCTGACACGGATCTTTGAGAACTCCTGGTACTCTGGTGTAGTGCCCAAAGACTGGAAGAAAGCCAATGTGGTGCCGATCTTCAAGAAAAGGAGGAAAGTAGATCCGGCAAACTATAGGCCCATCACCCTGACTTCTATCCCGGGGAAGCTCTTAGTAAAGTTTGTTAAAGAGACCATCCTTAATGGACTGGCCAACACCAACATCCTGAGGGATAGCCAGAATGGGTTTGTTGCAGGTAGGTCTTGCTTGACCAATCTTATTTCCTTTTATGAACAGGTGACCTGGACAAGGGAGAAGAGATTAATGTCAGATATCTTCAAAAAACCTTTGGTCTGGTATCCCATGATCACCTCTTGGTGAAACTGGCCAATTGTGGCCTTGGGTCCACCACGATCTGCTGGCTGGGAAATTGGCTCCATGGTCAGATGCAGAGGGTGGTAATTGACGGAAGTCAAGCATCATGGTGCCCTGTGACCAGTGGGGTCCCCCAAGGCTTTGTCTTTGGACCCATATTTTTCAACATCTTCATTAATGATGTGGACATTGGTGTCAGAAGCGGATTGGCTAGTTTGCCGATGACACCAAACTTTGGGGCAAAGCATCCACACCAGAAGATGAGATGGCAATCCAGGCTGACCTGGACAGGTTCAGCAAGTGGGCAGACAAGAACCTGATGGTGTTTAACACTGAAATATGCAAGGTTTTCCACCTTGGGAGGAGAAACCTGCAGCATCCTTATAGGCTCGGCAGTGCTACGTTGGATAGCACTACAGAAGAAAGAGACTTGGGGGTCATCATTGACCACAAGATGAATATGAGCCTGCAATGCAATGCTGCGGCTAGTAAAGTGACCAAAATGCTGGCTTGCATCCATAGATGCTTCTCAAGCAAATCCCAGGATGTCATTCTCCCCTTGTACTCGGCCTTGGTGAGGCCGCAGCTGGAGTACTGCATCCAGTTTTGGGCTCAATTCAAAAAGGATGTGGAGAAGCTTGAGAGAGTCCAGAGGAGAGCCACGTGCATGATCAGAGGTCAGGAAACCAGACCTCACGATGACAGGCTGAGAACTGTGGGGCTATTCAGCCTGGAAATGTGCAGGCTAGGGGGTGATCTGATGGCCACCTATAAGTTTATCAGGGGTGACCACCAGTATCTGGGGGAACGTTTGTTCACCAGAGCGCCCCAAGGGATGGCAAGGTCGAATGGTTATAAACTCCTGCAAGACTGTTTTAGGCTGGACATAAGGAAGAATTTCTTTACTGTCCAAGCCCCCAAGGTCTGAAATAGTCTGCTATTGGAGGTGGTTCAAGCACCTACACTGAACACCTTCAAGAGAAAATTGGATGCTTATCTTGCTGGGATCCTATGACCCCAGCTGACCTCCTGCCCCTCGGGCAGGGGGGCTGGACTCGATCTTCCTAGGTCCCATCCAGCCTAGTCTATGATATCTATGAAATCATTTTTCCTGGATGACAGATCTAGTGGCCTAGTGATACCAGTGCAGAGGCTGTTCAGTCAAATATCGGACTGTGTTATGAGACCTCCAAGGTGGAGCCACCTTCTGTGGTCAGAGTTGCATTCCACTAGAATCCAAGCAAGTCCCTTGGAATCCCTTTGCAATGTGTCTATAACTGATATCTACAGGACAGCCACTGGCAGCTCAAGCACACTTTTTACCAAGCCCTACACCAATGGTTCCCCACCTTTTTTTTGTTGTGACCCACTGCTGGAAGCGGAGTGCGGTGGCAGCGGCCTGGGGGCAGGGCAGCTGACAGCACACAGTGCTTCTCATACTTTGTGTGTGGTGCCACTGGCATTGCCCCTGTGACCCTCATTTGGGTTGCGACCTGAGGTTGGAAACTGCTGCCCTAGACAACTGCCAATACCACTCTGACAGATGTTGCATTTAATAAGTATTATATTTGAACACACCCAGATTTGAGGTGGCTATGGCAGCAACAATAAATGAGACCTTGGACCATTCCAGTCATACAGGATACATTGATTTCTTGACATATTAAACAAAGCAAAACAAAAGATGGATTAGATACGTTACGTGCAGGGTTATTAGTCTTTGCTCAGTGACATTACTGGCCAGGCTTTTTTGTCAGGCAAAGGGGATTCTGCACACCTGCACAGTGGTGTCTCCAGTTCCATGTATTCCAGTCGCTTTTTACGTAACCTTCCATACTTTCAGTTCCTTTTGTTGTCTGTCATCCAGTCAAATTTTACTTTTCCTTCTTGTATCACTTGTTTATTGTTCATGTTCAGTACTACTCCCTCGTGTTTTGTGGTTGCCTTTACTTATTTTCTCTTTTTTCCCCTTTAGCCCATCTGTCCTTGTGTATAATCAGCCAATCAGCAAGCTTGTAGCAATCCAGTGAGGATTATTTTTACATCAGAAAGGGGCATTGAGGAGTGTTAATCGTTATGTTTTCTGCTAAAACAAAAATCTTCCTAATTGTGGTCAATCTAGGTTTGTCATATTTCAAATATTTTCTCCTTTAGTGGCCCACGTACATCTCCACACAATCCTATTGTGACCTTATCTTATGCTATTTCAAACATTATGTTAGTATAAGCATAATGCTGATTTAAGCTCTACTCTTACCATATAGCTTTTTTTGTTATAAACCTGTTTTCCTAGTTTCACAGAGTAAAAAAGGTTACTGAGGGTTGTTGCCTTTGCAGGGGCAGCAGCCAAAAGGTCTTTGAGAGGCCTCTGGGCTTGACAGGTTTTTCAGGAGCTTAGGATTACTTGCAAAATGGGCCATAGGCTACATGAGGTCATGTGTAAGTCACTGTTCACTTTGGGGGCACGAAATCCATTTCTTGTTGTGTGGGCTCCCCCATGATAAGAATAAGTATATGAACAGTTGCTTTGAAGAGAAAAAGCAGTTACCAGCGATTGGAGTGCTTTGAGGAATTTGTCCATTTTCATCTTTCCATTCTTCCTCAGTCATACATAGTATGTGACTCTGAGAGGAAATTGAAGAATAGAAAATGTGCACCTGTTATATTGTCAGCACAGATCATGAGTGTGGGCCAGGTTGCTTTAGGAGGGTGGTGGTAGCCAGTTTATCAAAGGTTATTATGCATTTGAATTTTGGTGGTGGCATAGTGAAGATATTAAAGAAGCACTGGACTTGACTTGTCTTTTATAGCATGTATGAAAGTTGAAGTGTACTAACCAGCCACGCCACAGCCACTGTTGGGGTTAAAATAAGATTAGATCACAACTTTTCATTTGAGCTGAAGCAAATGCCAGGAATGTCCATATTGCATCCATTTTTTTAAAGTTAGTTAGTAAGGGCATAGGATCTATGTCATTGTTGTAGATGCATGTCAATACAAAATAATTTTTCCAAGTTGATTTTTCCCTAATACAGAAATTTGGTTCTTCTTCAGGATATAAAGTCGACTTAATCCTGGTAACTTGAAATACCAGTAATGCTTAGAAAAGTTTTAATATCTAAAAATCTGTTGCAAATAATTGAGGAGAAATACCTGAAGTTTTGTTTTGCTTTGTATGGCAAAAATATGAACAGATACTATAATATAGCAATATTTCTTATTCTTAATAATTGCTTTCTACATGCAGTGGATTTTTAAAGTCATACTTACCGACTTGACTGAATGAACTGTGCAAAGCTCTGATAACCATTCTATCTCCATTTTTCTAAATGTATCTTTGATTAACCTAGCTGACATGAGCTTTTTCTGTACTAGTAAGAGACTTTAAACTACGTATTCACTCACTCGGGGAAATGCTATATTCCTAATACAGTTAAAATGTACTTTTAAAAATGGGGAAAATTAACTAATTCTTGAGTTTTAATATTTGTTTTTCTCTGTATATATCTTAAAGTGCAAGTATCTTTGTTTTATTATTATACTTAGCTATCTACATAGAAGGAGGTTGTTTGGTTGCACAGAATTTCTTTATCTACCAGTGTTTTATGAATAACTATTTGATAGGGCTGTGCGAAGTGGGCCATATTTGATTTCCACTGATTCAGGGGACAGTGATTCAATTCGCTGATTGGATCACTCTCCCGATTTTAGATTCGGCCTAATCCGAAGATTCAATTCTGATTTGGAAAATCGGTGATTCAGCCATAGACACAGCTTCGTATGTTTTTTCTATATACCTTGAGGTACCAGGCATGACTCGTAAATGCTGAGATGGTGGGGCGGCTAGAGCATTCCACAGGACCATCCCCCCTCCCCCGCATGCTCAGCAGTGGACCAGAAATACTTCTGGTCCACTTCTGGGTCCACCGCTGAGTGCACAGCCCCCCCTCCCCCCCCGGGTGCCCTCCAGACACAGGAGGCACCAGGCACAGTGGCGGACCTGGAAATGGACTGGGGACCCCTCCCCCGCACTCCTATGGGATGCTCCATCTGCCCCACCATCTCAGCGTTCACAAGCTGCCTGGTACTTTGAGGTATGTAGAAAAAACATATAAAGCTGTGTCTATGTCTGAATTGTCAAATCTCTCCAAATCAAATTGGAGGCTTCTGATCTGATTAAGAGAGATTAATGGGTCTTTGGATTTGGAGATTCAGCCGCTGAATTGGGCCAAATCAGCAACTGAAGCTTTGCACAAC
Source organism: Crocodylus porosus (assembly GCF_001723895.1). Lineage (NCBI taxonomy): Eukaryota > Metazoa > Chordata > Crocodylia > Crocodylidae > Crocodylus > Crocodylus porosus. The sequence goes on from NW_017728951.1 coordinate 59,729,501, forward strand.
CCTACTATTTGACAATAGTGTTTCACATCTACAAAAAAAAAGATTTAATATTTATAACCATGAAATAAGTCTCCCGTTAAAACCTCTTGTTTCTGAAAGAGCATATTTGAAAAAAGCCATTATGAAGAAACTCTTACCACATTATTTATTTCTCTTGCCTACACTATTGCTATCCCTGGAATTTACTTCTGGCTCTGATGATGACTTGCTCTGTTATCTTATGTAAGTTCCTTAATCTTTTGTACTTTAATTACATTAAACTTTACAGAGGGATGAGCTGTTTTTGAGATGCAGTGAAGTATCTATGGGCTGCCCATCAGGATTCAGGTTCAGAATAAGAGTGTGAAACAAGAACTTGTATCTAATATAATGCCTTTATAATGGAATTTTTGTCATTGTCTGTGTGCACTGTACCTGCATTACTCTACATTGTTCAGTAAAGGGTTCCTACTTCTATCACCTGTGTTGTTGTATTTTTTTAAGAGATTTTTTTTTTTAGCATGAGTCCTTTGTGAACATAGGCATTGTTTACAGGGCAGTAATGGGGAGAGCAGGTTAAATAGGAAGAAAACAGGATTTTCTTGCTTGTTAAATTTTGGGATTACAATAAAATCATGATGTGTTATTTTGAAAGTTTCGGTGATTACTTTCAAGGTTTTTTTGTTTTCTAGTAATTTTTTTAATATACTAATATTTTGAATTACTTTGCAAAGACTTTAAATATGTTTTACTGACTAAGTATTGGGCTACCAGTTGACACCTTTTAAAGGATTTATATTTACAGAATGATTGCTCAGTATTGAGTGTCTGGCATATTTCTGGTGTCTCACATTAGGAACACAAAACCACTACTAAGTTTTTTGCAAATGTTCTGCATGTTTTCTTTTTATTTTATCACTGAGCCTGGTCTACCAAGAATTTAAACTTTCTGCATCATCTTTGCTTATTTTAGTTAAAATTATGCATTCAGCACATTTATCATGGGTTCATTTACCTGATAACAATATTTATATGAACTTTCTTCATTAGCTGATTCCAGTTTCCAATCGAAAGAAGCTTGACACCAGGCATGAATTTTGGTTTTTAATTTGGTTAGATTTCATTATTCTTTCCCAGCATTTTAAATGTAAAAATGAAGAAACTAAGCAAGTGTTAAATTGCAACAGCAGCTATATTTAATTACAAATAAGCATGTCCAAATTGGTTAATAGTCAATGAGAACTGGCATTTATTTAGGAAAATAACTAAAAAGTGCAAATTTAAAACAAAATGAAAAATATGATTGAAATAATGATTATAAATTGACTATTTAAATCCCTAATTTAAAACAGCTCTCCTGGAAGAAATGGTAGACAGAAGTGTCCTATCTATACCTGGAAAATACCTAGAACACACTGAGGATGGAGCCCTAATCCTGCCATACATTTGTTTTTGTGGAAGGCTATGTGGCTTGCAGTATCTTGTTTTTCCAGGGTTGAATGGGAGAGCTATTTCCATAGTAGCATGTACCTTCAGGAATCTGCCATCTTTCACTAACCTTCTTATTTGAGTGGATGAGCCACCTGTTGATTCTTCCTTCATAAGATTTACTGTGGAAAGGAATCTCCAGGTAGGGAGGAACCCTCCAAGGTTTCTTTCCTTCTGTGCCACTCCTGGAAACTGAAGAGGTTTGAAATTGCTTTGCTGATGTCATATTTGACACTTTTCAATTTGTTCTTCCATCACTTGTCTGTGTTTGTGCCCCATATCCATTTTCCCCATCCCTCTCCTTGGGCAAAAAACCCATAAAAGAGCAGTTGCCCTGCAACCAGATTACCTTCCATCCCACAGACTTTGCGATTACATAGGAATATAGTAAAATAGGGCTGGAAGGATCTATTCTAGCCCCCTGTTCATAACAAAACCTTCCCTAACTAAGCCAAGTATCTGTCCAGTCTGCTCTTGAAAACTTATAGGAATGGATATTTCAAACTTCTGTAGGTAACCTGTTCCGATGCTTGATCACACTCATAATCATAGAAAATTAGGGTTTGAAGGGACCTCATCAGGTCATCTAGTCCTCAGACTCAGAGCAGGACTATCCCGATCTAGATCATTCCACCCAGGGCTTCATCGAGACAGCCTTAAAACCTCCAAGGATGGAGATTCCACCACCTCTCTAGGTAACGTGTTCTAGTGCTTCACTACCCTCTTAGTGAGAATTTTTTCCTAAAATCCAACCTAAACTTCCCTTACTGCAGCTTGAGAGCACTGTTCCTTGTTCTGTCACCAGTGAGAACAGTCTAGCTCTATCCTTTCTGGAACCTACTTTCAGGTAGTTAAAGGCTTCTATCAAATTCTCCCTCAGTCTTCTCTTCTGCAGACTAAATAAGTCCAGTTCCCTCAGCCTCTCCTCATAAGTAATGTGCCCTAGTCTTTCAGCCATTTTTGTTGCCCTCCACTGAACTCTGTCCAACTTGTCCACATCCTTTCTTGTATGAGGGGCCCAAAACTGGACACAGTACTCCAGGTGTGGCCTCACTAATCCAGAGTAGAGGGGAATAATCACTTCCCTCGATCTGCTGGCAACGTTTCTAGTAATGCAGCCCAGTAAGCTGTTACCCTTTTTGGCAACAAGGGCACACTACTGACTCATATCCATCTTATTGTCTACTGTAACCCCCCAGACCTTTACTGCAGAGGTGCTGCTTAGTTAGTTGGTCCCAAACCTGTAGCGGCGCATGGGATTCTTCTGTCCTAAGTACACAACTTTGCACTTGTCTTTGTTGAACCTCATGAGATTTCTTTTGGCCCAGTTCTCCAGTTTGTCTAGGTCTCTCTGACTCCTAACCCTACCCTTTATCATATCTGCTATACCTCTCAGATTCACGTAATCCGCAAATTTGCTTTGGGTGCAATCCACCCGTCCCATCTTCTAGATTGTTAATGAAGATATTGAACAAAATCAGAACACTTCTCCTGATTTCTAACCTAAATTTCCCCTGCTGAAGCTTGAGGCCATTGTTCCTACTCCTGTCCCCTGCAATCATGGAGAAAAGCCCATCTTCAACCTCTCTATAGTCACCCTTCAGGTATCAAATACCCTACTCAGCCTTCTCTTCTCCAGCCTAAATAACTTTAGCTCTTTCAGCTTTTCCTCATAAATCATTCTTCCCGGGACCCTGACCATTTTTGTTGTTCTGTGCTGGACTCTCCACTCTGTCCACATCGTTGAAGTATATGGTCCAAAAACTGGATGTAGTGATCTGGGTGAGGCCTCACCAGTGCTGAATGGATTAGAGGAATTGCTTCACTTGATTTACAAGTGACACTCCCGTTAATATAACCCTGTATGCTTTTGACTTTTTGCAACAAGAGCACACCTTTGGCTCATATTCATCTTGTAGTCTACAGTACTGCAGTCTAAGTAGTCATTCCCCAGTCTGTACAAGCTCATGCAGGTATTTCATCCCAAGTACAGGACTTTGCAATTGTCTTTGTTGAATTTCGTTTGATTGCTAAGTGTGCACTCAATTCCATTATCTAAATCATTAATGAAAATACTACACAACACAAGACCCTGGGGTACCACACTTGACACCTCCACCCAACTAGACATTGAGCCACTGGTGAATACTCATTGAGCATGATGATCCAACCAGTTTTATATCCACCTTTACAGTACTTTTGTCTACCCTATATTTCCTTGGTTTAGTGTGAATTTCATGGGGAACAGTGTGAAAAGCCTCGCTACAGTCCAGGTATAGCACATCTACAGCTGTCGCATCACATCTGCCTTGCCCTCCCTTCACCCCCATCCACAGAGCCCTTTACCTTATCATAGAAAGAAATCTAGCTGGTGAATGCATGCTGGTTGTCCCTGGTCACTTTGTTTTCCTCTAGATGCTTTTACAATATATTCCTTGAGGACCTGCTCCAAGGTCTTTCCAAGTATTGAGGACAGTCTGACTGATCTGTAATCCCCAGATCCCTCTTCTTTCCTGTCATAAAAGTGGGTCTTATATTTGCCCTTTTCCATCATCTAAGACCTCATCCAACTTCCATGAGTTATCAAAGAGTTATCAAAACTCTGAAATTACCTCAGCCAATTTTCCAGTATACCATGTTGCATCCCATCCAGGTCTGTTAACCTAAGCGCATCTAGCTTCTCTTAAGTAACAACTAACCTGTTCTTCTACTCTAACCTGTTTATCTCCTTCCCTCTCCTCTGCATTCTGTAAGCGACAGAATGATTTTCTTATTCTTCCTCTTCTTCTTGACATACTTGTAGAATCCCTTTTTACTGCCTTTGTCCTGTGCCAGTTGCATCTCAAATTGAGCCCTGCCTACCTTAATTTTATCCCTGCATGCCCCTGCAATACTCTTGTAGTCTTCCCTAGCAATAAGAGAAAGTTTCCACTTTTTATAGAATTTTATTTTTGAGTTTCAGTTCATTGGGCAGTTTGTTGTCTACCCAGGCTGGTCTCGTATTGTACTTCCCATCCTTGTAATGCATCAGGATAGTAGCATAACTAGGGGCAGGCGAGCGGGGCACCAGCCCTGGTCACTGACATAGGAGGGTTGCCAAAATCACTGCCCAATGCATGTGGAATCTGCTCCGTAGCAGCAAGAGCCAGTCCCATAGAGTTGCTCTTGCAGCAACAGCCAGTGCTCAGACATAGTGTTCAAGCTTTAAGAGCAAGTGCTGGGGTGGGCAAAGCGCATGGTCAAAGCAGTGCCAGCAGCATCTGTGGACTACTTTGGCTAAGACTCCTGTGATCTGGGGTGCAAATCCTGCTTGGTGCACCATTGCATTGGGATAGCTTGTTCCTATTTCCTTAAAGGGCCTCCATAAAGTACAGTAGCTCTCCTGGACTCCTACTCCCCTCAGACTTGCCCCCCAAGAGATCCTTCCCAACAGGTTTTCTGAGTTTGCTGAAGTCTGCTTTTCTGAAGTTCAGTGCCTTTTTATTCTACCGCTCTCTTTTTTTTCCCTCCTTTTAGGATCCTGAACTCTATCATGTTGCGGACACTGTTACCTAAGTTACCTTCCACTTTCACATTCTCAACTAATTCACCTCTGTTTGTGAGCAGCAGATTGAGACGAGCTTCTCTTCTAGTTGGCCTCTCTACCATCTAACGAAAAATTATCCCCAATGCACTCCAACAATTTGCTGGACTGCTTGTACACTGCTGTGCTGCCTTCCAGCACATGTCCCAATAATTAAAGTCCTCCATGAGACCCAGACCATGCGATTTGGGTAATGTACTATAGAACCTGCAAAGCGCACATGTTCCTATACAAAATTGCAGTAACAAGAAGCCCTCCCTCTTTCATTTCTCAAATCTGTTCAGAAAGATTAAACTTCAGGGTATGTGTATGAAACTCCATGGACATATAGAGTCATGTTTGCACTGGGATTGATTCATCTCAGATTTTGCAAATGAAAGAACGTTGTCTTAGAACATCTCCATTGTTTATAGTTGGTTGTGTTTGTTTTTGCTGGTTTGACAGAACTAAAAATCTCTTCCTACATCTTTCTTACTTGCTTTCAGCAGTGAGTGGCTGTATATTGAGCTTTGACCAAGAAAAGCATTCCACTCCCATATGCTATTGAGTTTATGTGGATTGATTCTAAATTTGTTTCAAAGAAAAATACCTAGAGCTGGCTAGTGTTTGGGGTTCTAAATGTATCTGAGAGAGAGTTAGGAAGTTGAATTAAATGTTGCTTTAAGAGGAAAACTTAGCTTCAGGGCTTTGTATTTGATTGCTAATAATACCTATCATAAATTTTCACCTGTTTCTCTTTTGGAATTTTGTAAATCTTGGTGTTCCATTATAGTATGAAAAAGCCACTAATGAAAATCAGAAAGTATTCGGTGTTTGATTTTAAGCAAATGTGATCTTACTTTCCAAATTATAAGAATGAAGTAGAATACTTGGATTCTTAGAAAGGTATTTCTCAAAGTAATTTAAATTAATTTAATACTGATTGATTTGTATCCCCTATTCACTTCTAAAAAGAAATCAAATTTTAATTTTGCACACTTGAAGTCATTAATAATCTGTTTTCGTTAGTGAATATCTCCACCACTAAGAGAACTGTGAAAGAGAATCAGCTTATTGATGAAAAAATGGCAGGAGAAAGTAATGAGGTTGTAAAGCAGGACGTTTCTGTGTCTTATGTAGTAGTAGTCCATGGTTTCCAAAACTATGAAAGAGGTTATTTGTGAACCAATTGTAACATATACCATAAAGCCCACTAAATTGAGACTCATATTAATATATAATCTGACAAATCCTAGCAACTACTGCTTGAGATATGAACTTATTGAACATGGTAAATTTAAATGCATCCAGAAGTCTGGTTTAACAGTCTGTACCTGGTGTTCTGTGTTACCTGACGTTCTCTAATTACAAACATTGTACAGATAAGTAGGGTTACTTTTACTTGTGATCAACATGGTAAGAAATGTAGCATTTACTTAGGTATTACATATATCTGTAGTAAACATTTTAGGTTTGTTTAGGCTTATTTGGTGAGTTCCAACTGGGTTAAAAGAGGTAAGTAGCCAATTTCCCTTGATTTGTTTTTCCCCGATAGTGATTTCTTTTTGAAAAGAAAAGATCTCTTTTTCCCTATACTCTGAATGTATATTCCTTTAACATTACAGTTTTACAAGGTTTTGTTTGTTTGATCACAGAGGAGATTTACCATGTTAGCCTGAAGTCAAGCAGAAGATAGGGCTACGTGGTGCTTTAGGATAGTGATATAAGTTGCACGCAAACTGGTTTATGTCATCAGAAACCGGTTTAAATCTGTAACAGAACAGAAGCTGAGTGCACATAAACCAGTTTCAAAATGGCTGAAACTGATTTAAAGGTATACCTGGTTGAATGTGGTATCAGAATTAACTGATTTAGGTCAAACCAGTTTATGAACTGGGCTGGGCTAGGCTATGCTGTGCTGTGGTGTGGTATCTGCGCCAGAGAGCAGGGCTGGCCCTGCCCCTCTGCTCCCTAGCTGGAGTAGTGAGGGCTGGCTCACTGCCCCCCTGCCCCAGGGTCTGGTGCCAGGGAGGGGGAAGGTGAGTTTGATCCCCCAAGTACAGTGCTGCTCTGCCCTGTTGGTGTTCTTGGTTCGGAATATGACTGTGGACTAGACATCCCAGATGTACTTCAAAGCAGGAAGAGGAAGTGATGAGTAACACTGCAGAGTGCTGTTGCTATGAGTCTGAACTGCAAATCCCAGAGACCTTGTTGACAGCAAGAAGAGGAAGTGAACATGTGCCTGAGAGCTGTGCTGTAATGTCCCCTGGCTTCTGGCTTGAGCCACTGCAGGCATGTGACTGCATTTCCTGAATCCCAAGTGAATGTCTGTTCATTTGCTTATTGGTTCAATTTTTTCAGTTTAGACTAACCTGCAAAGATTGAATAAATTCAGCTTTCTGACTGTCTGTACTTAACCTTAGACACTAACTGGTTCAGAAGGAAAGAGGTTTTGTAGGTAATAACCTATCTGTCCGACCCTCTGCATGTTGGCTTGGTGTGAAGAAGTGAAAAGGATATTCTTCCTAATACAGTTTGAAATAAATCAAGGGGATGAAAGTATTATGGGGATGAAGGAATAATTGGGTGAAACTTTTATTGTGGATGTTTTTCCTCTGTTTGTGGCTAAGAGCAGATTTTTCTCTTACCATGCTATTCCAGCATCCTGTCCTTGTTTTGGGTTATCTTAATATATTAAGTCATTTGTCATTATGCAACTGTAGAATTTGTTCATAATTTGAAGTAGGCTAGCATGTCTGAATTTTGATATTTTGAAAGCTCTACACTTCCCTACCCATTTATGTATATTTTTATTTGACCTCCAGAACAACACTGGAGAAACCTTTTTCTCAGCCTTGCATCTCTTCAAAATGCTGCTTTTCTAGTGCCAAATTCACTCTGGTAATTTGAACAGAAATTCCCCAAACTAAGTGAATAACTCCTGAATAGAATGGGAAACTTACAAGTGTATCTTGAGCTGGGGCGTGGACTTAGATCAGTGGTTCTCAACCGTTTTGGACTCCAGGCCACCTCGCTCCTGACCTGTACCTCTGGCCCATCTGGTGCCCCTCACTCCCAACCTGCTGCCCCCAGACCCTGTCCCCTCAGTATGTGGGGCAGGGCTGGGTATGCACATGCCCCCCTGATTTCAGACATGGGACTGCAGCCTGGCCAGACTGAGCAGGAGCTGCCTTTGCTCCCTTCAGGCCATCCATACAGTCCCTCACCCCTCCTCCCTTCCGGGGTAGAGTCATGGCCTGAAGGGAATGGTGGCAGCAGCTGAGCCATAGCTGAGCAGCAGTGGGGTAGAGCTTCAGCAGGCATGTATGCAGTTGGTGGTGGGAGGAGGTGAAGGCAGCACTCCCCCACACGTGTTACTTCGTGCACTCTGGCAGTGTGGCAGGTGTAAGGGTCTCAACAACGGTGGCAGCAACATGTCTCACTGGCCCGCTCTTCCCTCCCATGCTGGGTTCTGCCTGCTGGGCAATGGAGACAGCTCCTGCCTTTTCTGTGCTGATCTGACCAGGCTACAGCTCCATGCCTGCTGTGGGTGCAGAAATCAGTGGTGGAGGGGACAGGAGGGGGCACATGCTTCCTTCCTGGCATGGCACCTATGCTGGCCGCCTCCTGCTCCCCCCAGCCCCAAGGATTTTTAAATTTTGTTCATGACAGTGTGCTATGTTCTTGCAACCCACTTTTGGGTTGTGACCCATGGGGTGAGAAACACTGGACTAGATGAACTTTTTGGGGGGAGTCCCTTCTATTTTCTTATGATTCTGTGACCATCTCTTACTTATTTACAAATGTTGACTATGGGCTCCCCACGGATCTAGGGAAACAGTGGACTTTGACAGATGTTCCTTTAAAAGTGGAATTGGGATCTTATCCCCACATCTGAACAGTGCCTCCTGTCATGCCACATGCATAGCAGGAGAAGCAATTGTTGGGTTGGAGGATAAGATCCCAATTGCACCCTAGGGCTGGTGTAGAAGGAGCCTAGGATTCCCCTGCACCACAAGCCAGGTGCCAAGTGCACTACAATTAGGAGTGCCTGTTGGCTCATATGTCTTCCTTAGGCTGGAAGTGCTGATCGGGAAACTTGTGCTCACAACTGCAGGAACACACTGGCCACATGTTCAATTTAAGGCATGATGGAAATCAGCTACAAAATTATTAAATATATTTTGTGAATTATTCCATGGTTTATTGCATCATTTATTGCATGAACACATGGCCTGGTAACTGTAATCACATCTGAAGTGTAATGTCTGCCAGGATCCAGTGTGTCACTTGGGCTGTACTCTCCTGCTCCAGCTGAGCAGTTTACCCTTTCAGAATCTCCAGGTTGTGCAGTAGGGAGACACAGCCTGAGTGTCGGTCTGGATTAGCCAGTCAAGGCTACCCTCTTCACTGCTGTCATCTGTCAGTAGACAGACCAGGGAGTCTGCGGAGCATGCTGAGATGTATGATAGGGAGCTGTTGGCTGTGCAACAGCTTGGCATTTGAATGTCTATTCAGGGGTCTCCAGGTAAGGAAAAGAAACCTGGAAAAATTATCTTGGATTATTTGAACATGTGCATGAGCTATAGCCTCCTTTAATGGGCGCTGCACCCATCCATTGGGTGTCAAGGTATTTCACAGAACTAATGGGATAGTTGTCACAGGAGCTAATAGTAATATTCAGTTTAGGACTGCTTGGGCCTCAGCTACAGTATTGTATACAGTTCTGGGCTCTGTAATTTCAGAAGGATGTGGTGAGACTTCAGAGGATCTAGAGGTAAGGGACTAAGATGATCAAGGGGTTGTAATGGAAAGGTTGAAACATCTAGGTATGTTTAGTTTGGCATAAAGGAGATGGAGAGAGGGGACACGATAGCAGTTTGCAAATATTTGAAAGGCTGCCATAAAGAAAAGGGACAATAACTGTTTTCTCTTATTGCAGATGTCAGGCCACAAAACAATGGGTTTAAACTGCAGCAAAGCAGACTTAATCAGTCTCAGGTAAAAAAAAAAATCTTACTGATAGAACAGTGAAGTCAGCTGCCCAGGCAAGTTGGGAAATTTACTTTTTTGGAGATTTTCTAGAAGAGGCTGAATAAGTGGTTTTCTGGGATAGTACAGAAATAGCACATCCTGCATTTCTACAGGAAGTTACACTTAGATGACCCTTGAGGCCCTTTCTAACAGTATCCCTGTATTCTACATATTAATTTGTTCTAGTTTGCTTATTGGGCTTGATGAGAATGAGATGGCATATAGCCCACCATTCTAGCCTTTCTCCAGTCCTAGAGTCTGAACTTCATGCTAGGGACAGAAGTTGCACATAAACTGGTTTAAGTGATCAGAAGATGGTTTAAACCTGTAACAGAACAGAAGCCCAGTGTGCACAAACTAGTTGCAAAATGGTCAAAACTGTTTTAAGATAAACCTGGTTGACTGTAGTATCAGACTTAACTGATTTGGGTCAAACTAATTTATGCAACTTCTATTCCAGGCCCCTTCCTGGTTTAAGTTAAATCAGAGTCCTCCAGCATCCCAGCATGCTCTGCAGTTCTGTGCTGGGCTGTGCTGTCAGCTCCAGAGAGCAGGGTTGGCCCTGCCCTTCTGTTCTCTAGCCCGAGCAGGGGTGGGGGCATGGCAAGATGGTGGCTTGCCATAGCCCCCTGAGGTGAAGAGGGCAGGAAGTGAGTTTATTATTCCTCCCCTATCCCTTCTCCTTCTAGGGACACAGTTGCCACCTCCACTGCTTGCCTGCAGCCAGGCAAACCCTGACTATGGTCTCCAGGAGTGGGAGAGGGGATGGAGGGAAGAATTAACCACCTCTCTGTCTCCTTCACCTTAATGGGACTATGCTGGGACAGCGTCTAGCCATGCCCCTCCCACCCCTGCTGATGGAGCAGTGCAGGGGGAGGGATCCTGACAGGGCAGCAGCCTGTAGCAGGGTGCCCAAGGGAGCACAGTCAGTGAGGGATTTTATTCCCCCTCCCTTTTCTGTCTCACCGGCAGAGACTCCAGGTCTGCCTGGCAAAGCAGAATGGCCCTTGTCAGGTTCCCTGCCCCCCGCCCCAGCTGCACCAGTGGGACATGCCCAGATGCCAGCTAGCATGGCCCCATCAAGGTGAAGGGGGCAGGGAGGAGGTTATTTCATAGATTTCATAGACATTAGGGCTGGAAGGGACCTCGGGAGATCGAGTCCAGCCTCCTGCCCAAAGGGCAGGAAGTCAGCTGGGGTCATAGGATCCCAGCAAGATAAGCATCCAATTTACTCTT
>NW_017728951.1:59740810-59756505 GCF_001723895.1 Crocodylus porosus
AGCCCGGTGGAGCAGGTCAGCCAGCCTGGCTGAGAAGAGCCTCCTCCGCAGGGGAGAGAGGTGGAGGCCATCTCTTCCCAGCAGCTCGCTGCCTCTCTCTCCGAAGACCGGGCTTTCTTCCCTCTGTTCCCTTCCCCCCCAGGGACTGCAGCGAGGGTATGCCAGCCCTGGCTGCTGCCCCTGCTGATTACTCGTCATGAGCGCAAGCCTTTTCCCAGCAGTGGGGGGCTGTGCTGTGGCTGGAAGCAGGGTGGGCAGAGCTGCATGGGGCAAGTGGTGGCACCAGGGCTCAGAGGTGTGGCTCTGCTTACCCTGTTTCTACCTGTATCATAGTCCCCCTGCAGAGAAGAGACTTGTGTTCCCCAGGAAACGATCACAGGAGCTACTGCCCTGTGAGGGTTGCTCCCCCTTCACCTGTGCTTCTTGTGAACCCGGCATGTCCCCTTAGGCAAAGAGGCGGGGGGGGGAGTGTTTATTTCTCCCCTCCCTCTGGTGTCTGAAGAGGACAGGGAGAAGGCTTATTCCACCGATCACCATGTGCAAGGAGTGATCTGCAGAGGCGGCCAGGATTGGCAGATCCTGTCTGCAGTCCCCTGAGGGCAGAGGGGGAGAATAACGCCCCCCTTCCTCCTTTGCCTCAGGAGGCCATGACAGCCAGCCTCTGGCCACTCACCACCCTGCTGCTGCACCAGTGAGTGGGGAGCACGAGGCAGACCCTAGCCTGGGTACATGCCAGTGGCACAAGGAGAGGGAAATTAAATCCTGTCCCTGGCCAGTTCACTTGAGACTACTGCAGGAGCTGGCTGTGCTCCCCCTAGCATAGCTTTCCTGCAGCTGATGGCATACTCTAGCACCCCCCCGGCTTCTGGCCTGAACCACCGCAGGCATATGCCTGCATTTCCTGAGTCAAATGGGAATGTGTATGGGTTGTATATGTGTATAGGTTCACTTGCAAATTGGTTCAATCTAAGCAGGTTACACTATCCTGCCAAGATTAAAACAACTGAGGCTCCAGCTTTTACAATGTCTCCAGCCCATGGGTTAATGTTGTCATTGAATACTTTGGATGAGATCTGGGAATTTAAGTTCCCCTGTTCAAAGATATGGAAAGAAGCATTTTGTGTGCTTTTTTCATGAAAAACAATGCTAAAACATTGAACTTAGAAGGTATTTCCCCTCAGATTTTAATAATTTTCTAGCAGATCAAATGATGACGTTTAAAATAGGTCAGTTATTTTCCAGTGTGTTTGCAAGCCAAGCATTGTGTGGATAAAACTTTCTCCCAACCCAAACAGTGAAGTAAGGTTTCCTTCCTGAATGGGCCAGAAAGAAGAAAAATATATGAAGTTGTCTCTTAATTCTGTTGACCATAAATTAATTATCTTTGGATTTAACTTACATTATTGTCTATACCTAAAAGCAGTAGGCACTTGTTGGCTGAGATTCAAGTAATTATTTTCAAAAAAAAGTTTTCTTGCTAATCAAAAAAAAAAGGAATGCCTCCTGTTTCCTTCCTTTGTTTATGCAAAAAAGCTTTTATAGTCTTTTGTCCACCAGTTGCAAGTGTAATAATTGGAAGACTGTTCCATTGATTTGTAGGGAAGTGATACTGGCATTGGCTCTCAAAAGCATTAATGGGAAGTAGTTGTCAATGTAAAACCTTCATACAGTGATCAGGGAATTGACTTACCTGTGTTTTTAATGATTGTCTGAAAAATATTTGTTTTTATTTGTACTCAGCAAGTTTCAGCTAACTAAAATTTTAAATGTCAAGCTACCATGTGATCCAGTCTTTTATTTGTGGAGTGAAATACTGATGGACGAAGTCAGCTTGAAAGGTCTAGAGCTCAGAGTTGTTCCAGTGGATTTCTTTCTTCACATCTGAATTAGGAAATTTTGAAAAATATGTACAAGTTGCTAATAGAATTTCACCCCATTGGAAATGTCTTCCTCTAGCTGTAATTTAGTATGCCATTATTCCATTTTAACCCATAGAAAGTATAGCGTAGCGATCCCCGGCTGACACTTTCACTTTTTTCACATGGTGTGATAATCTGGAAATAGAAGCTTTTAAAAAAAATTATATTGATCTGGGCAGAGAATAAAAGTGTAGGAATTAGATTAGAATGTCTCCATCTTAGAAGCTGCTAGAATAGGGAACCTATAAATGTTGGAAGTATTTTTTTTCCTTCTTTTTCTTTTCTTTTTTTTGTGCTTGTTTGTTTTTCTAATATATTCCATTCTCCTTTTGGAAGTGGTTTGTGTCCTTAATATTGGAATTATTTTGTTTATTGCAGGCAGTGCCAAGACCAGTATTAAATTACTCTGCTTCACATTTTCTTTTTTCTTTTGTTTCTTCTTTTTTTTCCAGTTGACAATTGGAAATTTTCTTGACAAAATGTCTCGCTCGATAAATGACTTAAAAATATTTTCTGATTTATAAAGCATACCCAAACAAAGTAACTTGTATTTTACAAACTTCTATTTGGAAACATAGTGTTGGAGGGTGTAACTGTGTGGATCAAGTCCAGTTGCCTGCTGCCTCAAACAGCCATGTCATCTAATCATTTTTATAAACTAATCAAGTGCCCTTACACCCCCATTCATTTTGTTCTACTTCTCTGATTAAAGGGCTTTTCTAATTGTTCTGATGGCTAGAAATCTTCCACTAATTTCCAGATAGTCTCTCCCTGTGTGTTCTTGAACCAAAATCTTTCTTAAGCTTACATTTTTTTTCCCTTTCTTGACAGTTTGACAGCATCTCTAATCCCACGATCATTCCAGTAGCATTTTTCTATATCTATTCTAGTTTCAATTCTTTATTCTTGAATGTGGGTTACAAGAACTGTGCACTATCTTCTAAATAAGGTCCCACCAGTGTCTTGTCCAATGGAATTGATACTTCCCCCATATCAACTGATAGTACCTTGCCAGATGCATTCTATTTATCTTTTTTTTCACAGCAAGATCCACCTATAATTCGGTCATCAGGTGATTGACTGCTGTGCTTGTCTTTTTCTATATTCTTCTGTTTCCAACAGATTAGTTCTCAGTTTAGAGTAGAATTCTTATTAATACCTTGGTACATGACCTTGGTTTTTTATACTGCTGGATTACAAACTGTTTCTATTAAAGCAGTCCTCAAGGTCATCCTATCTTGTCCTGTCCTATCCTATCCTGTCCTAAATGGTTGTAGGTAAATTTCAGCTTATTCCCAGTTCTTGTGTGTGTTTTAATATAAATAAAATGAAAATGAATCCAGTTTGAGATTACCATGTTCTTAACTTGGTAATATGTAATATCAGGTGACTGACTTAACCATATAGAACTTGACTCAGTGGAGATAACTTGATGTAGTTCACCTACCCCAGTACTTTGAACATTTAAACTGTTAAACCAATAAGTAAAAAAGTTTCAGGATTAAATACTGTTCCACAGTTGAAAATTCTTCTTCAGATTAAAAAATATTTAGAAATACTAAAACACAAATTGGAGCAACAAATAAATAATGAATGCAAACCAAAGTAGCTTAATCTATAAGAATGCAAAACAAAAGCTGAAAAACTCTTTGATTTACTATAAATCATTTTACATTTTAATTAAAACACTCATTTGTTCATGTAACTTTAATGTTCAGTAAAATAGGCTACTGCACATTAAAAATGTATGTGTAGATGCACCCCAAACAAATTTCTTGGCTTTAAAGTGCCACATCAAGAACCATGCTAGTATGCTAATGTGCAGTAAAAACAGGCTATTGCACATTGAATGTCCCTAAAAAAGTTTGCAGTTTCACTACTGCAGCCTAATGTACATTTATTTAGTACCTCATATTAGAGGTACTACATTTAATGCATAGTAGCAGAAGTGCATTAATGAATGTGTAGACACGCTCCTTGAGTCTTATCCAGGGGCTACTGCATTCATTAGAGATTATGGGATAGTTCTACTAACACAAGGGTTTTCAACCTTTTTGCATCATTGTACCTCCAGTGGCCAGATATAGAGCAGTGTACCCATGACCACAGGGGGGAGAGGGTGGTGAGCGGCTGGATGCGGAATGGTGGCGGCTTCCATGTGCAAGCTTCCTGTGCCCCCAGTCCGGCTGGGTTGGCGATGCTTGTGTAGCAGCATGGGATGCTGCATGGGGGCACTCTGTCCCCGCCCATCTGTGCATACCCCCTAACGCCGTCTCGAGTACCCCCATGGGGCATACGTACTTCTGGTTGACAACCCTTGTACTAAGATGGATCTGGCTTTTTATGAATGTGTGGTGTTCTCCTTGGCACACTTTCAACTTTAATTTGTTTACAATTTTCAGAATTTAAAGCACTTTTTCCCTATAGCCCCAAACTCTCACAGAATCTTTACAGTTAACCTTACGTCTTAAAATAAATTTATGACTAACCACATTAATTCAAATATATTTTATTTAAACTTTCATAAAAAAGGATTGACATAATTTAACCAAAAAATTGGATGATTGGATGATTGGGGAGGGCAAAACATTTTTAAATATATATATATATAATCTTTTAACAGATTATGGAAGAAACAAATACACAGATTGCTTGGCCATCGAAGTTGAAGATTGGAGCAAAGTCAAAGAAAGGTATATTTGTTTGTTTTACTTTAATATTTTAAATATTGAGCTGGCTTTGGGGGCAATCAAGCCGATGAAGTTACAGATGAGGCAGTTTCTTAGTACTAGACACTTAAAAACTGATTGATCTTCCTGTGTTTTTCCTAGAAACAGTGATGTTTCTTTTCTTGATGGAAACATTTTCAATTTTAAATGAGCTCATATGCAACAATGTATTTTAAATTATGAAGTAGCTTAAATCAGTAGTTCTCAACCATTTTGGACCAGGACCCATTTGTAAACATCAATGGCCAGTCCCAATCCAGTAAATAGTTTAAGTAGAAAACAGCCCCTTGGCCCTGCTGGTGCCCCCCAGTCCCTGAGCATGTGGGGTGGGAGGCATGGAGGGGGTCCCAAGCAACCCCTTGCAGGCTGGAACCCTACAGCCTGCAAGGGAAAAGCCTTCGTTTCCCACATTTTTCTCATTTAAAGTATAGTCTGTTTTTGAAGTTTGTTCATGACTCTTTCATATATTTTTGTGACCTACTTTTGAAACACTGTTTTAAATACATTTGAAGCTTTTGATGGGGCTGCCAGTCTTGTTAGTAGTTAAGTCTGTCTTTATGCTATTCCATATCCAAAATTAAGATAGTATTAATATTTTTTCATCTATGATGCTGTTAATATAGGAAGGTCAAATCCTTTATGTTGCTTACCAAGTATAAATGTGGCATACAATTATTAAAGCCTAAACTGTTGTATATACACGTTGTCCGCATGACACACATTGGCTAAACTGATTTTGTTAGTTTGTTTGTTTTAAAGGAACTTAAATTAGCTAATCTTTTTGTTCCTTATTATGTAACAAATAAAGATTGTATTGAAAGCACTGTCTACTAATGTGAACCAGTTACTTATCCTACCTTTCAAATAACCAATTTAATTCACTTAGGTTTAAAATTTTAATTCCCTTAGTGAAAGTGTTCATTGGAATGTGTGAAAGTGTGTCTTACATGATCTCCTTGTTGCATGAGGAAGTACTTTTTTGTTCATCCTGGTATGTGTTCAGATTTAAACATTGGAATCAGCATGGATTGTCTGTTTAATTTATTGGAAGTATTTATTCTGATAAAGCAAGTAATCTTTTAAACAAAGAGAAGGATCTTTTCTTCAACTGTTTTGAAGTGGTGAAAAAGGTTGTGGCCACATATGAAAACTGAAGGAAACCTCCTTAATTCAGGTAATTTACGTGGGTTTCAATTTAGGGTAAATTCTTCCTGGGGTAAGGTAGTATCTTTCAGAGGTAGCAGTTCATTGCTTCACATTTCCCTGCAACCAGCTATCTCCAGGATTTTGCCTCTAGGCTCCTTGTGTGGGGACAATTTTGTCCATGTAACCATGGCCTAAGGGAGCTTAAAATAAGAGATAAAAAACAAAGCTTTCATGAAAACCTGTGCTTCTTGTGATGGCTAAAACCTAAGAAGGACGGGGGTAAATATTTTTTTTTTTTTGCCAAGGAAAGAAAAGGTGTCTTAGGGTCTTCTGCTGCCTTACATATAAAATTAAATCATGGATAACATCTCTTATATGGATGGAAGTCTGGATGAACTCCCATGAGCAAAGGCTAAAGAGAAGTATTACAATATTGTATTCTGGGTTTGTGTTTGGGGATGCTACAAAGAAAGGTCTAGAAGAGGGATTAAAGATAGTGTTAATAAAGTTTGCTGATGACTTTGCCAGAGAGAATAAATGCATGTGCAGGAAAATAAAATGAACATGGAAAAACAAAAAACTTGTGTGTAGAGGAATATAACCTGCAGAACACATGCCTGATAGGAGTGAGAAACTTGAATATCCTTCTAGCCAAAATAAACTTAAAGTAATGGTGAACAACAAAGTTGTATACATGTACATGTATACTACACTGTACAAAAGGCAAGGATTTCTTAGGTTGATGTATCTTTTATTGCACCAACTATGTAGTTGGGATAAAGTCAGACTAGCTTTCAAATGCAAGACATGGTGAGATCTGATGAAGAATATCTTGCATAAGAAAGCTAGTCTAACTTTATCCCAACTACATAGTCCAATCAAAGATATATCACCCTAAGAAATCCTTGCCTCTTGCATAGTTTCTGGACCATCACAGCTATAAACATCACTCTTACAACACTATACAAAGAAAAAGTGAGTGTACCCCAAAGAGTTCCTGAATATTGCATCACATTTTATTTATCTACAAGACATGGGCAACTGGTGTCACCTTAGTCAAGGGGCACATGTCCCCCCTGCAACCACTCCCTCCGAGTAGGCGGAGTCCCCTGTAGGTGATCCTGCCAACCAGGGGAGGTTTCCCACGAGCAATCCTGCGACCTGGGAGCAAGCGCCAGATCATTGCTGCAGCCACTCCCAGAAGCAGCTGGATTGGAGTGATAGAGCTTGGGTGGGGGGGGGGACCAGCGCTCCTGCTTGTCTCCCCCCTGCCTATTGCCTAAGCAGTGAGCACAGACAGTCAGGGGGTGCACGTGCACCCCCTACGCATTACCACTTTTATAAGACATTCTTATCTCTCTAATCATATTTACATGGATTATTCCATTTGCAGTTATGTAAGATTCCAGTTGTGACCACAGCAGTTGTTTATGTGGGGAAATGCATTAGCAAAGTGCTTTAGATTTATTTTTGCCTCATTTAATGTAATTTAACAGCTGAAAGAAGAAGAGAGCCAGCTCAAACTAACTAGCCAAGTCTCTGTGTATTCAGGTTTTAGAATGTCTGGCCCTCATCCATCCCCTAGACTGAAAAATGAGTGTCTAAATGAGTAGACAGTAGGCTGGGGAGGAGCAGGGTTAAAACTTAGAGAGAAAATTGTTGCTCTACAGACCAATATGCCAGAAACTGGATAGAAGCAGATGTGATGCAGGGCAGCTTCTCTCAAATCCTGGTAGGATAATCCACCAAAACCAAGTAAAACAGCGGTGTCACACTCATCTGGTCCTGAAGGCTGAATGAGGGTCACTAGGTCGGTCTGTGGACCAGACCGGGACTGACTCCTGGGTCCAGCCCATGCACCACATGAGGCATGTACTTGCCCTGGGGCTCACTGTTCACACAGCTTGGGAGGCTGGCACAAGGTGTGTGCTGTCTGTGGCATGCAGGGGGAATCTGGCACTGTAGGCAATGCGCACCCTGTGCTGCCCCAGTGAGCCCCAGGGCCAACACATGCTGTATGCGGTGTGTGGGTGGGACTGGACTGCCCATGTACTCTGCATACAGCAGAGGGCCAGCATGGGGTGCACTGCATGCAGAGTCCCTCCCCCAGACTGGCTTTTCACACTGGCTTCGGCATGTCCTGATCTGGACTAACCCTGGAACTAGTATGCGGGGCCAGTTCAGTGGGGCACCTCATCTTGCACATACTCTAGACTGAACCCCAAAGCTCTGTGCAGTGCCAGGTTTATCCCACATGCTGCATGCAGCCTGCGGGCTGGGGCCAGCAACCCATGGGCCAGATTATATGGCTCAATGGGTTGAATCTGGCCCATGGGTCATATGTTTCAAGTAGGACAGTTCAGTCTACTGACTTTGTCTGTTAAAGGTGACCTGCTGTTTTGGTACTTCACAGTTGTATCTGGTAGATTTTTGTCATCCACAAAATTGTATAATTGGAAGAACATTATAATTCCAACTAGTATCTTGATGTCTTTCGTGGTGTTCAGTCATCCATGAAAATGGTTTGATTTACTGCTTTATTTTACTAGCTGATTATTTAAATTGGCAGTTATTAGCTGTATGTTGCATTGTAATGCAAAGTATGCAGTATGGTTAAGTTCTGTCTTGTCAGCCGTAAGATCTAGGCTATTTTTGGCTCTGCCAGTGGTTTTCAGTGTTGGAGAAACTGAGGCTCAGGGATTAAGTTACCTCTTTGTTTCTCATCTGTTATAGTAAAGCTTTGAAATCCATGGTTGGAAAGCCCTATAAATGAGATTAGTTATTTTTATGAATGGTAAATTAATATATAATACAAACTATAAATATTTTTTCATATAATTAGCTAACTAATGGTCCTGCGCTTTTACAAGCTGCTGAAATAACCTGTATATCTTTACAAAATGCAGAATATATTTTACAAAAACCAGATTTCCCAAGTTAATTACTGGCTCTCAACTGTTCTATAAAGAGCAAAACAAAGGAATTTCCTGAGTTTAACAAACAACAGATGCTTCAGTGTTGAGTTATTCAGGGGAGGTGAGGATAAAACATTTCGAAATGTATGTGTTTGTGTATTTTCCAAACACTAAATACTTTTGAAGGAAGCCACTTTTCAGGCTTTGTTGATTAGATATAGTTAGTTTCAGATATTTCAGGGAGAATTAAGTCAATGAAATATACCTAACCTCTCATTATTACAGAGAATGTAATGATTAGGTTTTTCTTGGTTTGTGTGTGTATTTGTGGGAGAGGGTGATTACTAAATGTAGAATCTTCTTTACTCCTAAGTCTTGTTTAAATCAAGGAAACTTAACTTCATTACTAAAATATTGTTAGGCTTTTTAAGAGTAAATATTTTAAAAAAATGAAATATAAACTCCAAAGGCACACCCATAGGTGTGTATGCGGGGAGGAGTTACCCTGCCTTTTGTGGTAATTTTTTCTCCACCCCCCCCCCCCCCCAAACCCATCTTAGTCTCTGTCTTCAAATTACACTGTCCTGTCTTCTCTGCTTATTTTGCCACCTTGTTTCGTTATTTTTTTATCTGCCTCCTGAGCTGTTCCAGTTTCATTCCACCCTTCTTTCTCTCATTTGATATTTTTTTTCACTTGAGAAAGAATTAAATGAGGCGACAATCAAGCTCCAAATAGGACCAGAGAGGTTTTTTTCTATTTCCGTCTTGTCTCCTTCCTCCTCTATGTAATTAAAGCTAAAAATATTCATTTGTAAAATGTGTAGTCTCTTAATTAATGATAACAAGTTGCTGCCATTTGCATTTTCAGCTGGTAAACCAAATATGAAATGCGTCTTATGACGTGACTTTCTGCTGAGCACAGTTGTAATTTATGCTATACGTAGACTTGGCAGGATTTGATTTTATCTGTAAACATTGATAAACAGTGATTTTTACCTCACACTCACAGGCTGATGAAAAAATGTTTCCATCATTTATAATCAAAATTTATAGTAAGGAACATAAGAAAAATGATGGCTGCTGAAGTGTGTGATGAAAGGGAGAGCAGTCCTGCAGAACCATGCTGATTGCAGTTTGCACAACTCCCAGGAGCCCCAGGGGACTAGAAACAAAGGAAGAGAAAGTGACTAAGCAGACGATGGAGCTATGGGCCAGAGGAGCCAGGACAGATGACAGCTCTGTTGCTCAGTTGGTGGCTGTCCTACAGTAGTCATGTTTGTCATTAATGAATTGTCTGCCCCTTATACTCCTAATTTCACTCAATCCTGAAAATTTTAATTGATTAAATTTGAAATAAATGCTTAAAAATAAACGTTAATTTATAAACAATGAATTCTGCCAAGCCTAGCTGTATGTGTTTGCTTCACCATTGAATATGAGATTTATTAATTCAGCACGAGTAAACATCAGTTATTCCTGTGGAAAATTATTACCATATCTTCTCAACTCATTAAGGAAGTCTGATGTGATCTCAAATCAAGTATATTTAAAGAATAGCTAGAGCTGCATATCTGTTAAAGAGGTATCCTCAAGGATAATAGTAGAAACAATACACATTGCTACATTATATGAATTACAAAAGACTTCTGTACATTGCATGCTTAGGAAAGCAATTCGCTGATTACACAGGCATAGGAGATGTCAGGGAAGAGTATGTCTCATGTAGGAGGGTGTCTGTCCAAACCCAGTATCATTTCGTTGGTGACTTGTTTTTGAATGAATGAGGCGGCATCATAATGCCCGGTCAAGGTGGCAGTAGTTTTTCCTTTCCCAATTCTTTGTACAACAGGACTTGATTTGTTTTATTGCTGTGCCAATTACAAGCCTAGAAGATTGATTCTTTCCATTTATACATAAACACAGTTTACCAAAGGCTAAAACTTTTCATTAGGAACAAAATAAGGAGGTTTTTCCCTTGAAAGAGGAATTTGTAACAGTAATTTATGCATTTTTTAACACTAAAGAGACAATACAGAGCAAATAAAAAGTCTGACTTGAGACTCTGTCTTGGTTTTAGATTGTACTAAGGAATGAGTTCTGATTATTGTAACCCCAAATTCAGTTTAAATTTTGCAATAATGTATTGGGAAGTGTACTTTGCATTTTCTGTTCAAAGGTTTTTTGGAGTCAATTAAATATGCAATTATCTGAAATGTATACCAATATAATCATGAACTGTGTATCTGATAACTTGGACATAGATTTAATATGCAGTGCTGACCAGAAAAGTTTTCTCATGTAATTGTTCCTAATAAGTACCTTGTTTTCAAATAGCATATGTAGAGAGAGCCTTAAAGCAACAGGCAAGTCTTTGACGCAAGAAAAATGGCTTTTTCTCTGGTCCTTTCCTGTTAGTAATAGTTTCATACATAAAAACTAACTTGCATAGCAGCATTATTGCTTGCCAGTTTTTAAATGTCATATGTGCAAACACCTCATACCTTGTGCATGTGTTCCACTGAGGGATTTTATCATTTCTTAAAATATATAAATGAATTGTTGCTCATTATGCAATATCATTTTTTGCTATGATTAACTGGGCTGAATCCCAACTTTCCCAACTTCCTACAGAGTAAAAATCAAGGTTGCACTTGTTAATAGAAATTTAACACTTGGCGCACAACTGTGATCATCACAGTAAACACATTCTTTTTTCCAGTATATTGTGAATCAGCATTTATGTTGTTTTTCTTGTTTCTCCATTTAAAAAATGGAAAAGTAATTATATACTTCCCTCGGCACTTTTGTATACTGACCATGGCACTATGTGTTTTTAAGGTGAATTAGATGGCATGTTTCTCAGTTTGTGATGAACCAAAAGTTCTTTTCCAGTAGTTTTTAAAACGGTGTGACTTACTCTTTTTTTATACCTACTCTACAAGAGACATGACTTCCAAAAATCAAACAGCCCTTTTTCCTTCTGAAGGCCAAGTCAAGGCTCTCACTTATGTCCACATAACTCCCATTTTCTTCTAGTTATAGCTGCAGTGATACCAGTGGCCTCTCAAGCACTTCATTGTGTTTGGGCAGTTATATAGCTATGTTTTGCACAGAATTATCAATTAAAGCAGAAAGATGGACCTTTTTTGCTGTTTCTTGGATGGTTCCATATTATCTTAGTCTCATCCTCTGATTTTGTGATATTGGATATTAAACTTGGCCTAATATGCCAGCTGCACAAACCCACTGCTGCCTTCCTTTTCCCATGCCCTATTGCACCAATTGGTATTGGTGCTACCCTCTGCTGTTTTCCAGGAGGATTTGCATTGAACTGAGATTCTGAACCTTTTTATAGTTGAGGCACTAAACAGACTCAAAGAAAATGTTAGTTCTTAATTTTCACTCGGTTTTTGACTAGAGAAAAATAAAGGCAACACAGAATAAATGAACATGGAAAAACCACAGTAGGTCAGAAGTGTTTTTAACAGTATGAATTCTTATTTGACATCCCTAGGTTTATCTTGTGAAATGTTTTTGCTTGCATACCTAATAGTACTAACATTAAATAACACTTTGCAGTGCCCTTGTAAGTATTTCAAGGCACTTCAGGGTGTGCTGCAGCACCCTGGTTGAATATCATTGGTATAGAACTTCCTTGGGCATCATAATAGGGAGGAGAATTACTCTTGTTACAGAGAGACTCTGATTGTTCTACCTTCTGCCCCAAATTCCAGTAACAGAAGACCTTGTGCTGCTGTTTATCAATGCTTTTTAAAATCAAGGCAGGGAAAGCAGAAGCACTGCAGCAGCACTTTGCCTTGTATAAAATGCTAGTTCTTTGGTTCAATGATGGAAGAGAAACATTTTGTGTAATGAGCAGCTTCATTTTCTGCAGCACAGAGTGCTTTCCTATTCTTTTTTACTAATACTAATGCATCCAAACTGCTGACACCTAACAGGTTCACAACAAAAATGACATGTCTGTGGTTCTCTCTCGCTACTTTTGCTGTTTCATAGATTTCACAGATTTGATAAACATTTGGACTGGAAGAGACTCTGGAGGATCATCGAGTCCAGCCCCCTGCCCCATAGGCAGGAAGTCAGCAGGGATCATAGGACCCCAGCAAGATAAACATCCAAATGTGTCTTGAAGGTGTTCAAAGTGGGTGCTTGAACCACCTCTGGTGGTGGTCTATTCCAAACCTTGGGGACTCGGACAGTAAAAAAGTTCTTCCTTATGTCCAGCCTGAATCGGTCGCGGCAGAGTTTGTGACCGTTTGATCTTGTCATCCCTTTGGGCACTCTGGTGAACAGACATTCCTCCAGATCCTGATGAGCACCCCTGATAAACTTATAGGTGGCCACCAGATCACCCTTGAGCCTACGCTTTTCTAGGCCGAAGAGTCCCATG
This sequence comes from Crocodylus porosus, assembly GCF_001723895.1. Lineage (NCBI taxonomy): Eukaryota > Metazoa > Chordata > Crocodylia > Crocodylidae > Crocodylus > Crocodylus porosus. The sequence goes on from NW_017728951.1 coordinate 59,753,931, forward strand.
GCTCTCAGCCTCTCGTAAGGTCTGTTTTCCTGACCTCTGATAATGCACGTGGCTCTCCTGCACTCTCTCAAGCTTCTCCACATCGTTTTTGAATTGTGGAGCCCAAAAATGGACGTGGTACTCCAGCTGTGGCCTCACCAAGAATGACATCCCGAGATTTGCTCGAGAAGCATCTATGGATGCAAGCCAGCATTTTGGTTGCTTTATTAGCCACAGCATCACATTGAAGGCTCATGTTCATCTTGTGGTCAATCATGATCCCCAAGTTCCTTTCATCTGTAGTGCTAACCAGCGTAGCACTGCCAAGCCTATAAGGATGCTGCAGGTTTTTCTTCCCATGGTGGAGAGCCTTGCATTTTTCGGTGTTGAACACCATGAGGTTCTCATCTGCCTGTTTCATGAGCCTGTCAAGATCTGCCCTCTTGTCCTCAGGTGGGATGCTTTACCCCAGAGTTTGGTGTCATCAGCTGTTGGTATTACTGTGAAGTGGCAGGGATGTCTTACCATGAAGAAAAGAAGCTGTAGAGAATACTTAGGTGGTCTAGGATCCTAATATAAAAACAGCTCTGTAGCTACAAAACTCTTTACAACTGTGATTTAGACCTTTTAAATCTAAGATTGACACTTACCTGCCTGTACACAAACGCCAGGAGCTTGGGGAATAAGCAGGAGGAACTCATCCTCCTGCTTAACCCAAATAATTATGATGTCATTGGGATAACGGAGACCTGGTGGGACTCCTCCCATGACTGGACCATGGGTATAGATGGCTATACGCTGTACAGGAGGGATCGAGTAGATAAAAGGGGCGGGGGTGTAGCTCTCTATGGTAAGGAAAGCTACTCATCCCTGCAAGCTGATGTTGGTGACCAGGGTGGATGACTGGAGACCCTATGGGTTAAAATCCATGGGGAACAGGGGACACAATGGTGGGAGTTTACTACAGACCTCCCACCCAAAGTCAAGAACTTGACCAGGAATTTGCCGGGAACTGGCTGAGGCCACATGCTCCAGGACCATATTTGTCATGGGTGACTTCAGTTACCCAGACATCTCATGGGAATATCACTCAGCAAAATCTGAGCGGTTGCAAAGATTCCTATCACGCATGGATGACCTAACTCAAGAAGTCTACGGGCCAATGAGAGGTAAAGCGCTGCTTGACCTCGTACTGGCTACTGGGGATGACATAATTGGTGACCTAGGGATTGATGGGAAGCTGGGTGACAGCGACCACGAGCTGATCACCTTCACTATCTGCCGTAAAGGTGGCAAGTCAATCAGCAACACTGAAGTCCTTGACTTCAGGAAAGCCGACTTTGACAAGCTCAGGAGGCTTGTCCGTGAGGCCCTAAGGGACCATGACCCCAGGGGAAGGAGAGTTCAGAAAGAGTGGTTGCTCCTCAAGGGAGCGATCCTTGATGCACAAGCTAATTCTATTCCATCTTGGAGGAAAGGCAGCAAGAAGGATCCCCCTGGCTCTCCAGGGATCTAGCAGACCTCTGGAGGCTAAAAAGAAAGGCCTACAAAGGATAGAGGATGGGATTCACCTCCAAGGAGGAATATTCTGCACTGGTCCAGTCTTGCAGGGAGCAAACCAGGAAAACCAAGGCTGCAACTGAACTCCCACTAGCTTAAAAGTCCTTTTTCAGATATGTGGGAAGCTGGAGGAAAAGCAAGGGCAACATTGGACCCCTGCTGAACCAGATGGGACAACTGACAACAGACGCTGAGGAAAAAGCCAACCTATTAAATGGGTACTTTGCATCAGTCTTTCATCAGTCCCATGGGACACCCATGCCCACTACGGGACGGGGAGGTCTGGATGAGGGATATCCGCTGCCCTCCATCAATGCTGACCTCGTGAAGGAACACCTTGAGAGGCTGGATACCTTCAAGTCAGCTGGCCCTGACAATCTACACCCCAGGGTACTCAAGTAGCTGGTAAGCATCATAGCCCAGCCTCTGGCACAGATCTTTGAAAACTCCTGGTGCTCTGGTGTAGTGCCCAAAGACTGGAAGAAGGCCAATGTGATGCCTATCTTCAAGAAAGGGAAGAAAAGTGGATTCGGCAAACTACAGGGCCATCAGCCCGACTTCTGTCCTGGGGAACCTCTTAGAAAAGTTTATTAAAGAGGCCATCCGTAATGGACGGGCCGACACCAACATCCTGAGGGATAGTCAGCACAGGTTTGTTGCGGGTAGGTCTTGTTTGACCAATCTCATTTCCTCTTACGAACAGGTGACCTATCACCTGGGCTAGGGAGAAGAGATTGATGTCATATATCTTGACTTCAAAAAAGCCTTCAATCTGGTATCCCATGATCACCTGTTGGCGAAACTGGACAATTGTGGCCTTGGCTCCACCACGATCCGCAGGCTGGGAAATTGGCTCCATGGTCAGTCCCAGAAGGTAGCAATTGACAGATTTCAATCATCATGGTGCCCTGTGACCAGTGGGGTCCCCCAAGGCTCTGTCTTTGGACTCATATTGTTCAACATCTTCCCTAACGATGTAGACACTTGTATCAGAAGTGGACTGGCCAAGTTCGCCGATGACACCAAACTTTGGGGC
>NW_017728951.1:59756605-59824126 GCF_001723895.1 Crocodylus porosus
AACCCATGCTGGTTGCCCCTAAGCATGCAGTCCCCTGCTGGCCCCTCCTGGATGTGTGCCAGCATAATTTTCTTGAACAGCTTGCCTAGGATCGAGGTAAGACTAACTGGCCTAACTTGCAGAGATTGAATCGATTCAGCCTCTAGCTTTTTGACTGTCTGTACTTAGCCCAGGAGACAGTATCCTTGCAATTGAAACCTAGATGCATGCTGCTATTCTTAAACTTGTCAGATGGCCAGATTTACTGATAAAGTTAAGTGCATCACACGAGTCTAAATATTTTAATTGAATTTAAGACTGCTGTCAATGCCAAAAAGCACTGACAGCAGTAGACAGTTGTTAATCTTTCAGAAGAGCAGTTAACTGTTGTTATTGAAGTGTGACAGCAGCCTTGACCACTTCCATTTTTAGGAAAGCCTGTTTACTGTCTGACCTCTAGAACATGGACATTGTCTCAACCAGTATCCTGCCATAACATTCTGCCTCTCTTAAGAGTAGACAGTGCAAATAATATATGCACAAGTATAAATTACATTAAACTGCTGCTTCTGGTAACAACTATGTCTGGCATAATGTGCAAGATTTTCTTTTGTCTACTGAATCACTTCATAATTGTCTGTTTAAAAAACCAAGAAGAAATGGCTAACTATCAGACAACATTCAGCATTTTTCAACAACAATATTCTTGTAAAGTGCTTAAATTAATGTCTAAAAATGTCTTTCCTTACGCTTCAGATGTGTAATGCATTCCCTCCCCTTCTTTTTCCCCTTATGTTCCCTGTTTTAATTTGATCTTATTACATTATTCCTGTTAACTGTCTTAATATCTGCAGAATTATCATCTTCCATGTACTACTATGCTTCATTCACCTCAAGGAATTTGAATTTAAAGGAACAGTAGTGTAAAATTAACTGCTATCCCTAAAGATGCAAAGTCCAATCGTGACCCTACCAGATGGCACAAAAAGATTATTTCCTCCTTTTATCCTGTTCTATTTTGGGAGGGAACATTTTTTCTTTGTTTCTGTATATCTTTATAAAAGCATATTTCAGCCAATGACTATAGACTTTTTAAAATAATTGGTGGATATTCATTTCTATATTTTTAATTTACCACACTTACCAGAATGCAAGACACCTTTGAACTTAAGATACCTCCCAGTAATTAGTATCTATACATGAAAAATTATAACAAATTTAAAATTTTGAGGGTTTTCTTAAAATTCTTCCCTCCCACCATGCAGTGATGAGGGAGTTAAGTGGCTTGACCCCTGCCCTTCCTGGCCTTTGTCTCATGCTGCCTGCTCCCGACTCCCTGGTACTTGTCCCCTGTGCCCTTTTGGTACCTGCTCCCCCTTGCAGGTCTGCACCCCCTGGCACTTGCTTCCCATGCCTTCAACCCCCTCTCCCCCTCTTGGTGCTTTCTCCCCACTGGGGCCAGAGCTGGTGGGTAAGCAGTGGATAGTAACAGTCAGCAATAAGATAGGCCAGCACAGGGGGGAGAAATACAGGAAGAATGGAGGCAATAGGGCAGGCAGTGACTGCAACTCCAACTCCAATGCTGAGCCTGGGTCAGGGCTGGAGTTGCAGCTGCAGCATCCACTTCCTCCTCCCCTCCCCTTACTCCCTGCCCCCCTTGTACTTGAATCCAAGATGAGGGGCTTTTGATGGGGTAGAAACCTCATCTTCTTTACAAGTAAATGCAGTGCTCGTGGTGTATAGTTAGAATTGGCTTAATTCGATGTTTATGTTTTTATTATTTTGATGATTAAAATTGATGTTTAGTTGAAAGCATTTATTTAGATTTTTATGGATGACATTTTTCAGGGCACAATTGGAGGCATGGGGGGCAGACAATTTAGTAATGACAGTATACTATTAAGCTTTATAAAATCATGTTAAAATATAAAATGTAAATACCCATATCAGTATCTTACCTCCTTTAAATCATTCTGCCCATTTGGTAGTATATTTTTTTAAAAGTGAAAAATTTAACAAAAAGACCAGAGATTATTTTTTTATATTATTTTTAAAGTTATTGGAATGCATAATTTGGTAGATCCAGCAGACTGGTCCAGATTTCTAAAGCTGCAAATTTGAGTCTGTGTCTTTATTGTAATACAAAATGCTGAGCTGTACAAGTCGGTCTTCAAAGAGGCGCATGTAACATTTATCTTAAACTTTTGTGAACAAATGGAATGATCTTTCCACAGACACCGAAGTTACACTAGACATGGTGGACTGGGTCTCGCTTTTCCAGTAATCAAGTGCTATTATGATGGCATTACAGGTCACTTCACCTGCTATGTACAAGTCAGTCATGACTGAACTTTTCTAAAGCCTTGCAAGGGGAAAAATATGCAGAATATTTTCATAGTCACTGTAATTGTGTGACAACTGAGCCTTGATAAATAAATGGGTCAGACACTTCACAGCTGGCAAAAACAGCCTGATCCATAGTCTGTCTGGTACATTGTGGAATATGGTTGCCTTCAGTTTGCTTTGAACTTCTGAAGCAGAAGCAGACAAGGTTCTTTGTATAGATGTGATATCTTTTATTAAACCAACTAAATTGGTCTAATAAGTTGGCAGCAAAAGCATGCATTGCAGATGAAAAGGGCTGCCCTTTAGAGCCCATTGCCTTGAATTCCACTTCTTTCAAAACATGATTTGCATCAGCAGCAACTTGAAGATCGCAGTTAAGCAGAGTGTCAATACAGTGTATCTGAGCTACATTTGTTTCCATTTGCAAATGAATGGCATGGATTTTCCCCAAAAATGCACAAGCAAAAGATACCTTGCTGCACAGTTCTCTCTGGTTTCCATTGTTCTTGACCATCCCATGTAATTTTGCTGCTTTTAAAAAAATGAAAAGCATCTGTCACAGTGTCTTAACGTGCATGAATGCATTTTGCAGCAGACTTTAAAACCACTCACCCTTGCTTGTTGGCATGTTTAAATAACATACTCAATGGGAAATGTACTCAAATTTGCTTATGTCATAGAATCATAGAAAATTAGGGTTGGAAGGTACTTCAGGTGGTCATCTAGTCCAACCACCTGCTGAAAAGAGGACCATCCCCAACTAGATCATCTGAGCCCATGTTGTGGAACTCATCTGTTTAATACCTAATCAATGCAAAAGGTGAGTCACTGTTGATTGACACAGTTTTTCGATGTTCGGCCATACTCTTTCAACACATCTTGAATCCAAATTGACATGACTTCTGCACTACACTGAAGAAAAACAGGATTTGAATAGAATTTTATTTACAGACTTATTTTTAATCAGCGTAAAACGCTGCAAGGGAATGAATTGCTAGGTGTCCTGCAAACTTGAGGATTTTATCGATTACTAAAGAAAATTTATCACCACTCAAAAGTTCTTTAATCACTGGTTGGTGGTGGGAGAAAACTTGAGGCAAGCATTTACCCTAACTGTCGGGTGCTTATTTGTGAAGCAGAACAAATTACATTGCTTGAACCCTAGCCTGCATTCCTTGAAATTGCCTCAAAGCACAACATACATATCAGATCATGAGGAAAATCTGCTGCTACTTTCTTCCCTCATTTTTTCCCGAGCAGGCTTCCATCGTAGCCTGTGTTGCCTTTGACTTTCTTTTAACTTCAAATGCGTTTTACTGTTCAAACGTTCAGAAATGCAATTTGCCTATTGCCTGACTTCTGTCTTACAAGCTTTGCAGTGCAAAATCTCCTCATCTCCTTTCCAGTACTTTTTTAATGGTTTTTAACTGTAGGTCAGAGTATTTACTGCAGTGTTCCTCTATAGATTTTCTTTTGCAACCCATTATTGAAATGAGAGAGAACAAAGAAACAATTATTAGTGCAGTTTAACCACCTCCTGCAACAAACATAACCAGGGACCAGAAGAGGAGGGCAGTGGCACTCTGGGCCCTTGGGGCATCTGTGTGCCCTGCTGTGAGCAAATGGGGACCAGGTCAGGCTCAGTGGGAGTTTAGCACCCTGCCCCAAGCATGCAGGGGCCAGGCAGGCTGGGCACAAAGTTGGGCTCCCTGTCCTGAGTGCACAGGCCAGGCTTAATAGGATTTTGGCACCCTGCCCCAAGCACACAGGGGCAAGGCCAGGCTAGTGGGAGTTTGGCACCCAATCCTTGCCTGGGATCTGGACAGAGCAAGTGGTCGGTGGCACCAGGCTCCCAGCTGCCAACAGCTCTGTTTCTTCAACTCCCCCTCCCAGTACAGCCCTCCCAGCATGGTCCCCAGTTCCTGTGGTGGCTGGCTGAGCTGCTGCCAGAAAAGCCATCTGCAGGCAGCGCAAGCTGGCACTCCCTTCACCTTGACTGTGTTGGCATTGGATTTATGATCCAGATACCTTGTTTTGGGTGGACCTAAACCTTCAGACCAACCATGATCTGTCCATTTGATAATAGATCAATTTTATTTATATGCAGTGTTAGGAGTCAAGGTACATCTGGCCAGTACTTGAGCTTCACTCTGAGGTTCTCTCTTAAATGTCAGATGCCAGCAGCCTTGAGGTTGAAGGCTGAGGGCCCTCCCCCCCATCCCACCACAGTGGGGTGAGTGAGATGGGCTGGTGGTATGCCATCTGGCCATAGTGGCTTCAGGTTCCCCTCTCTGGGGTCCTTTGCTGGTCTGAAATCCCTCCTTTTGTATTCTTTTTCTCCTGATAACTTTTCATTCTCAGGCATTGCTAATCAGTCTCTCTCTGGTTATTGTACTGTCCACATTCTGTCCTATCAGCATATTCATTTGTTTCACAAACCCATCACATGCACACATCCTAATTTGGGCTCTCCCAGTCTCCTCCTAATTTGGTCTGTTCCCCAAAACCAGGAATCCTAAGGGCTGTGCAGTTGAGCACAGTGAATTGGTTCCACCGTATCTCATGTTATGGACCAGTGTGGCACATGTCATCTGTTTCCCAGCCTGTGTGTCTGCTTGCTGCTTGCCTGAGTCAGACATAGCGAGCCTTGAAGAAACTGTCACAAATAGGCTTTTAGAAATCAGTTAAACCTTGCCATTGCCCTGGACCATTGCTCCAATGCATATCTACTTTACCCACAAGCCAGTTCCCAAAAGCAAACCTCAAAATACCATTTTCTAGCCATCAGACTGCAGTGGCTGCTATGTGTTTGTGTGTCCATGCGTGGTGCTCCCTGCCCTGGATTTCCTTTCCCCTGTCCCAGATGGATTTATTTATTTTAATATCCACCCCCACTCCACACCAATTTCAATGATTACCAACAGAAAATTTTTTTTGCTGTTGCTCTGTGAGCGTCAAGTGAAATTTAAAAAAAAACCTTCCCTTTTATAGTATCTTTAGCCTTGTTTGGGGTGTTATTAAAAAAAACTGATGGCAAAATAACTAGTTTTATTTTGCTTTTTGTCCACTTGTAACACTGCTATTTCAGAAACGTCTTAGATAACAATCTTTAACCTATTTTGGTACTGTATTCTAGTTGTGAACAGAGCATGTACTGTTCCTAGAACAGTCATCCTAGAGAATATCTGTATAATATAGTAATGAAAGAGAGAATGTAAATGGACATATGTACAAAGTTTAAACAGGATGTCGTCTGCATTCTAACATTTCAGTTCACATGCATGGGGTTACTTTAAGATTAAAAAATGTGTTCACCCTGGTCACCTTATTGCAATTGAAAAATCAAGATATCCAGTTACTTCTCATTGTATATACTTGCCTTCTAAATTTTTTTTGGCTTGGAGAATATACATAAACTAGTCACTTTTGGGTTTTATTCTTTCATGCTGTTACAGCATCTGGATTACAAATTATACAAAATTATTCTATAAATTGTAAAGTTATCTGTAAGTGATGGTATTAAAGAAATGCTTGAATTGGTTTTGTCTTGTGAAAATTTTTCATACAAAGTTTAAATTGTAGCCAAATTTGATGTGATGATGGTGTTTTAACTAACTCCTGTAAGAGGTGAACCTGTTGTGACAGGAAGGAAATCCCACTGAAACACCATACTACTTGATAGGAATTCACTGAAAGAAATCAATGTTTTCATTTACATTATTAACATGAACTTTTGAAACAAAGTGGCTACTATAATAGAAATTTGTCAGTTGCACTTTCACATAGGCAATACCAACCAGGAATGATTCCAAAGAATAACTTTCCAGATTGGTAAAGCTTTGATGCACCATAAAAGTGACATGATAAAATTGATGAAGCAAGACCTGGAGTTTAGTGGACTGTGGGTATGGACTCTTCTGTAATTAGTCATAGGCTTGTCAGGTCTCATCTTGCAAATAAAATTTAAATGTCTACGCTTTCTCTTGTCTTTCTCAATTTAGTTCTCAAAACCTGTGAGAGAGGTATAGGGAATAAGGAAGACAGCTGAAGTTCTTATAACCAATATAGTAAGGTAGAAAGAAAAAAGGAGTGAGAGACTTCATGGCTTGTGGGCCTTTTTTCAGGCCCACAAACCATATGCTATAGAGATTTCAAATTAAAAAATGGTTAATAAGTCAGAGAAGATGGTAATTAGCATTCTTATTGTGAAATACCAGTAGTGGCTCATGCCACAAGCTGGCGGGGAGCGGTGGGGGAGAACGCTAACGCACAGCTCTCTAGAACATAGCATGGGCTGTGTTGATTTCCTCTTCCTGCTGTCTCCAAGGTCTCTGGGATTTGTAGTTGAGGATCACAACAGCAGGACTCTGCAGGGTGGCTCATCACTTCCTCTTCCTGCTTCCAAGTGCCTCTGGGATTTGTAGTCCATATTTGCAGCCAGCAGTAAGTTTTTAGCAGGGCAGGGCAGCTCTGTATTAAGGGAAAGTGAAGTTTCACCCTGGCCCCAGACCCCAGCTGCAGTTTGCCTGGGGGAGGGGGACAGTCCCTGCCTTCCCCCACCCCCAACCTTTCTCTGCTGAAGCAGACAGCCCAGGGCTACAAAGCATGCTGAGATGCTAAGGGACTGTGATTTAACTTGAACCAGGAATGGGTCTGGGACAGAAGTTTCATAAACTAGTTTGACCCAAATCAGTTATTTCTGATGCTATATTCAACCAGGTTTATCTTAAACCAGTTTCAGTCATTTTGAAACTGGTTTATGTGCACTGAACTTTTGTTCTGTTACAGATTTAAAGCAGTTTGATGACTTAAGCTGGCTTATGTGTAACTTCAGTCCCCAGCCTATATGCATGTGAAACCACAAGGGCAAGTATCTGAGTTTACAAACTGTACCCAGTTATGCTCAAAAGATCAACTACAACACTTGTAACAATGAACAGGATTGAAAATTTACAGTGTCTTCATTTCCTAATATCTTTTGTAATATTTCCTTTTGGGAACTAAGCTTTTTTTTTTTTTTTGTCCTTTTCATATAGCTCATATAGTTGGGTTTCAGAGTTTTAAAACAATACTATTTTGAACTGTGAAAAAACTGGGGAGGGTAGGAAGACTTCACTCATTTTCTAATTTGAAATGTAAATAAACCACTTTAAATCTTGGACATGATTACAATAGAAGGGCGTAAACTGTGAAAACGTGACGCAGACATTGGGTTGATCGAAGCCTCATGATTTGGAATGAGAGAAAACGAGTTAACTGATTTGCATTCTTTGGGTGTATAGAAGGGATTTTTTTCCTTATTTTTTAGACCAAAAAAATGTTCATGTCTTGTGCCATAGATGCCTTTGACAAATGAGAGTAACCAGAAGGTAAGGAAAGTAGAAACTTAGAGACTAACTGGTTCAGAGAGGCATGAACTTTTATTGGCAATGCCTGCTTTCATAGCATCTGAATAAAGTAGGTTGTTGTCTGTGAAAGCTCATGCCTCTCTAAGTTAGTTGTCTGAAGTCAGGCAGAAGATAGGACTGGGTGGCACTTTAGAGATTAACACAGCTGACTGCCTCTGAACACATCATAGTTAAAGAAAGAAAAATAATCCATGTGTTGCAGTTAAAAGCAGTGGCACACTAGCTGTCAAACTGCATTTGTAAAAAATTCCTTTAAAAATGAGGTTTACAGTTTACTGAAAATTGACAGACTCAGCCTAAAGATAGTAGGTATTCTGAAATAAAAAAGTAACTGTGTAGTGGTAGCTGTCTGACTTGAAGAGGGCTCCTCCTGCAGTTGCTCTGTGAATTTTATCTGTAGCACATAGTAGCAGATACCCAAGTCAGCTTTTGGAAGTCCCATGCTACCTGTGGCTTTTGATATAGTGTAAGCAAGGGATTGCGGGGGCAGGGGACAGACATCTTGCCAGCAGCCTTGGATGCTGTCTTGTTGAGGGGGTACAAAAATAGCTTCAACCATAGTTGTTGCCCCAGGCTTTGCATGACTGCCCTAGGTATGCGGATGTGCTGCTATGCCTCTGAGCTTTTAGGTTCAGTACCAAGCCAGAAAATAGAAAATTGTGGTTTTAGGTTGACTCGAAGATAAAGAAACCCCACAGCACACAATATAACTTTCAGGTAATATACCACTTCTTAAAATCCAGGCCAGTTTTAAAAATGAAAATGTCAATTTGAAATGCAAAGTCAAATTTGGTTTTGTTTCAAATTTTCCTGGCCCCTTTTTCCCAGATGATTTGGGACTTCATTGATTTAGGCCAAACTTGAAAAATAGTTTGGTCTCCCAAGAAGCTGTATTTTTCAGTAAATATATGATTGGCTAGAAAAATGTCACCTAGCTAGTTACAACCTCCTGGCCAGAAGTAATTGCAAAAAGATATCTTACTTGCCAGTATATGAGAATGTAATTTTGACATCTTTACAAAGTGTTGATATCGACTTGTATAATCATAATTTGCATGCCTTCGGAATTGGAGTCTCCTCTGCCAGTGAAGGTTAGATGATGTGGAACAAGACTCTTAGGATTTGACTTAACTGAATTACAGGAAGGCAGCTCATACAAAAGTATTCCAGATACTGTGGCAAAGTGGTCATTCTGGGGAAAAGTCTCTGTAGTGTCCTTGGAACTATCCAGAATGCCAAGGTTGTAATATTTAGCACTTTTTGTATCAGTTTACATAGCAAGACTTACAATAGTGGCCTAACCTCTTGATCAATTAATATGGTAATAATGACAGTGTGTCTGACTGCAGTAGTTCTAAAATTCTTTTTAAGTGCCAGTTTATATTTAAAAACATGTTGGCATTTTTGGGCTTCAAATATTGATCCATTCCTAAGAATTAAAAAATGATGACTCATTCCCTAAAATCATGAAACTGACTTAATCTTGTGCTTCTTTCTAAAGAATACATTTGAATTCCTCATAGGCTGGAGAATGGCGTGGGCCACCTGGGCCATGGCCCAACTAACTTTTAACACGTTAATTTAACTAGCTATGCAGTTAAAAAAAAATAAAAATAAAAAAAAAACCAGCTATACGGTTTTAACCAGAATGACAATTGCAGATTTGAGAGTTGTTATATAAATTGACATACTAGAAGTTGGTCAGGCCCTGGCCTTGGTAGCCCACCCCATTCTGCAGCCTATGGAATTCCTTTTATTTGCATTCTGGCTTTCATATTTTTAGGGTTCTGTCTTTAAGTTTATGCAGACATTAGGGCTACAAATGTGGGGTTTTGTGGTGGAGGCAGGTTATTTTTTGGGAAGTTGTTTTCTCTGTACTCGATTTCTGAAGGGTTTAGAGTTTTAGCAACTTCCTTGAGTACTGCGAGACTGACAGTTTTAAGACTGCAATGCTGGATTATAATCAGCCAGAAAGACATGGCATACTTTCATGCTTTGATGCAACTCCTGGTGTGATAATATGGAGTTATGGTGCATTTTTAACATGAGCCTTTCTGAATCGCATTTTGCGGTCTTGTCTATGGTTTTTTGCAATTTTCAACACTTGTGTTTTAAATGCATATATTACTCTTGCAGAGAAGACCTCTGCATAAGTAAGCAAGCTAGCATGTTATCAGGTCAAAGGTCAAACATGTTAGTGAAATGTGGAAATCTTTCTAGTTCTATTCCCTTTGGTACAGCTTGTGTATGTTCTAGAAAGATTACCATATATTCACTAGAGGACCTTTCTTAAAAATATATACAATAGCTTGAATGATGGAATTAATATTAAAAGCTAACTGAACTATAGGAGTTCTTTGCAGCTTCAATCACTTATTTTGCCACTTAGCTTCAACCTTTTTGGTCCTATTACAGGGGCAGGCAATTCTTTTGGACGGAGGGCTGCTTACCCAGTTTTGGCAGGCTGTCGAGGGCCGCATGAGTAGCCCTGCCCCTTGACAGGTGCCCCCCCAGTCACCATCTTGGGACCAATGTCCCAGGGCCAGCACCAGTCAGGCCCAGAGTGGGGCACAGGCTGGCAAGGGTCTGTGGAGCCAGGCTGGGCTGCACCAGCAGGGAGAGAAGGGAGCTGGCCCAGCTCCATGGAGCCCCTACCAGCTGGGACCCACCGGCACTGGCCCTGGACACTGGTGCAGGCCCCATGCTCCTGCTGGCTCTCACACCTGTTTACTCCCAGTGTCTCCCAGGCCTGCTATACAGGCAGGGGACAGTGCACAGCCCTGATTCCCTGCTCACCGGCAGGGAAGAAGCTGGTGCTGAGTGCAGGGAATAGCGGCCCCTCCCCCACCCCATGGGCAGCGCTCCCTGCTGCAGGCTCTTGCAGCCCACGTGGGGCTGTCTGGAGCAGGCACAGGCAGCCCCATGTGGACTGCAAGCAGCTACAGCACGGGACACTGGGCATGGGGCAGGTGAGGGGATGCTTTTCCCCGTGCTTAGCACCAGCTTGTAACTCAGACCGCTGCCAGCCTGGGCTCCAGGCTTGCCTGCGGCAACAGCAGCTGTGGCCCTGCCGCTTGCTGCAGTGGCAAACAATGCCTGGCATGGAAAGTGGGGGGGGCTTACAGCTGCTGTCGCCACACGCAGCCCCAACGGGGGAGCCCAGAGCCATGCGGGCCCCAGGCTGGCAGGAGGCCAGGTTACAAGGTGGTGCTGAGCACGGGGTGGGGGAAAAGCAGTCCCTCACCCCCCACCCCTGTGGCTGGCACCCCACGCTGCAGCCACTCACAGCCCACATGGGGCTGCCTGTGCCTGTTCCAGACAGCTCTGTGTGGGCTGCAAGTCATTGCAGCAGGAAGCGCCGGCCGCAGGGCAGACAAGGGGCCACTTTCCTCCGCACCGGGAAGGGGCAGGGAAGGAGCCCGGAAAAAAGCTAAGCGCGGTGGGGGAGAAGCAGCTCCTCACCTACCCCATGGCTGGTGCTCCGTGCTGCAACTGCTTGCAGCCCACGCGGGGCTCTCCGGAGCAGGCACAGGCAGTCCCATGTGGGCTGCGAGCAGCTGCAGTATGGGGCACCGGCTATGGGGCGGGCAAGGGGCTACTCTTTCCCATCCCCCATGCTCAGCTTTTCCCCCGGCCACTTTTCCCCAGGCTCCTTCCCTGCCCTCCCCCCCCTTACCTGAGCTTCCTGTACCGGGGCAGCCATGTGCTCCCAGGCCAGAAGCCCCGGCCAGGCGGGCCCTGCTGTTGCAGGAGCCCACTGGGCTTCCCCTGGGTCCTACTGCCCTTGGTCATTTTTGACAGAAACCAAGGGCAGATAAATATTTAATTTTCTAAATTTTTTAGGAGCCCTGAGAGCCAGGTAGAATGGCCTCATGGGTCGCATGCAGCCTGCAGGCCATATTTTTCCCATCTCTGTCCTGTTACCTTTTGTCATTTTAAATCTCCAGTTAAAGGATTGTACATACTTTGAAAAAGTTCTTGCACTGTTTAATACTAGGAATCTAAATACCACAAAGATTTGTTATATATTTTGAATGTTTTTGGTTGCTAACTTTGTACAAGTTTGTGTTTTGAGTTTTAGCTTTTAGTGCTGTTTTTAAGGTTGATTTCAAATAAAAATTAAAGTTTCTATAATCCCCATGCAGCAATTTCTCTTATATCCACTGGTATTTAAAAGCAATGCTTGAATTCAAAATTGGCATAACACTTTGTCCCATTGCTGTATTAAAAAGCTGCAAGTTTTAAAGTGAAGATGAACTTCAACATTCTGAGTCCAAATGTCAGAGAAAATTAAATGGTCCTTTGCCAGTTAGGATTTGTGCCCAGTCCAATTACTGTCATAGATTAAACTGTTGTTCTGCTCTCTAGTCATCTTTTAGTCAGTGCTGAAGTTCTGATATAAAAGCTTTGATAAATGTTACCTTTTAGGTAATTTAAAAAATCCGTTATCAAATTTATCTTTATAAGTGCTTTGCCTGGCTTGATTTGTTTTGCTGTCTCTTTCACTAGCCTCTTAAATACTCATTCCCAGCTGGTCCATCTTTTGTCTTTTCTTCCCCTGGTAACTCATTGTCACATTATGGATCATTCTGTTCTGCAACATAAAGAGTTTCTTAGTAATTGAATGTGAACCTTTCAACAAATCTTTGGGTTCAGTACAAATATTTAATTGTTACTCTGGCTATTTAATAAATTGTATTTGCCATGCACCTTTGACTTCTACACTTCGAACCCTGCCAACTCAGTAATCTTCTGCCACCTATTCTAACCGTAGTGTCTCCTTGAAAGAAGAAAAATCAATCAAATACATAATGTTTTCTCCTTTTTTGTTCTAAATAGGAAAATTGACAGCAAAATTACACGAACTGGTAATCAATCCAAGCAGTAATTTAGAACTGCAGTATAAAAAGGTGTGTACTCCAGTATCCCATGATTTGACAGAACTGGGAAATAGCTTCATACTAACTGCATAAAGAACTTCTAAATGATGGTGGGATACACAGTACTTGTATCTAAGCTGGGCCCACTGTTTGTTGAGCACATCTGAGAATCATAGAATTAGAGACAATTACATGAGGGATAGACATTACTATAAGGGAGAAGAGAAGGCGGCGGGCCCCGAGGAATCCCACCTAGACGCCCCCGAGAATACCCCACGCGCCCAGGCTCAAAGAGCACGGTGGGAACTTACCCTTTGCAGGGACACAGCATGAAGGAACATCAGAGAAGCCCGGAGCAAGATAAAAGGGGCACCAGAGCCGGCTCAGGAGGGAGCGGATCTGGAAGGAGCAGGTGGAGGAGTCGACGCCAGTGGGAGTGCTCTCCGGCAGATCCGAGCCACTTGGAGGCGCAGCCGGACTTTCTGGGGTAAGCGGGGCTCGGGACCCAGGGCATCAGGCCCAACAAGGCCGAAGAAGGCTGAAGGCCGCGAGGAGTGACCAGGACCCTGTATGGGCTGGAGACGTAGGGGACGGCAACGGGACAGACGCTGGGACGCAGGAGTCGCCAGTATACGTGTTTGTTTTTTCTTTCCCTTCGGGTGATATGGGCGGAGCAGCCCATTTCAGAGTAAAAAAGGGGGAATTCCACACCCTTCGGCATACGGGGGAGCACCAGGGTCGGCAGTTGAGAATTGAAGCCGGTGGCACACCCCAGGTGCCCTCGGCTGTGGTATTTTTTTGTTGGCTGCACCTTGTTTTCCTTTTTGCTATCTGGAATGTCATAAATGAATGACCAATCCGGTTGGACGGTCGCACCCGGTGGATCGGGCAAGGGTGTAGGGGTGGAGGAGCCCTCATCAACCTGAGTGAAGGAGTCTCATTTCTGGACTGTACATGCCGGACGAACTGAACCCATCTGAATCATCATCGAAGTTGTGACAGGCGAGACAGGCGTGTACGAACATTCACCCAGTGGTGAGTCACTCATTTGTCCTGCAGTGGGCAGTCCTGAGATGGGGAGGCGGTACGGACCGCGGCTAAAGATTCACTCCCCTACAAAGTGGTGCATTGGCCCGGGAACGCGGCAGTGGCTTCCTAGGCTGGACTAAACATCCAAATGGAGCACCCAACGGGACTAGCAGGGGCAGAACCCGGGCAGCAAGCCATAAATTTAATGGCTCAGCTGCTGCAACATCAGCAGCAACATTCTTTAAGACAAACTAGTGTACAGGAACATTTGATACAGCAACAGCACGTGCCCAGAAAGGGCCATGGAACTTTAATATGCCCAAGATGTCTAAAGAAGGCGACCCTGAGGCCTTTTTGGAGGCCTTCGAGAGGGTGGCCATAGCCACGGGAGTGGAAAGAGTAAAATGGGCCAGGTATTTGGGGATCTTGCTGATTGGACAGGCTCAAGCGGCATACCGGGCCCTGTCCCAAAGCAATGCCCAAGATTATGACAAAGTCAAAACAGAGATTTTGCAGAGACTGGATATAACCCCAGATAGGCACCGCCAAGCGTTCTGGGAGAAGAAACCGCGGGAGGCAAAAGTCCCCCGAGCTTTGTGGCAGGGACTGATGGACCGAATGAATAAGTGGCTACGTCCTGAGGTAGCATCGAAAGAGGAAATTTGCGACCAAATATTATTGGAGCAGTTCCTGACCAACCTGGAGGAGGATACCCAGCGCTGGGTGAGGTGCCATGGCCCAACGACATCTCGACAAGCTCTCCAGTTGGCCGAACAGTTTGACGCAGCACAAGGGGAGTTGAGACGCGACAAAGGTACACGAGGCCAGGACGTACCATTAAGGAAGGACAGGGAGATGAAGGGAGAAAGGAGGGCGAGTCTGACTAACCTGATCTGTTTCCTCTGTGGGAAACATGGACATATCACATGGGTTTGCCCGCAGGGCACGCAGTGGAGGGGAACCAAGGACCGAAGCCACCCTGAAAGATCTCCAGGAGCAAGAGAGGCCCCAGAAGGGGAACCAATGGAGTGCGGGGTGTGTACTAGCGTGACACCAAGTGTACAGCCCCTCCCTGAGGTCCGAGCATGGGTCGGGGGCCACCCCCTCTCGGCAGTAGTGGACACAGGATGTGCCCAATCACTGGTACGCCCATCTCTAGTAGATTGGGAACGAGCACCTCAATGCGTTGGAGTCCAGCTTGTGTGCTTGCATAAACGAAAATTGTTCTTCAAAAGGCGCCTGATGGAAGTACGGGTGCAAGGCGTCCGTCGGAAAATGCCCATTGGTCTAAAAGAGGATATCCTGTACCCCATGATCCTAGGGCGGGACTGGCCCGAGATATTCGAGATCATCGATACTATCAACAGATCGGAGAGCCTGTGGGAGGGGCTGATGGGGACTGATCCCGGGACATCAGACGATCTGGAGCTAGAGACGTTAGTGAACAGCAACCAATTTCAGGAGGCTCAGGAGGCCGACGAAGAGCTGAGACCATTTAGAAGAGAAGATCCTGTGGAACATGACCAGCAGGTAAGCCCCCCCAAGTGCCAAGCATCGGGTCCCCGGGTCGAAGTTAGAAGAGGGTTAATGTATCGGATCAAGCGGGGCAGGACAGCGGGGGAAGAGGTAGCCCAACTCGTAATACCTCGCCCCTATAGGGAACCCTTGTTACGGCTGGCGCATAAAAATCCCCTCGGGGGGCACTTAGGAAAGCATAAGACAGAGGCCCGCCTAGCCAGATGGTGCTTCTGGCCTCACATGTATGAAGAGGTCAAAAATTTTTGTAAAACCTGTGACCCATGTCAAAGGGTGAGTTCTTATAAGCCCTCAAAGGTGCCCCTACAGCCAGTGGTACGGGAACCATTTGCCTGAATAGCCTTGGATGTTGTGGGCCTGCTTCCCCGTAGCATAGCAGGACATCAGTTCGTGCTCGTCCTCATCGACTATGCGACCCGTTTCCCAGAGGCTATACCCCTGTGGACCATAACAGGACCCAAGGTGGCGGAAGAACTGATGAAGTGGGTGGCTAGATTTGGGATACCCCACGAAATATTAATGGACCAAGGGTCGAATTTTATGTCAACGGTCCTAGGAGCCCTGTGCAAAGTGTTACAGATACATCACCTTAGGACAACAGTATACCACCCACAAACAAATGGGCTGGTCGAGCGCTTTAACGGTACCTTAAAAAGGATGTTGCGCTGCTGTGCTCAGGTCGACCCCAGGAAGTGGAACTTACTGGTCCCACCCTTATTATTTGCAATACGAGATGCCCCGCAGTTGTTGCTGGGCTATTCTTCCTTTGAGTTAGTTTTTGGTCACCATCCCTGCAGTCTATTGGATGTTGTTCGGGAAGGATGGGAGGCAGACCCGGGTCCAGGCAAGGGGGCAGTGGAATATGTCCAGAACTTACACGAGCGGCTCTGAGCGGCTAGAGCGATGGCCCATGATAGCCTGGAACAAGCACAGCATCAACAGAAAGAAAGGTATGATGCGCATGCTAAAGCCTGAGAATTGTGAGCTGGGCAAAAAGTGCTAGTGTTATTACCGAACTCAAACAGCAAATTCCTAACCTGTTGGCAGGGGCCATTTACAGTGATACGGAGGGTAGGCCCTGTTGATTACAAGGTCCTACGGGAAGGGGTCAAAAGGGAAAAGCAAATCTACCATATTAACCTCCTGAAGGAATGGCATGAGCCACAGGGCCTACTAATCTCCCTGGACCCTGAGTCCGATGAATTCGGGATGCAAACAGGGGATAATCGGCAGAGTCCCATAGACCCCAAGCAGATCCCGGTAGGGAGCCAGCTGAAACCCCAACAGTTACAGCAACTACAAAGCCTCGTAAGGGAATTCAGGGACGTTTTTACAGATAAACCAGGGAAGGCCACCGGAGTGGAACATCAAATCATAACAAAGGGAAACCAGATGGCATGGGAAAAGTGGCGTAGAATCCCTTACCATCGATACCAGCCCATTAAGGAGGAGCTACAAAAAATGTTAGAGCAAGGGATTATCACGCCATCCCGTAGCCCATGGCGCAGTCCCCTTGTGGCCGTAACGAAACCGGACGGGAGCTTGAGGCTATGTATCGATTTCCGGAAATTGAACACGCTTACTCAATTTGATGCATTCCCTATGCCTCAGGGAAACGAATTAGTCGACGTCTTGAGGGGCGGGATATGTAAGGGAGAAGAGAAGGCGGCGGGCCCCGAGGAATCCCACCTAGACGCCCCCGAGAATACCCCACGCGCCCAGGCTCAAAGAGCATGGTGGGAACTTACCCTTTGCAGGGACACAGCAGGAGGGAGTGTCGGAGAAGCCCAGAGCAGGATAAAAGGGGCACCGGAGCCGGCCCAGGAGGGGGCAGATCCGGAAGGAGCAGGTGGAGGAGTCGACGCCAGCGGCAGCGCTCTCCGGCAGATCTGAGCCGCTTGGAGGCACAGCCAGACTTTCTGGGGTAAGCGGGGGCCCCCAGTGGGGCTCGGGACCCAGGGCATCGGGCCCAACAAGGCCAAAGAAGGCTAAAGGCCGTGGGGAGCGGCCAGGACCCTGTACGGGCTAGAGACGTAGGCAACGGCAACGGGGCGGATGCCGGGACGCAGGAGTCGCCGGTATATGTGTTTGTTTTTTCTTTCCCTTCGGGTGATACGGGCGGAGCAGCCCATTCCAGAGTAAAAAGGGGAATTCCCCGCCCTTCGGCAGACAGGGGAGCACCGGGGTCGGTGGTTGAGAATTGAAGCCGGCGGCACACCTCAGGTGCCCTCGGCCGTGGTTTTTTTTTGTTGGCTGCACCTTGTTTTCCTTTTTGCTATCCTGGAACATCATAAATGAATGACCGATCCAGTTGGACGGTTGCACACGGTGGATCGGGCGAGGGTGTAGGGGTGGAGGAGCCCTCATCAACCTGGGACCCCGGAGTGAAGGAGTCTCATTTCTGGACTGTATGTGCCGGACCAACTGAACCTATTTGAATCATCATCAAAGTCGTGGCAGGCGAGACGAGCGCGTACGAACATTCACCCAGCGGTGAGTCACTCATTTGACCTCCGGTGGGCAGTCCTGAGATGGGGAGGCGGTACAGACCGCGGCAAAAGATTCACTCCCCTACAATTAGACACAAACTAGTTTAAGTGATTAGAAAATGATTTAAACCTGTAACAGAACAGATGTTCAGGGCACATAAACCAGTTGGAAAATGGCTAAAAATGGTTTGAGATAAACCTGGTTGAATGTAGTATCACACTTAAACTGGTTTGAGCCAAATCAGTTATGCAATGATTGTCCCAGACCCCTTGCTGGTTTAAGATAAACTAGACTCCCCCAGCATCCTGACATGCTCTCTGGGCTGAGTGGGGCTCTCTGCTCCCTGGCTGCGGTTCCAGCAGGGACTTGCAAGCTGCTTCCTCCCCTTCCCCCCACCCCTGTTAATCAGGAATTCCCCCCTCCCCTTTTCCCTGCTGAGAAGTATCTATGTATTAGCTAGCAGACGTGCTGGCTTTGGTCTGCGCTGTGACAAAGGCAGAATCAGCAGGTAGCTGGTAATGTCCCTCTGTTGTTTTCTTAATGGGGTGATAAGCACTGTTAACTATTCCTTGCTGGGCTAATCGGAGCATCCTGCCAGGGCCTAACCATCCCCCTCCCCCAGCCCTCAGCTCAGTACTGTAGAGGGGAAGGAAGGGCTGCTCTAGCACCCTCGGGCTTCTAGCCTGAGTCACTGCAAGCATGTGTCTGCATTTCTGGAATGACTAACCTGCAAAAATTCTGCATTTCTTAGACTAACCTGCAAAGATTGAATCAATTCAGGCTCAGGCTTTTTGATGTCTGTCCCTAGCCTTAGGGTTGGAAGGGACCTTAGGACATCATTTAGTCCAACACCTTGCTTAAAGCAGGGCCAAAATCATCCAAACCAAATCTTTGTCTCTCGAGGTCTTAAAAACCTCCAAGGATGGAAATTCCACCACCTCTCTGGGTACCCTGGTCCAGTATTTTACTACTCTTCCAGTGAGAGAATTTTTCCTAATCACCAACCTAACTTCCCTTGCTGCAGTTTGAGACCTCCTGTAGCACATGATTTACATGCACTGAGCCTCCAGCTCTCATCTTTGAGACATCATCTGCCCAGGTAGTCTTTCATCAATTAAATGATTTGCTGGGTGGAAACACTGTCGTCTTATGGTTGTGTGCAATGGCAACTCTGGCTAATGTGATCTGGCTTGTCTAAATGACTGTAAATATTCAGTTATTCAGTTAAACAAGCATGCAAAAATATAGTTTTTAAACCTTTTCAGAGCATGGCATCTTAATACAGATTTGTTATTGGAAAATCACAGAATAGCAAGTTCTCACTCAAAATGTTTGTATGACTTCTTTGCACTGAGTACTATAACAGAGAAATTATGGGAACAGGTCAGGAGTCTGGTAAACCGAGACTGGAAACCTGGGGAAGGAAATGCTGGCTGGGATTTGGAGGGGGCAAGACTTGGAATGATTAAGTGAAGAGGCTAGAAGCTGAGGGGAGAGGAGGAACGTAAGCTAGGATTTGTTAAGTGGGGAACCTAGGACTGGGTGTCTTTGAAGAAAGGGTGGTTGGAACTGGGAACTAGTGGTAGAAACAATGTTGGGGGAGACTGAGAAGGAGAAAACTAGTTGGGAGACTGGCTGCACAAGGAGACTAGGACTAGGAATTGTGTGCACTGAGGTGGCTTGATTTAGTAAAGGGGAAGGACTGTGAACTGGCTGGCTGGAGGTAAGAGGACTGAAAGTGGATGGGAAGTGCATATGGAGAGAGTTCGGCAGTGACTTGGGATAAGGGAGGATGGGATGTCAGGAAGACTGGGAATGGTAAGCCCAAGTTGGGTAAGGAGACCGTAACTAGAATAAGAAACTCCAGGATTCAATAGATAAGAAAGTTAAGTAATTTTGTCTTGATACTCATTCATTCCTTTGGAAGGGGAATACTGTTAAGCATTTCAAGTAGTTTAAATCTCAATGCTGATTTAAGGATGCAAATAAAACAATTTATGAACTGATTGCATGTACACCAAGAAAACAGCCATAGAAAACAACAAATTTAATAGTCATTCTACATGCTTTTTCATATCTCTTGTACTAGGGATGGCAAAGCTGGTCAGTTGACCAGTCAAATATGCAGCCACTTGACTAGTCAATAGACTGCAATATATTTATTTTTGATGAAAGATTTTAGTTTTACAAGAAAATTCCTTTTTTTGTAGTTTTCTTGACAGATATTTTTTCGACGCATTTAATAGAAAATTTGTGCTCTTTCTCTGTATTACTTGGACCTACTGTAATTTTTTTTACAAGTTTTGACCAATATTTGACTGGTTAGTTGACTGAACTTTATTTGACCAGTCAAATACCCAAAGATAGGTTGTATATATTGTACCTTTTGATTTACATGTATCTGAGATTTAAATTCTGGAATCAGATTATACATTTGTTTATTTTATGCCTGAATGTGCACCTCCCAAGTATACTTATAGATTCATAGATTGTAGAGTTGGAAGGGACCACAGTGGATCATTGTCTGACCCTCTGGCAGGAAAGAGAATTGAGGTAAGATGACGCCAGCCAGGTGACTATCAAGTCTCCTCTTGAAGACCTCCAAGTTAGCTGATGGTACTACCTCTCTTGGAAGCCCATTCCAGATTCTTGCCACCCTTCCTGTAAAAAATTTCTTCCTAATGTCTAACCTAAATCTACTCTCCACTAGTTTGCACCCATTATTCCTAATTACTCCCTGGGCGCTCTGGGAAATAGTGCATCTCCAATTCCCTGTTGACATCCCTTGATAACCTTATAGGCGGCTACAAGGTCTCCCCTCAGATGTCTCTTGTGAAAGCTGAAGAGATCCAAATCCCTCAATCTCCCCTCATAGGGTCTTTCACGGAGGCTGCTAATCATGCAAGTGGCCCTCCTCTGAACCCTCTCCAACTATGGCCTGATCAATGCTGCAGAGAGGAGGAGCATCACCTCCATTGCTATTACACGACAAAGTGCAATGGGCCTTGTTGATGGCCTCATTACACTACCGCCTCATGTTCATCTTGGAGTCAACTATGACTCTAAGATCCCTCTCAGCCTCTGAGCTGCTGAGGAGGTCATCCCCCAACCCATAGGTGTGCTGGGGATTCCTCCTTCCTAGGTGGAGTACCTTACATTTATCTTCATTGAATTGCATCCTATTTCATTGCTCCCATTGATCCAACTTGTCCAGGTCAACCTGTATCTGCTTCCTGCCCTCCGATGTGTTAATTTTGCCCCATAACTTGGTATCATCTGTGAACTTGGTGAGGGTGCTCTCCACACCCTCGTCCAAATCGCTGATGAAGATATTAACACCAGTCCAAGGATCGAACCCTGCAGGACCCCTCTGCCCACCTCCAGGCTGAGAATGACCCATCCACCACTACTCTCTGGGTTAGGTCTCTAAGCCAGTTGGCCACCTGCCTGACTGTGTAGGTGTCCATTCCACAGCCTGCTAGCTTCCGTATGAGAATAGGATGCAAAACTGTGTCGAAGGCCTTCCTAAAATCCAGGTATGTGACGTCAGCCTCAGTTCCTGTGTCAAGGCAGCGTGTGACCTGGTCATAAAAGGCTATAAGTTTTGTCAGGCAGCATCTACCGGTTACGAGCGTTTCAATATCTTCATTTTTTTCCTCATCAAATAAAAAGGTTAACCATAGGATACTCAGGATCAGAATGCTGCCCTTTTGGGGTCTGGTTCACAACTGGTTGTCTACATCCCTGCCAAGCACATCCTCTGCACCAGGCGTGACAGCAGTTGCAGCCTGGTCCATATTGGTGAACTTAATGGGAAGAAGGTCAACTATTTTACCATAAGTGAAATAAGACAGGGAGACGGACTGTTTTCATAGCTGCTAAACAGCACAGTTGTGGTCTTATCTCTCTTCCTTTACTGCATATTTAACACGTGTCTCTTCATCTCCATAGCAACCTGCTAGGCAGCTGAATCCTCTAGCTTGGCATGCTCTGGTGTTAGGACACACTAATGGAAGGAGAATTCAAAATTACTGCTTTACTGTTCTATTGTCAGTAGAATTTTTTTTGAAGCTTTTTAGTTTTGGTTCCCAAAGTTAAAGTGTAGGTCTGACTTTATAGCACCCCTGTAAGGTTTTTAAAATCCTGGCATTTAAATGTTTTTCCTCATTGTTCCCCATGACAACAGAACCATTAGTGTAGGTATTCTGTGTCAGCTTTGCTGTTTACTACATATAAAGCAAAATTTTTACAGCTCCTCCCCCCCCTTTTTTTTGTTTGCTTGTTTGGGGGGGAGGGGGAGGTTGGTTTTCCATTTAATCAAAAAAAGAGGGCAGCATTCTGGTTCTGAATATCCTATAGTCTAACTTTTTATTTCATTAGGGAAAAAATGAAGATGTATTGAAACTTTTTTAATTCACCCATTTTATTTGTGTAGTCATTAACATCCAGGATCAGTCTGTGATGGGTCTAGAGCTGTGGAGCAGTTACCATGACTAGTGTTTTCCCCCTAATGAATCTGGCTCAGATGGTACTCGCAGGAGGTTGTTCTTGGAAGGCCTTAGGGATCGGTGAGGAAACAGTCCCTCAGGTATCTAGAACCTAGGGCATTTGGGCTTTATAGATCAAGAACAGCACCTTGAATTGCTCCAAGAAAACTATGGGAGGCCAGTGCAGAATCTGTAGTAATATACTCGTAGCAGCCTGTCTCATCAGATGACCACAGTGGTCTGCACAAGCTGCAGAGTGTTGCAGCCTTTTCACTAGATGAAGCTTGTGAAAGGCACTCCTAATCACTCCCCTACCATCTGAAGGTCCAGGTGCAGCAAAGTTTCCAGGAGCATCCAAAAGCTGAAAACGGAGTAACAAAAGAGGCCAAACCTTATTGGTGTTAGGTGTTCCCAGCCATTTCCCACCTTCCCCACAAAGTCATGAGATCTGCCATCGCGTCTCTCTCTTCTGGATTGAGCTTCAATTAGTTCATCTACATTGAATTGACTGCAGTAATCTTCCCCAAAAAGAGGGGGACTGGTAATGGTGTGCTAGATGAGGGGAAAGTCTATGCCAAGAGCTGTTTGGTTTTTTGTTTGGGGTTTTTTGTGTGTGTCTGTGTGTGTGTGTGTGTGTGTGCAAGGACTGGACTTAATAACATTAGGCACCTCGCCTCCCCAGATCACAGCATTGACAGCCCCTGCTAAGAGTAGTCCTAGTCTGCCCCAGCAGACTTCTACAGATTGAAACAGATTAGAGTCTGGTTCACAACTGGTTGTCTACATCCCTGCCAAGCACATCCTCTGCACCAGGGTGACAACAATTGCAGCCTGGTCCATATAAACCACACAAGACTGAGCTTCTCTGTGCCTGAATTTAGACTGCCGCTAAATCGGTGGCCTCCATGTTTTGTCTGCAGAGTAAATGGCAAACTCATCAGTGGACTGTGGGTGACCAATTTCTGGATGGAGACAGCCTGGATTTTCCAAGCTATTCACTACATAGAGCAGTTACAGTGGACAAAGCTTTGTAGAACCAATGGCAGTGAAGAGTAAAATGCAACTTCTTTGTAGCTCACATTGCTGCAACATAGTCTTTAAAAAGATCTATGCCGTAATCCATTTCAGTATGTGTTGAAAGCTCTCTACACTCTTGATTAAGTTTTCTTGCATTCCCCATATACCAAGGGAGTCTGTGATGCTGCAGCAGTGGGAGCCTTTGTCTTTGTTTATGGCCACAGTTCATGTGCTGTTCCACAGTTTGACCAGGCCATTGACCAAGTAGCTATCAAGGTGAGTTGAAATATTCCCCAGAGTTCTGGAAGCTCCCTAGCTCAAAAATGAGGTAATCTTTCATAGGAAGAAAAAGCCAAAAACAAACAAATGAACAGCAGCAAAAAAACTCAACCCATAGTATCACAGAATATTAAAACATATGATGACAAGCCAATTTTTGGGTGCAGGGAAATTATTCATTTGTTATTCTATAGTAAATAGTAATTATCCTGACATAAATCATTCAGTATACATGGCTGTTTTTAAGCTGCTGAACTCAAACTTGAACCCGCTAAACTTTAAATTTAATCAGTTAAAGAGGAGGCTTATCTGACTGGCCAGAAGATAAATTCCTTATTAACCCATGTGGCTACAGAAATGCAAGTGATTTGTCAGTATGGGAGGAGATCTTGTGATGCGAGAGAAATGGGAAAAGAGAATCGTTTGTGAATCTTTTTTTCCCTCCTTTTGAGTAGCCATAGGAAAGAAACTGTTATAGTCTGGACTGTATTAGGATAGCAAAAAAGTTAGCATCCAAATGACTTACAAGCCTAAGTCCCAATGAGCTATAGGGAAACATGGGGCTGCTTTACATCTACTCCAGAGTAGGTAGGACACTAGTTAGAGTGGCTCTCTGGAGCCACTTTAATTAAAGCGCCCACAGCATCTTTTGCATTCAGTGTCCTGTGCTTCTGGTGGCGACAGTGCTTTACCTGAAGCTCATTTAAAAAGCTTTAGTTAAAGCACCCCCACCAACATTTTGAAGTGTGGGGACACTGAATACACATAGCATGCTCCGGCAGCCTTGGTGTTAATTAGCATGCTTCAGCAGACTCGATTAATCAAGCCTACTCTGACACATGCTAATGAACATGAATTGGAGCAAGTGTTCAGCCTGCGTAAAGGTGCCTATGCTTCCCAAGTATTTGAAAAACACTTTAGAAATTGGGGCTAGGCTTCTAAATCACTAAGTATTTTGAGTTTTTTTCCCCTTGCCTCTGTTTCAAACTAACGAAGAATAAACTTTTCTGATACTGAGTCCAAAATATTGAGAATGTAGGGTAATTTGTTGAAAATGACTGGGGAATAATTATTTAAGAATAGTAAAGAATTGGATCAGAATGTATTTACTGTAAATGAAGACTTTATCTATCAATCTGTGCAGTTCTGATACATTGATTTCCTTAGTTTCAATACCTGCTTATTATCAAAAAAATTGCTTGTATTGTGTTGCTTACATTCATGAAAGACTTCCAAAGATATTTTTAAATATTAGTTGTTCATAACTGCTGTTTACACCAAGAGAATTGACATACTATTGCTTTAACAGTAATCAAAATTAACTCTCTCTCTCACACATGCGCGCGCACACACACACACACACACGATAACATGTTTACCAACAAGTGTTTTGTTATATATTTATTATATATATATATAAACACTCTTCACTATATGCCCAAAACAAAACACTTGTTGGTAAATGTGTTCTCCTGTGTAAGTAATAAAAAGTTACTTTATAAATGCCCTTTCCTTGTCTGTAAAGCCCTTTAGTTGTTCTAATATTACTGTGACAGATTTGATCTGGGACAAGTAAGACCAAAATGAAAGGAGTTGAGAAGGAAGGAAAAAGAAAAGCTTCAGTGGAGAAGAATGACATCTTGACCAAGGGAACACAACTAGAACATTAATTATAGATGCTCGTCACATTTCAGCTGGTCAGTGGGCCTCAACATGCCGTCTGGTTCTGTCTGACCAAGATCTCTGTCAGAATCTCCATGCTTTGAGGTTTTTAAGACCTGGGTAGACAAAGCCTTGCTTGAGATGATATAGTGGGCATGAGCAACTGGTGCCTCCTGAGTTGGGGGGGGGGGCACTTGCCCCCCCCCAGCGGTCAGTCAGCAACCAGGAGGAGTGGAGGGTCCCTCCATGGCCAATTGCACTGACACGGAAGTGCCACTGGGACATCTGGCCAGTGCGAGGCCAAGGGGAAACACCCCCCCCACCCCAGTCAACGCGATCAGCCACTGCTGCTGTCAGAGGGTGCAGTAGCACTTGGGGTGCATGTGCACCCCCTATGCATTGCCACTGATAGTGGGGGATAATCCTGCTTTGAGCAGGGGGTTGCACTTTCTGAGGTCCCTTCCAAGCTTGTTTTTTTTCTATGATTCTCTGGTTTGCTGTAAGAAAGCTGTTCCTAATATCCAACCTACATTGACCAGGAATAACGGTCACAAGCTGGCAGAGGGGAGATTCAGACTAGACATCAGGAGGCGACTTCACAGTCAGGGCAGCTAGGGTCTGGGACCAGCTTCCAAGAGAAGTGGTGCTGGCTCCTACCCTGGGGGTCTTTAAGACAAGGCTAGACAATCACCTGCTGGGGTCATTTGACCCCAGTAATCTTTCCTGCCATGGCAGGGGGTCGGACTCGATGATCTGCTCAGGTCCCTTCTGACCCTAGAAACTATGAAACTGAAATTTCTCCTGCCTGTAATTTGAGACCATTGCTCCTGGTCTGTCTCCTGCTGACCCAGACAAGTCTATCTCTCTCCTCTTAATAATCACCCTTCAGATATTTGAAGTAGAGGTGCACCAATACATTGGTCCATATCGTATAAATGGAAAATTGTCATTATTGGCAATCGGCTTTTTTCGCTGATGCAGCCAATAATATCACTGATGAACGTGGCTGTGTAACTGCAGCATGCACACAGCCAGGAATGCATCCCAGCAGCTTGGAGAACAGCATCCAGCTAGTAAGTCTGTAGGATGCAGATCAAGGCCTCCACAGTGAGGGTGGGAGTGGGCCTGGGGCTAGGGCAGGGATGGGTGCTGCCTGGGTAGGGCAGGGCATGGGATGGAGCCATGGCTCATCAAGGGATTAGGGGGAAGCTCCCACTGCTGTGTGCACCCCAGCAGGAGGCATGGATGCATGTGCCCCCTGGATCTCTGCATGGGTTGTGGGCAGGCTGCCTGCTATGCTGGACTTGTCCCAGCAGGTGGGGCTTTGCCTGGACTGCACTCAGGGTGGGTGGGAGCAGGGCAGGTAGCAGTAGCACTGGGAATGGGGCTACAGTAAATTTCTGCGTGGCTGTTGCCTCCTCCTAGTAGTCCCGCCCTCCCAACACTGCCATCACCTGCTCTGAGCACAGCTCTGACCCAGCTTCCCTGCTGGGAAAAGTCCAGTGCAGCCTCCGGCCCTGAGCACACAGCAGCAGCCCACCCTTGCTCCACACACAGATCTGGGGGACACATGCATCCCCCAGGGGCTGTACACAGTGGCAAGAGCCTTGCCCCCAAGACCAAGCAATGGCTCCATCGCATGCCCCACCCTGGCTGTGCAGCGCTTGCCTCAGTCCCACACTTCCCTCGCAATGGGAGTCTCAGTCTGTACTCTTCCTACCCCTTCCCCCTACAGACTTACCAACGAGATACTGCTCCCCAAGCTGCTGGACTGCATATTGGCGATCAGATCAGTATCAGCCAATGTGGCTGGTTAATAATCAGCCATCTTCATTGGTCCAAAAAATCTTGATTGGTGCACCCCTAATTTGAAGACTGATATCAAAGTCCTCATTGGTCTTCTCTTCCTTGCATTTTTGTAGCAAATAATTATGAGGTTAGAAGTTGGCTTACAGAGTGCATGGATGCAGGTGTTTCTACTGGCCCTGCTGTAACCCAGAGTATGGCTGGCTTACCCACCAGTCATCAAGTGAACCAGTGCAGTGGGGACAACCAGTTCCTTGTCCTTTGCTTATATAGAACTCTATCAGTGAAGTTGAATGGAAAGACACTGTAGGAATTGTCTGAGGCAGGGCTTGGGGAGCCTCGCATCCATTTCAGCAGAGAAACAGAATCTGCTATATGTTGTAGGTGGAAGTTCCCCAGGTTTAACTGAATATGGCTGGAAGGAGCCATAGTATTCACAAATAAAATGGCATACAGAAGGTGCAAAGGATCAGTTTGGTCAGGTCACTAGGATGCAAAAGTATTGTCCTTGAATATGTATTTGTGTTTAAGACAAGTAAGGATGAAGGGAGGGAGAAGGAACAGTTAGTGCAAACATAAAGGATTACAGAAGATGCATGGTTGTGAAGAGCAGTGGACTGTTGAGCAAAAAGAACAGTAGACAAACAGTTTAAGGAGGTGAACAAGAGGAAAGAGACTATGTCATGGAAGACATGAGAAAAGAGCTTAACATGACAGCTAGGACTAAGTATTTTGTTCCTAGAGTATGTGTGAACAACAGAGAACTTACTTCATTCTTTCTTTTAAAAAAAGAATACATAAAATGTTATAGTTAAGTGTTTTTCTGATTGAGCCAAACAAAATATGTTTGGGGATTAGTTTTGCAGTAGTTTGAGTGTTAATAAGAAACTGACTTTAAAATACAGTAAGATGTATATAGCAATTTCCTCTGAGTGCCTCTGTCCCAGGTTGTACTGCCAGGTTTTTCTGTGTGCTATTTATTTTTCGTTTTAGTGATCACTTTTTTTCTATTTCCAGGTATCTTTACCTTTCTCTTTCTCCTTTTGTGGTATGAAAGAACAGTGCATATAGGGGGAAAATACTCTGTTCCAGCAAGCAGTGCATTGAGCTGTCATCAGAACTGAAAATCGTGAATGATTTTTTAAATTGTTAATAATAATACTTTCCTTTGAATTAGGATTCAGTGATGTTATCCCTACTATGTTTTCCCTTGGAGTCCTAAGAAGCTCACCTTTCTCATGAGTCCCAACTGTAACTTCCACTTTGCAATGGCCTTCTTACTTGAGCTATGCAATTGATGGCTTTGGTTTGCAAACAATAGTAATGGAGTGGGGAGCATTTGAAGTCAAGTTGTAAATGCTTTTTAAAAATTTTAATCAAACAATTCTTATGGCTCAATAGAATCCTTTGTTAGCTCAAACAAAATGCTTCACTTTTATTCAAGTAGTTTTAAACTACTTCCTTTCCAAATGAATGGAATTGTCTAAATGAAAGTCGTTTCAAATAAAAAAATTATTTTTTAAATGTAGAAATTAATCCAGCAAGGGCAAAGTACAGAGTTTCATTCCAGACTATGTCGTTTGTGTTTTTCATTGTATCCTTTATCAGGAAGCTCTCTGGTCTGGGTATGGACCATGTGAGGAATATTGTGTTGAAATCTATACATTTCATCTAAGCCAGGGCTCTCAACCATGAACAATTCAACCAGCTGTTAGAGGAAGGTGACTTTCAACATGGACTTCTGTATTGTGCTGAAATGTGCTGGCTGAGTTATGGAGCTTTCTTTAAAGCACTTCTTCAAACTGTAACATGAGATTTTAAGTATTTATGACTAAGAAAGACAGGAAATTTTGGCTGAACTTCACTATGAAGAAAGGTTCAGGACCTTATCGTCTTGGTGGACATAATGGGGTATCTCAGTACTCTGAATGCAAGTCAGAGCATGACAGGGCAGAGGCCAATTATGACAGAGGTTTACAGCACTATGCGTGCCTTTGAAATGAAACTGTCTCTTTGGAAGAAAGCTCTCAATGCAGTGTGGCACATTTCTCCACCTAGAAATCACTCTTCAGTGCCTCTGCGATTTAAAAGTAATGACTTATTACTAATGAGGGTTTGAAGAGAGAAGTGGTCAAAGTTGCTGATCTAAGGCATGAATTCCAGAACAGGTTCTCTGACTTCTGGAACAGTTTTCAGACTTCTCAGGACCCAGTTTTTTGTGCCCGGGGAAGATCTTCTGAACAACTGATCTTCAGTATAACACTATGCTGAAGGATGAGCATTCCACAGTTAAGAAATTTTACTGATAAATTGGAGAGAGTTTTCTAACAATAAAATCCTTCTCATCAAGGATTGCAAGCACTTAACTGAGAAGCTTTCACACTTATAAACATCAGCAATTCAAAGCCACATTCAAGGTTCAGTGACAATCACTTGAATGCCATCCTAAAAGTGACCTTGGCACAGCTCTTGGAACCAAAAATCTAGGAGCTGATTACAACAATGAGGTGCCAGATGCCCAAGAGTAGTACTATCAGTTTGTAAGATGTTAGAGGTTGCAAAAAATGTGGGGGTATTTGAATGCAATTTTTTTACATTTTCTGTATAGGAGCTGTATAGGAGCATCAATACTTCATGAAAATTGATTTATGATTTGATGATTGATGCTGAAAACTGCAAAAAAAATGGTGTGCTGTAAAGTATAAATTGAACTGAGTGAGTAATACATTCTGGTGAAACATTATAGGCATGGCCAGCGAGCACCTACAAAACAAGATTATGGTTTATCAGCCAGTTTGGGTTTGACACCTCTAATTGATTTAAAGATTAGTTCTTTAGCAGGGAAGGGCCCAAGATGGGAGTGTACCATAACTGTAAACTGGAAAATTAAGCTAGATCAGAACATAACTGAATTTATCGATATTCAGTGACTTACAATTTTGAGAGCAGCACCTAGGCTACAGGCATTTGTTCTTCTATTTCATTTTAAACTTTCTAATAAATAGTGTTATATTTTGTTCCACTATCTCGTGTTTAGAGTTCATGTTTAGAATGATTCCTGTGCCAAAGACTGGACAATCAGGAATGTAGCTATTTCCATGGTTTGTGGGGGTGGGTTTTAAGTTTAGATCCTTATGGATGAATTTTATGTAAAATTAGTTGACTACCCATTTTCAAATATTGTATAATTTCATTTATCTCTAAATTATCGCCATTTGTATTTTGCATTTGGAGAATATTTAATTGTGAGAGAGGTTGTGGACTTTCTGTGGGGGGTTTTTGCTGCGGTGTGGAGGTCAGGGAAGATTTGGCTTGTTCTCCACAAATGGTTAAATTAGGGGTGTCAAACTTGTTTGGCCCTGTGAGCTGGATAAGTGGTGTGGAACAGGTCCAGGACCTGGTAACTGGTGTGAAGCTGGTCCTGTGATCAGGCCCTTAGACCCCCCCTGGCCCCATGCCAGATCCAGCATGCCTGGCACCTCCTCTGGCTGGTCCAGGATTTGGTGGAAAGGAGCTGGCATTCCACTCACTTGGCTGCCATCATGGGAAGAAGCTGCAGTGCCAGGCTTCTTCCTGCGGTGCAGCTGGAGCTCCAGCACTCACGGAAAGAAGCTCAGCTTCTTACAGGCACTTGGCTGCTGCCACAGAAACAAGAAGTGGTGTTGGAGCTCCAGTGCCACAAGTCTCATCCAGGAGCTTGGCTGCTGCCACAGGCAGGTTCCCTATCACATCCAGAGTCATGGCAAAAGTCTTTAGGCCACATGACCCAGTTGTGTGGGCTGAGTTGACACCCCTGATTTAAACAACCCAAACTTTGGAGATAATTTATGTGGTTTTGCCTTTTAAGTTTTTACCTGTTTACTCTACTTTGCTGTTCCTACTATGAAATTGTCATGAGGTAGCAACCTGGAGGAGATACTGAATAGATCTTGGTCTTGTGGCTTAGATAAATTTCCAGCGGCAAGTCTTTGTTCATTTCTGAAGGTTTTTACTGCAAAGTATTGGTGTCAAATTAAAATAGGGCAGTCTAGTTTTCTGCTTGAGTCTAGCATCTCTAGTAGAAGGGGGAAACATATTTTAAAGTTCTCTGTCCAAAGGAAGTCCAAAATCCTGTGGTTTATTACAGTTTACTCATAACTTGCTGAAGGTTGCTTAGTACTTCCTCCAGATTGCATGGAAAAAAAAGTACATTTCATCTCTATTTGGAATGGGTGGTTCCCCACATTAGGACTGAGGTATAGTGCTGGGAAAATTCTGTGGTCTGTCTGTGTGATGCTTGGCTTTGTGGGTAAGCAGAGGGAAAAAATCTCTAGTCTTAATTGTTGCTCCAAATATTCACCTTCCATAAAACAGAACTGTTTTAAAATGGCCTACAAACTACATGCTACGTAGTACTTTCTCTCTTAACTGCTACTTTTCTTACCAAAACTTGGTAAATCTTAAATATTTTCCTTGAAGTGTCTCTAAGGCCATCAATACTTAGTCAGCCTAGTCAAGCCTTCTATTGACATCATGTTTATTGTTTGGAATTCCAGATGAATTACATTATGTATTGCAGCCTCTCTGTATTATAAGCTACATCTGCTCTTTGTTAACTTTCTCTGTAAATGAGAAACTGCCAGTATACTATGTTTCTCATGGTCTGAAAAACCCTATAATTGCGTATTTTAAAAATTAAAGAGCAGTTATATTGCAATCATAAGACTGCCTCTTTTGTTTTTTTGGAAGAGCTGCCTCAGGCATAGGTGACCCTTTCCATTTTGCAAACCATAAATTAAATAAAGAAATGAACAGCAAGGAAGAGACTTGCCCCACAAATAACTGTTCATTTTGTTCTATTCCAGTCATTACATATGCATTTGGGTCGGATCCTGGCAGCAAAAAAATAGACATTAGGGCTGGAAGGGACCTTAAAGATCATCAAGTCCAGCCCCCTGTCAAAGGATCCTAGCAAGATAAACATCCAAACATTTTTTGAAAGAGTCCCAGGTAGGTGCCTGCACCACTTCTGGAGGGAGTCTATTCCAGGCCTTGGGGGCTCGGACAGTAAAGAAGTTTTTCTTTATATTCAGTCTAAAATGGTCACAGAGGAGTTTATGACCATTGGTCCTTGTTATCCCTTGGGGCGCCCTGGTGAACAGATGTTCCCCCAGATCCTGATGCACACCCCTTACGTACTTATAGGCAGCCACCAGGTCTCCCTTGAGCCTGTGATCCTCTTAAATTGGATCTCCTAAATTGTGGACTTAATTGCCTAAGCTGCGCAATATTTTGATGGGTGTTTGAAAGGGTCAGAATTAATCTTCAGGGGTGTTGGTTGTAGTGGTGTTGTTCTAAGGACATAGGCAGACAAGGTTTTTTGGGTAAATGTGATATTTTAGACCAACTAAATAGATGGAAAAATCTTTTCACTATCAGAAGTGCAGTAGGGAAAAGCAGCTATTTCCAGAAACTGTCTTTCTTTAATTAAGAGTAGCTAATCTACATATATTTAGTATAAGTAGTTAAAACTCAGGAGTTAGATCAGTACCTAAGCTCCTTGCTTAACAAGTCCCGAGCAAAGGAAAATTGGCTAGGGAGTTTGCCTGGAAACTCTCTCAACTTTCTTCACTGTAACCTTAGTGAGAGGAAGCAGGGAAAAGGGAACCGTTCAGGATCACAGAGCAGCAAACAGACCAGCTTACAGGGGAGTTTGCTAGGGAAGGCCTGCTTGGAAAGAGGGGCAGGAAGAGAGAGTTGGCAGACTGAGACCCAGAGAAATAACTAGAGTATGTTACAATGCCAGAACCGCTGCCACTGCCAGCTCTTCCTCTACTTGCACCTGTGACATGGCTGTCTAGGCAGGACTGCTCACCATTGAGGCTTCCACCCAGGTCCTGGTTTGATGCAGTTGAGACTGCAGCTTGTAGGTTCCTTCCAGTGACAGCCAGGTAGGGAAGTGCCTGTGATTTGAGTGGTGTCTCTTAGTGGTGTCCCTCAGGGAGCAGGCAAGAGAGCTACAGGAGATAGCAAGGTTCTGAAGTGTCCTCCGCCATAAGGACTTCATCGATTTGATGCCTCTGGCTGTCCTTCCTTTGCAGGCATAGAGGCAGTGCTAGAGAAGAATGAGGATGTGGACTCTTAGGAAAGTGGAACTTTGGAAGCCTATGACCTCTGGCAGCAAGCAGAAGTTTTCATCTCCATCTGCAGCAGTTTGCCTGAAGAACAGATTTGGAGCCCTAGCAACAGAGGAGGGAGAATGTGTTCCACTGATGGAAGAGACCGGACCAGGCCTCCCTAAGGTGGGAAGGAGTGAGACCACTGCCACCAAGAGGAAGCAACAGGTGGTTTTGGTTGGAGACTCCCTTCTGCAAGGGACAGAGGCATCTACCTGCTGGCCTGACCTGTTGTCTTGGGTGGGGGAGGGGTGTCTGCTGCTTGTCTGGATCTGAGATCTCACAGAAGGATTACTGAGATGCATCCAGCCCTCTGACTACTCATCCTGCTCATCTGTTGGGCTCCAGTGATACTGCCATGGGTGACTATGAGCAGATCAAAAGTGACTACAAGGCTCTGGGTGCAAGGGTGAAGGGAACAAGGGCCCAGGTGGCATTCTTCTTCATAGATTCATTCATAGATTGCAGAGTCAAAAGGGACCACAAAGGATCACTGTGTCCGACCCCCTGCCCCGGCAGGAAAGAGAACCGAGGTCAGATGACCGCAGCCTCCTCTTGAAGAACTCCAACTTAAGTGATAGTACCACCTCTTTTGGAAGTCCATTCAAGATTCTGGCCACCCTTACTGTAAAAAAAAAAATTCTTCCTAATGTCTAGCCTAAATCTACTCTCCACTAGTTTGCACCCATTATTGCTAGTTACTTCTAGGGGTGCTCTGGTAAATAGTGCATCTCCAATTCCCTTGGAGATGCGCTTCCCTTCCCTTGTGCATCTTTCCTTCCAGTCAAATGGAAGAGCCAAGGCAGGACTAGACACATCCTGTAGATGCTTAGCTGCACAGGATTTTCCAAGAAGAAGGATTGCTAAGAAGAGATGGGATCCACCTGATGAAG
The DNA here is from genome assembly GCF_001723895.1 of Crocodylus porosus. NCBI lineage: Eukaryota > Metazoa > Chordata > Crocodylia > Crocodylidae > Crocodylus > Crocodylus porosus. Next base: position 59,790,573 of record NW_017728951.1, read on the forward strand.
AGAGAGAAGCGCATCTTCACAGTCAGGCTTGCTAACGCCTTTAAATTAGGTTCACCAAGGGATGGAGACCAAAGCCCTGAGGTAAGTAGGGAAGTGGTGATCTGAAGAAAGCACAAGCAGGAGGGGCAGCAGGGGAGGGCTTCTCATTCTTCCTGAGAAAGTAGGGCAATTGGATAGTTACCTCAGGTGTCTGTGTATGACTGCATAGAGCCTTGGAAACCAGCAGGAATATCTGGAAGTCCTCACATAGTTATGAAACTATGATGCAATTGGGCTAACGTGACTAGAGCACTGTCATGGATGGATATAAACTGTTCAGGAAGGACAGGCAGAGGAGAAGAGGTGGAGGAGTTGTGCTTTATGTAAAAGAGCAGTATGGTTGCCTGGAGCTCTAGTATGAAATTGGAAATAGGCCTGTTGAAACTCTTTGGGTTAAGATCAAAGGAGAGAGAAAGAAGGGTGATGTCATGGTGAGTGTCTGCTATAGACCACCAAAACAGAAGGATGAGGTGCATGGTGATTTCTTCAAATAGCTTGCATCCTGGTTCTCATGGGGGACATCAATCACCCTGTTTATCGGTGATACAACACTGGCCAGGCAATCTTTGGAAAGACAGCTTCCTGGTGCAAGTATTGGAGAGGCCAACCTGGTGCTCTTCTTGACCTGAAGCTTACAAACAGGGAAGAATTGGTGGGGAATGCAGTAGTGGATGCCAACTTGAACAACAGTGACTACAAGAAGATTGAGTTCAAGATCCTGAGAAAAGGAAGGAGAGCAACAAAGTAAGGACCCTGGACTTCAGAAAAGCAGACTTTGATTCAGGGAACTGTTGGGCAGGATCCCTCTGGGAGGTCTGTCTGAGGGGGAAAGGAGTTCAGGAGAGCTAGTTGTATATTAAAGAAACTTGACTGAGGGTGCAGGAACAAACTATCGTGATGCAGAGAAAGACTAGCAACTATGGAAGAAGACCAGCTTGGCTTAGCAGGGAACTCTTAGTGAGCTAAAAGGAAAGCTTACAAGAAGTGGAAACTTGGAGAAACACCTAGGGAGAAGTATAAGAGAATTGCTCGGACATGCAGGGATGAAACCAGGAAGGCCAAAGTGCAGTTGAAGTTGCAGCTAGCAAGGGACATGAAGTGTTTCTACAAGCATGTCAACAACACGATGAAGATCAGGGAAGGTGTGGGTTCCCTACTGTATGGGGGAGGAAACCTAGTGACAAATGATGTGGAAAAGATTGAAGTACTCAATGCCTACTTTTCCTCAATTTCCACAGGCAAAATTACCTCCCAGACTGCTGCAACTGGCAGCAGTTTGAGGAGGTGGTGAGCAACCAACAGTGGTGAAAGAAGAAGTTAGACTATTTAGAAAACTGGACATGTATAAGTCCACTGGGCCAGATGTGATACACCCAAGGGTGTTGAGGGAGTTAGCCAGTGTGATTGCAGAACCATTGGCCATTATCTTTGGAAAACTCATAGTGATTGGGAGGGGTGCTGGGTGATTGGAAAAGGGCAAATATAGTGTCCATCTTTAAGAAAGGGAAGGAGGAAGATCCAGGCAACTACAGACTGATTGGCCTTACCTCAGTCTCTGGAAAAATCATGGAGCAGGTTCTCAAGGAATCTCTAAGCACTTGGAGGAGGAGAAAGTGATTAGGAACTGTTGGCATGGATTCACCAAGGGCAAGTCATGCCTGACCAACCTGATTGCCTTTTATGTTGAGATGACTGGCTCTGTGAATGTGGGAAGACCAATACATGTGAGATACCTTGACTTGATACAATCTCCCACAACTTTCTTGCAGGCAAGCTAAGGAGTTACAGGTTGGATGAATTTACTCTAAGGTGGACAGAAATCTGTCTGAGTCGTCAGGTTCTGAGGGTAGTAATCAATGGGTTGATGTCTAGGCCTTCAGTATTGAGGTGAGGGATCGTTCCTGGGGCTAGTTTTGTTCAATATCTTCATCAATAACCTGAAAGATGAGATGGAGTGCACCCTTAGCAAGTTTGCAGCTGACACCAAGCCTAGGGGAGTATTATATGTGCTGGAGGGTAGGGTTAGAGGGACCTTGACAAATTGGAGGTTTGGACAAAAAGGAATCTCATGAAGTTCAATTAGGAGAAGTGCAAAGTCCTGCACTTAGGTAGGAACAATCCAACACACTGGTACAGGCTGGGGACTGAGTGGCTAAGCAGCAGCTCTGCAGAAAAGGACCTGGGGGTTACACAGCCCTTGTGAGGAAGGCTAACAGCATACTAGGTTGCATTAGTAGAAGCATTGCCAGCAGATTGAAGGAAGTGATGCTTCTCCTCTATTTAGCACTGTTGAGGCCACATCTGGAGTACTGAGTCCAATTTTAGGGCCCCCACTACAGAAAGGATGTGGACAAATTGGAGACAGTGCAGAAGAGGGTAACAAAAATGTTTAGGGGCTGGGACATGAGACTTATGAGGAGATGCTGACAGTTTATGTAGTCTGGAGAAGATAAGACAGAGAGTATTTAATACCCGCCTTCAACTACCTGAAGGGAGGTTCCAAAGAGGATGGAGCTAGACTGTTCTCAGTAGTGGCAGATGACAGAACAAGGAGCAATGGTCTCAAGTTGCAACAAAGGAAATTTAGGTTTGGGATATTAGGGAAAACTTTCTTACTAGAAGGGTAGTAAAGAACTGGAACAGGTTAACCAGAGACTTTATGGTATCGCCATCCTTGGAGGTTTTTAAGACCTGGCTAAACAAAGCCTTGGCTGGGATGGTATAGTTGGTGCTGGTCCTTCATTGAGCAAGGAGTTAGACTAGATGACTTCCTGAGGTTCCAAGCTACATAAATCATAGAAATCACAGAATCATAGAAATGATTTTCTATGATTCTGTGATTTCTATGATTTATGTAGCTTGTTCCTTATTTCCAACTAGACTGCAAGTTCTCTGACACTCAGTGTTTATACAGCATTTAACACAGTAGGCTTTGATTCTGCTGCAATAATCTTACGTGGGGACAGTGTAGTTATATCACACAGCAGCTTTGTTGTAAGTAACCTGTAGAGACAAATGGTAAAGGATAATACTGTTAACAAAGCTAGGTGTAGTTAAGTTGAAAGAAAAGCCAAAATGTTTAATAAAATGGATGGGACCTGTACTTGAACAGTAGCTTTGTCTAAAGGGGCGAGGGAAAGGAGGAAGGAAAGCTTTCCTTTCTTTTATGGGCAGAGCTCACTCTGTCCTTGAAAAAACAGCTATTAATAATTTATTGTCAGGCAAAATGAGGAGAAAACTATAGAGGAGAGGTGAAATGCAAACAGGCATTCTGTAACTGAAACAACCTATAGCCTTAAAGTCCAATGGAAGTTTGGCAGTTTGAAGTGTTAGTTTCTAATATTCTGACACAGTAATGTAGCAACATAATGCTATTGTTTAAGATACTTGGCAGGGTCCTGTGAAAGATACACAAAGTTTGCCTGCAGACTGAGCTCAGTGTCCCTGGACTTTGTCCCCATACTTGAGATCCTCAGGCTGCTGAAAATTCCCTTTCTATTAAGTTTATATGGTTTTTTTGACTCTCAAGGCAGTTTAGCAAAAATGGCCCTGCTGTACTGTGAGTTAAACTATGTTGTTTTATGTGCTGCTCTGGAAGTGCAAACAATATATTAAGTAATAATTCATTTGAGAAGGAAACTTGTTTGATTTAGTCCATGTACATTTAACATCTGTCTCTTGGAAAGTATTCATGTATAGAATTTTAGCAATGCAAGCATCTGCAAACCCAGAGGTTTCTTATAGGAATCCATTGTGTGAAAAACATTCTGACCCATTATGTTCTATTTTTTTTTTTTTTCTCAACTCAAAAAATGAGTGAAAATTAAGAGCTGGCATTTTATGGGAGGTGCTTGCATTTAAAGGTTGAGAGCCAGCCTGGCTGAAAATCATTGTATGACAACAGCGAGTATTTGTAGTTATGGTAAATCTTACTAAGTTCTGGCAAGTATGTGAATGTATAAGTATCTGATATCCATAAGGTTATTGGTCATGTGAGTACCAAGGAGAATTTGCTATTGTGGCAACTCTGATATAGGCAACCTTTGTAATCAGTATCTGCCATCCAGCAGGTATTCACCTTGGGGGAGGCAGGGGAAGCCATAGGGTACACCTGTAAGCTATTTAATAATTTGTTAAAGGGCACCTCTTCAGTGTAGACAATGGCTAGGGACAGACATTACACATAAACTGGTTTAAGTAATCAGAAACTGGTTTAAATCTGTAACAGAACAGACATTCAGTGCACATAAACTAGTTTCAAAATGGCCAAAACTAGTTTGAGACAAACCTGGTTGAATGTAGTATCAGATCTAACTGATTTTGCCTAAACTCGTTTATGCAACGTCTGTCCCAGACCCCTTGCTGGTTTAAGATAAACCAGACACCCCCAGCATCCCAGCATGCTCTCTGGTCTGGGCAGGGCTCTCTGCTCCAGGTGCAGGGCTGACCCCACCCCGCTGCTGTCTAACCAGAGCAGGGACCGGCCCTAGCAGAGACACCGGAGGGCATGGCCCCATTAAGGCAAAGTGGACAGGGAGAGACCTAATTCTTCTCTCCTTCCCCCACCACAGCTGGGGTCAGCCTGTCTGCCAGAGAGCAGAGGGAATGGGTCTGCAATGGTGACCCCTGGAGCTGTCAGACCCTGGCTGCAGGGAAGGAACGGAGGGAGGAATTAACGCTTCTCCCTGCCCCATTCACCTTAACAGGGCCATGCTGGGTTCCTTGTCCTGGAGGGCTGGGAGTGGGGAGTTCTGTTCCATGCTAGGGAGGACTCTTTCCCCTTTGATGCTTTGGGGCGGTGAGGGTTCATGTGATACTGCTCTGGGCAGCTGGAGGCTCTGTTCCATGCTGTGAGGGAACTCTTCCCCCTCCTCCTCCCCACCCCCAGAGGAGCAGCAGGAGCACAGAGCTCAGCTGGTCAGGGTGTGGGTGTGAGGGGAGGGTGCGGAATGTAGGGACCCCCACATGCTAAACCCTGTGATGTGCAGCCTTCACTGCCTGGCAACAGCAGCAGATGGGGAGGTCAGGGTGCTTGTGTCCAGCACAGGCACAATTCCAACCAGCGTTGCACCGTTGTAGCCTGCCTTATCCCCATGGCTCTGCTGCCTGAGCCTGCAGCTCCAGCCCTTGCAGCGGGCGAAGCCTTGCACTGGAGCCAGCTGCTTCCCCCAGTTGCAGCTGTGCAGGGCCCTGCACTGTGCCAGGAGTGGAGGGAGCCCTGCCCGTACTTCCTTGCAGAGTCCAGCATGGAATTGTGCAGCCGTGCAAGCGTGCAGCTGCCGGCACAGTGCAGAGCCGCAGGGATAAAAATGGCCAGGCAGGCTGCATGGGGCTGCACTCCTTACCCACAGTGCAGTGCTGGCTGCCTCTATCCCTGGGGCTCCACTGCAGCTCTGCACTCACATGGGGAATCCCCACACTGGACTCTGTGGGGCAGCAGGGGACATGGCTGCCTCCATTCCGGACACAGTGCTGGCTTCCTTGCTGATCAGGAACAGAGACAGGGGGAGGAACCCTTCCCTAATCAGTGTCCTGCTGGAGCCTGGCCATGCCACACCCCTCAGCTCAGTACTGTGAATGGGAGAGAGGGCTGCTGTAGCACCCCCCAGCTTCTAGCCTGAGCCACTGCAGGCATGTGCCTGCATTTCTTCAGTCCAGATGGGATGTCTGAACGATTACAAACTGGTTCAGCCTAGCCAGGTTAAACTACCCTGCAAAGATTGAATCAATTCAGGCTTAGGCTTTTTGAAAGTCTGTCCCTAGCCTAGTAGACCAGAGCTGCTTAATGGTGATACAGTATACTGTTTGCTGGACCAGAGTTTGGGTAAGAGGAGGCAAAGAAAATGAGGAGGTAGGGTGATGTCAGATCTAAGAAGAGTTTTTAAAAGGTATGAGAAGGATTGATGAGAACTAATTGGCTAAAGGTTGGACTTGGCATAGTTTTATATAAGGGATAAGAATAGGTATATTGATGTTAACTGGGCTCTAACCCATTAGGTATATATCTATGTTCAGAATATCTATATTCTGTATTTAGCAAGCTTTTGAAGTTGAACCAGGTAATTGAGTTCATCTCAGAATCTTTGCCCTTCAGCCTTCAACTACAGTTCTTACTGAATAGCTCATCTGCATACAAATCAAGATAAGTGCTTCTTTAAAACTTAGTATTTTTAAAATGAATTGAGCAGTCCTTTTTTCTAATAGGCTGGCAAACTGTCATAGGCTTTTATGGGATTAGAATTTTAGATTTGTTTCTTTTATATTTCATCAATTTTAATAATTTGTTTAATATTTGGTTATGTATTATATATGCATTTTGATCTTAAATTTGCTTTTAAAAATTATTTAAATTTATTCTCTTGCCTACTTGCTTTTAGAGGGGCATAGTCCCCAAACCTTGCTCAATCCCCAGAACATTATAATTGTGAATAGATTCATGAGATCGAGTAGATAAAAGGGGCGGGGGTGTAGCACTCTATGTTAAGGAAAGCTACGCGTCCTTGCGGGCTGATGTTGGCGACCAGGATGGACAACTGGAGATCCTCTGGGTTAAAATCCATGGGGAACACGGGACATGGGAAACAATGGTGGGAGTCTACTACAGACCTCCCACCCAAAGTCAAGCGCTTGATCAGGAGTTCGCCCGGGAACTGGCTGAGGCCGCATGCTCCAGGACCATGGTTGTCATGGGTGACTTCAATTACACAGACATCTCGGGGGAAGATCACTCAGCAAAATCTGAGCAGTCACAAAGCTTCCTATCATGCATGGTTGACCTCTACCTGACTTGAGAAGTCTACCGGCCAGCAAGAGGTAAAGCACTGCTCAACCTGGTACTGGCTACTGGTGATAACCTAATCGGTGACCTAGTGATCGATGGGAAGCTGGGTGACAGTGACCATGAGTTAATCACCTTCACCATCTGCCATAAAGACGGCAAGTCATTCAGCAACACTGAAGTCCTTGACTTCAGGAAAGCTGACTTTGACAAGCTCAGGAGGCTTGTCAGTGAGGCCCTAAGGGACCACGACCCCAGGGGGAAGGGAGTTCAGGAAGAGTGGTTGCACCTCAAGGAAGCAATCCTTGCCTTGATACACAAGCTAATTCTCTTCCATCTCGGTGGGAAGGCAGCACGAGGGCACAGCAGCCCCCCTCTCCAGGGATCTAGCAGACCTCTAGAGGCTAAAAAGAAACGCCTACAAAGGATGGAGGATGGGATTCACCTTGAAGGATAAATATTCTGCACTGGTCTGGTCTGGTCCTGCAGGGAGCAAACCAGGAAAACCAAGGCTGCAACTGAACTCCAACTAGCTTCAAACATCAAGGACAATAAAAACTCCTTTTTCAGATATGTGGGGAGCCAGAGGAAAAGCAAGGGCAACCTTGGACCCCTGCTAAACCAGATGGGACAACTGACGCCCAGGAAAAAGCCAAACTATTAAATGGATACTTTGCGTCGGTCTTTCATCAGTCCTATGGGATGCCCATGCCTTCTATGGGAAAGGGAGGTCTGGGTGAAGGAGATCCTCTGCCGTCCATCAATGCTAACCTCATGAAGGAGCACTTTGAGTGGCTGGATACCTTCAAGTCAGCTGGCTCTGACAATCTACACAATCTCAAGAAGCTGGCGAGCATCATAGCCCAGCCTCTGGCACAGATCTTTGAACTGGGCCAATTGTGCCCTTGGATCCACCATGATCCGCTGCCAGGGAAATTGGCTCTGTGCTTGGACCCAGAGGGTGGTAATTGAAGGAAGTCAATCGTCATGGTGCCCTGTCACCAGTGGGGTCCCCCAAGGCTCTGTCCTTGGACCCATGTTGTTCAAAATCTTCATTAATGATGTGGACATTGGAGTCAGAAGCGGACTGGCCAAATTCGCCTATGACACCAAACTTTGGGGCAAAGCATCCACAACTGAAGACAGGAGGGCAATCCAGGCTCACCTGGACAGGCTCAGCAAATGGGCAGACAAAAACCTGACGGTGTTTAACACTGAAAAATGCAAGGTTCTCCACCTTGAGAGGAAAAGTGTGCAGAATCCATATAGGCTTGGCGGTGTTATGCTGGCTAGCACTACGGAAGAAAGAGACTTAGATGAAAATGACTCTGCCATGCGATGCTGCATCTAGTAAAGCGACCAAAACACTGGCTTGCATCGATAGATGCTTCTCAAGCAAATCCTGGGACTTCATTGTCCCCTTGTACTTGGCGTTGGTAAGGCCGCAGCTGGAGTACTGCATCCAGTTTTGGGCCCCACAATTCAAAAAGGATGTGGAGAAGCTTGAGAGAGTCCAAAGAAGAGCCACGCACATGATCAGAGGTCAGGAAAACAGACCTTATGATAACAGGTTGAGCTCTATGAGGCCCTTTAGCCTGGAAGAGCACAGGCTCAGGGGTGATCTGATGGCCACCTGTAAGTTTAGCAGGGGTAACCACCTGGATCTAGGGGAACATTTGTTCACCAGAGCGCCGCAAGGGATGACGAGGTCCAATGGTTATAAACTACTGCAAAACCGTTTCAAGCTGGACATAAGGAAGAATTTCTTTACTGTCCAAGCCCCCAAGGTCTGGAATAGCCTGCCATTGGAGGTGGTTCAAGCACCTACTTTGAAAACCTTCAAGAGTAAATTGGATGCTTATCTTGCTGGGATCGTATGACCCCAGATGACTTCCTGCCCTTTGGGTGGGGGGCTGGACTCGATCTCCTGAGGTCCCTTCCAGTCCTAATGTCTGTGACTCTGAGATAGAAATGATACAAGAAAGTTTGGAGATGGACAATTTTAGGGAACAATTCAGAAGTCCTATTTGGACCCAAACGGCGTAATTTCTTTTTGTATCATTATTATTATTATCATTATTATTGAAACTCCCTAGAAAAGAGAACCTCCATCCTAGGAAGATTTTAAATCTGTGATAGGAAACAGGTGGGTACAGGCAGTGGGAGCATGGGTGGGGAAAAAAAAAAGTAGAAACAGGCAATAATTGTTATATTGGATCCTCATTTTCTTGAATCCTGCATCTCTGTCATTCCGTGCTACTTTTTTATTCTTTACTAAGGATTTACTTTGTTTTAAATACTTAAATGCTCATATCTAGCTGCAGTAGCCCACAGTTTTTCTTAATACATCATTACAGTCTTTCTAGTGTATTATTACAGCCAGTCAGTACACTCCTACAAGATAGAATTTACAGAAGTTACATAGAATGTGGCCTATACAAGCAGATAAGTTGCAAGAAATTTAAAATGACCCCTTGACTAATAGATTTTATACATTAAGCTTCTTTATATATTGATTTAACCCCTGTTTTTTCAGAATTTTCAATAAGTTATCATTAAAATTTTGGTTACAAAAAGAAAGGAAGGGAAGATGTGAGGGTTGCAAAATAAAAAAAAAGACTTGGTTGAATAGGGATAGAGTTAGTTTATCTAAGCTTAGGCAAAAGTTGAAGTAGGTTTATGAAACAGGGAAATAGCTTTGTACTGATATATTTGAGTGCAGCAAGAGCATTTACATGTTATGTTTCTGCACGAGGTTTTAAATTATACAATACTTGTTGATCACTGTAGTTTGTGCCACATATGATGGAAATAAAGTGTATAATATGAACATTTTGATGTTAATATTACACTCTACTCACTATTTTGTAAAATATATGATGATTTGACAAGATAGTGTCAAATCTGTATACTGGTAAGCTAGAGCAGTTGCTAGGACAAGAAGTAAAATATGCTAATGTAAGCTATTTCTGGGTCCGCTTTTTCTTTGTGTTCATGTTTACTCTATGACTTGTTTTAATTTTAAATTGAAATGAGAACATTTAACTGAGTCTAAAAGTATATTTTTGGTACTGTTTTAATGTATCATTAAGTCACTGTCCAAGTCAAGTACAGTATATACACTTGATCTGAGCCTTCAAGAGGCTGAGTTGAGCTCAAGAACAATCCCTACACTCTGGCAGGGAATGAGACTTTAGATGACATGCTGAGTGTCCCAGCACTCCAATCCTGTGTCCTCCTAGGTTAGGGGTTCTGCAGCCAGTCTGGTTTTTCTATACCTGAGTAAGTATTGGTGGAGATTTTGTTTATTTATAAACATGTTTTGTCTATTCCAATACCTAGCCATCCCCACTAGGGGTGTTTAGTAGGCATTATCCTCTTACGGTACTGCCCCACTTTTAAAGGCTTAAAATTTAAAGTATCCTGTGTGACAGAGACCCAGATATCTTTTCAGATAACAGTCCTGAATAGTTCAGGCAGTTCTGCCCATATCATTCAGTGTACACATGCAAATTTCTTTTCAAATGTCATGTTAAGGTTTTCTAGAGTTCTGAATAAGGATTTGTCTAAACTTGGAGTTAAAGTCATGTTAAGATGACATCTGTCAACTAATGTGTTTATGAAGTCCAGGGTAGACAAGACAGTGTCTTATTTAATACAAGCAGAACTAGTCAAACTGTAGTCTGGATACTGCTTAACTACTTGCTCTAACATACCCTTAAATCCTAATCTATATAAATTCTGCAAGATCCATCTTTCATCTGGGCCTATTTTATTGCCAAAGTGTTATATCTCTTTCTAAACCAAACCACCGAGAGGAAATGGACTGTAAAATCTTTTTATAAAGATAAAGGTTGTATTTAGCTCTCCTCCTTTTTATTGACCAAAATAAGCTATTCAGAAATGCTTACATTTAAATTTTATTCCAAGACTGAGAACAAAACGATCACAATTTCAGTCCAGGTGATTAAAAATATTAGCCAGTTTCTGCATTTAAGAAATATCTTATTTAATATTTTTTCATATGGTTAATGAGTCAGATTTAGTTATTTTTATTATATTTCACTATGTTGTTGTTAGGGTAATCTCCCAGTTATTTGAACACAATCTCCCTCCACGTTTCTGTCTACCACTAAAATAGTTTAGAGGGCACAAAAACAACTATCAGCGATATAAATATTATTTTAAATTATCAGTTTAACTTCCTCTAATTCTGTCAGTTAAATGGTTAATTGATGGCAGACAAGGTTCTTTGGGTAAATGTGGTATCTTTTATTACACCAGATAAATGGTTGGAAAAATTGTTCTTTGCACACTTTCAGGCACAAACACCCTTCTTTAGGCAATAGGGAGAGTCTGCTGGTGTTATGTGTTCTATGTGGTGGACTAGAAGCCAATATGCAAAGTGCAGGTCTGTGAAAATGCAAATATGTGGCAGTGAGCATCGGAGGAAATGGGAGACAATAGGTGTGAGACAGGTAGGTGTGGGGGGTGGAGGGGAGAATGTAGAACTAGTGATAGAATGTAGGTGGTAAAATGCAGACAGGTTACCTGGGGTATTAGACGTTAGGCAGGTTATAATGTGCCATAAATCCAATATCGATATTTAGTCCGTAATTTTTTTTATCAGGTAGATTTATGAGGTGAAGTTTGTGGGCTCATCTACAGAAGGCGTTTTGTAAATTCCCTTTGAGGATTAAAACTGAGAAATTGGAGAGAGAGTGGTTGTCTTGTGAGAAGTGTGCACCCACAGGTAATTGGATATTTTTGTCTTTGATGTATTTTCAGTGTGCTTTCATTCTGGTACACAGTTGTTGCTTGGTTTCTCCTACGTATTTTCCAATTGGGCATTTAGTGCACTGGAGGAGAGAGATTACATTTCTGGAAGAACAGATCTACGATTCAGGAATGGTGATGGTTCTGTTGTGGGGGTTAGTTGTTATGGGGGTGTTGGCAAATTTCAAATTTCTCGTCCCATCATGGTCCAGATCTGTTTGGTGTGCTTTGGTCCATAGGAAGTATGCTTCTGGTGATGAGGTTAGTAAGGTACAGTGCTTGTTTAAAGGCATTTCTGGAAAGATCTCTTTAAGAATTGGGTCATCTTTTGCTATGGGTTGCAATTGTTTGAGGATTTTCCATATAGGTTCCAAGGTTCATTACATGTCATAACGAAAGGCGCACTATTTATGGGGGTTTTCTTTTTTGTACTGCAGCAGTTTTTCACATGGTATCTGGGTGGCTCTTTCAAAAGTGTAATCTATGTCTCTGGAGGAGTATCCTTGTTGGGTGAAAGTCCTTTTGAGGTTTGCAAGGTGATGATCATGGACATTCTTCTCAGTGCAAATTTGGTGGTATCAGAGGGCTTGGCTGTATATTACAGTTTTTTTTTAGCATATTTAGGGTGATTACTGGTTCTGCGTAGATAAGCATGTTGGTCCATGGGTTTTTTGTATATGGCAGGTTGTATTTTACCATTCTGGGTATTGATCGTAATGTCTAAAAAGGAAATGTTGGTGTTGGAGTATTCAAGAGAGTCTGATGGAAAGGTGATGATTATTGAATTTATGATGCAAATCAGAGACTGCAGGTTTTCAGTCCAAATGATAAAGATGACATCTATATATCTTAGGTAAAAAATGGGTTGATGGTGCAATTCTTGAGGAATTCTTTTCCCAGCTGGGTAACCTCACTTAGACTGAAAATAGAATCTACTACCAGGTTTCTATATAGCCAGGACTGCTTTGGGTAACAGTATGTATTGTACTAGACAGGAAAGGGCAGGCTCCAAGAAACAGATAACCATTCTGTTTAGCAGATAAATGAAAGGTAGTTATTTTGAAACAAAACAAAACACAGTTTTTGGGGCTGGGGGCTGGGCAGGGACTTTGTGGTGACTGCAGCAGTTTTTCCATCCTATACTGTCCCACAAAAATTCTGTCAATTCTACCAACCTACCAATACAAAAATAAGGTAAATAAAATCAGTACTTATTTTTGTAAACAAAACAAACAAGAATAGTGCAACTTGGTTAACCTTGCCTTTACAACTGTTGTGCAATAAAACATTGGCTACTATTTCTTTCCATTTCTTTCATTTTTAGCCTAGCTTTGCACAGAAGATGGTCTCTGTCCTGTTGCATCAATTGTATTTGTTTCAGTACTCTGCTGTGTGATTTGTCCTGATTGTTCATGCATACTAATAAAGGGTTAATTCTAACCCTTAAATCAGAAGATCATAGCCGTATTGAATGTAGTCTGTTAGACCAACAGGACATTAGAAAGTATAGCAACAGTCTAGAGGCATAAAGATTAAAAGTACATGCACTTACTTTTAATGAGCAGATAATGAAAGAAGCTATGATGAAGACAAGGCCTGAGACATTTAAATTCATATGGAGGAAATGTCATAACGTTTTACTTATTTATTTATTTTTTTAATTAAGCAAGTTGCCACCTGTGATGGTCAAGGAAATTTGCAAGAGGAAAGGACCAACTGCCAGGTTGGCATAGACCTGAAGAAAAATGCATGGTGTTCAAAAGCTTGCATCCAAACCAAGCAGTTGGTCCAATAAAATGTATCACCCACAAAAATCCCTTCCCCTGAGTTTAAGTGTTTTTTTTCTATAAATCTGATAACATTTAGGCTTCCTTCTTCCCACCAAACACACTATTTCTCATGTTTTCCTGCTTTGTAATCCTGTGTATGTGGTTTGAGAGGTGTACTGATGCCTGACCCTTGAGTAAAAAACCTTGAAGTAATTGGTTCCATAATTAAGCAACAAGACATGCCCTAGCTCGTTTTGTGCTGAAATACTGCCTCACTTTGGCTGCTTCATTAGGTATGAGGTTGAGGAGTAACCCCCCAAGATGTTGTAGTATTCCAGCACAGCATGGGGCTTCCCATATCCTAATGTGATTATAGAAAGTTCTTAACAATATTACTTTAAAGGGAAAAATAAAATTGTAACATCTAATTTGAGCTTTTTAAATGGTATGGCAACTAAGCTGTTTCTAATTTTAGAATAACGTAAATCATTGTAATAGAAATTACAATAAATATAGCTCTATACTGATTGCAATTAATTGGCTCTCCTTTCTTCTTTTCAGATTTCCTTCTTCACCTTGGCCTAATCCTTCTCCCTCCAAATCTGGTCACTTTGACTGTCTTTTCGTTTTACTTTTATTCACCCTAGATTCTATTATCTGTTTCTTGTCTTAATTCAGCTTTGTTGTTGTTGTTAAAGAGCAGCTCTCTTTTCAACTTCATTTTCTTTGTCATTGGATCCAGAAATCCAGTCACCAGTACTTTTCTCTCCAGGTATTATAATATGCCCAGGTAATCTCTCTTGTAAATTTGCATAATATTTAACTATATTTCAGTTTATTTGTACAATACAAAACTTTTCTCTAACCTCTTGTATTGTGCCATGATATATTTGTGGTTGTTGATGGGAATTAAGATTTGGTTTCCTAATGCATTTATTATAATGAAATAATTATTTTTAGAAGTGAAGTTTACTCTGTTTTCTGTGTATTTTTTGTCACAAGACCACTTAGACAACTACCATACTTGAAGCAGCATTTGTGGACATTTATGATTCTTTATAAAAACTATCTAGCAGGGCCTACCTGGTGAAGGTTTGATAAACACTGAATCTCTTTAACAATTCGTATTTAATACTAATGATGCAGCATTGCTGCTTTCACATCACTGGTGACAGAAGCAGACTGATAGGAATTTATGCATTCTTAACTTGCTTTGTGCCAGATCAGCACAGATATTCTTCTAAGGATCCTCCTGGGGAGACAAAATAAGAAGGAAAGAAGAGAGAGGCAGAAGAAAGAGAAGCCTTTCACAATTTATTTGTCCCCCACAGTCATCAGGTTGGAGCTCTTCCCAAAGGCATCTTTATTACAAGTTCCTCCTTCTACTGTAATAAATGGATCTCTTTCCACTACAGTATTATAAGCAATAGGAAGCATCTACTTTGAAGACACTACTCACTCTCTGAACTCAAATTCAAAATCTCAGGCAAGTTTGAAGTTTCACAAAGTTCTATGCTTCTATGGCCAGACTACTAATGATATCTAAGATAACTGGTTTAAAATCAGTTCAGAAGTGACTGCTTTCTTTGCATATCAGGTGTCATGCCCTTGCACTTAGTTTTTAATTTAACAGTGTAACTCCACAAATATTAATCATGTCTGTCTAGGTACCTTATGAACTCTATCATGATAGATCAGGTGCTTCAAAGATGTCATGAGTTTATCCTCACAAATCCCTTCTGTGGTGGGGACTGATCATATTGTTATACTCCTGGGAGTGAGGGGGTGGTTTTTGTTTTGAGGATTTCTGTTAGTTTGTTGGGGGTGGTATTTGTTTTTTCTGTTTTTAACAGATTTTGGTTGTGGGCACAGCTTAAGTAATTTGCCTGGAGTTGCACGCAATCTGTGGCAGAGCCAGAATTGACCAAAATCTCTATAGTAACATTCCAGTGCCTGAACCAGTTTTCCTTTTTGGTAGTATTTTATTATATGTTGTGTTGCAAAGATCCAAGGGCTTATTAACGTAAAGCCCAGTACACACTACTAGAATATTGTTTGAGTATAAATTTGAATAAAACTAAGCTGTTTTTTTCTGTTTTATTCTTAAAATAGACTAGCTGTATTTGAAAAAGGGAGAACCCCAACACAAAAATGCTTCTAATACCCCCTGTTTTTCCATCTGGGGAAATCTCAGACTAGACAGTTCAGACATTCAGTTTCTCCAGGGAGAGTCCCTGCTCTCTCAGGAGAAACCACAAGTGTACAGAAGTTCATAGCTTTTCTCCCACAGTAAAAGTGGCCACTTGGAGAGGAAAATAATTAGGGAACAAACTGCGTGAAGTGGCTCTCCAGAAAATATATCTCAGGAGACCGAACTTCTGTTAGAGGTAGTCATTCTGCTTTGCTGCTTTTCTCTCGCTGTCCCTCAGTCCCAGCCAAGCAGAGATCAGAACATACCCCCTGAGTGCTTCAGGCTGGAAAAGCCCAGCACTGAAGCACTTAAGGGGCATGTTCTGCTCCTAGCTTTTTCCCTGCCTGAATCACACTGCAGCACCTGGGTGCCAGGAAGCATACAAGCATGTTTCCTGCCCAGCCAGATCTGGGATGGAGCACAGCACCAGGGGAAGGGAATGCTGGAGAAGTCGATATAGCACAAACACTTTCCCTAACAGTGGCAATCCCTGCCTACATTCACTTTGAAAAACAAAACAAAACCTGCAAAGCTGTCTGGGCTGCGTGCTCTAGGGACCTCTGGCAGCCCAGCATCCTCACTGCAGGCTTTTTGCTTCTCAACTTCTGTACAGGTTTGTTTTTCTCTCAGGAACACAGAACTGGAAGATTTGTACTGGATGATTTAAATGTATGAATGCAACCTAGGTCAGGGTATTGGGAACAGACAGAGCAAGCTTCTATGATCCCAAGTCTTGACTGTAGATATTTGCCCTGGCATACACAAACATTTAAACTGTCTTAGTGGATGATACCAGTGGCCTATAGACTTGGTTATTATGTCTACCAGATGCTTCAAAGAAAAGAACAAGAAAACTCATGATGAACAATTCTGGAATGAACCAACTTATAGGGAAGATTTTTCCTAACTGCAATTATAGCCAGTATAACCATCTGGATGTGGTCATCCATACAAATGACTAGGCCTAATATGAATCTTTCTTAGCTTTGGCACCAACCAGTCACATCCTGTTGTTCTTATTACTGCAAGGTACACATAAAATATGCATATAGGGGTTTGTTTGTTTGTTTTGGGGGTTGTTGTTTTTTAATGAGTTTGCCTTTGAATTTATTCCTCTTACTTTTTCTTTTTAATATTTTTAGAAAATAAATGAGATGCCCTTGTTCTTTCTTGTTCATTCATTATTGTATGGATTTATATAGTTTCATGGTTTTTATTTCTCTTCATAAGGAAGGATTTCCATACTGATAATCGGTTTTAGTCCAATCTCTTGAGAATGGATGGTTGTTTGCATTGGAGACCAACATCTGTGAGTGTGCAAATGTGTTTACTGACAACCATAGAAGGGCCTCAATCTTGGATGGATACACAATGGGTAGGCTGATGGCCTTTAAGTTAAAGGCTTGTAATGGTGGAGACAGGAAGTCTGGCAGCAATAAAGCAAATGAAAAATGAGTCCAGGTTTCCAAGCTGAGTAAACATGACTTATGTTTAGGACTCTGCCTGCAAATGCAATGAAACCTAGTGGAAGGGTATGCCCTTTGTCTGTGTCTGGTATTGATTGTTTGGGATAAGAAGTTCTACAGGACTAGAACGTCCCCAAGTGTACCTAACACCATCTCCTCTCCCCAAAAAGGGAGGAGATGGAGTAGTTTGTCTCATCTCAGTCTTTACTGGGATTTTCAGATAGCTGGAATATAGGCCTGTGCAAAGCGGCTAGTATTCTCTTCAGATTTAGATTCAGCCAATTCAGGGGACAGTGATTTCAATTTGGTGATTTCAATCACTGTCCCGAATCCATTCGGATGAATATCTAAATTGAACAGGCCCTATCCCCCCCTGCCTGTTCTCCCAGCCCCATCAATGGCTTACCTGCCTAGCCCCAGCATCCTGTCATTTAAAAAATAAAAAAGATCCACACTCACCAGCTCCTGCCAGGTCAGGGGAGGGGGCGATCCTTGCTGCCACTGCCCCGTGCTGTGTGGGGGGCTCTGCCAAGAGTCCCCAGAGGCTCTGATGGTCACCGCAGCAGCTGGTGAGTATAGGCATTTTTTTAAATTCTTTTTTTAAGTGCTGGGATACTGGGACCAGGTAGGGCAGCCATTCACGGGGCTGGGAGACCAGGCTGGGGTTGGGGGCACTCAGGGAGGTTAGGGAAGCAAGCAGGGAATGGGACCTGGTGGGGGTCCCCACCCATGGTTCCCTCCCTCCTCCTCCAGCCTTCCTGCCCACTACTTACTGGCCCAGAATCCGGGTCCAGCTCCCTGCAGCAGCAAGCAGGAACTGCCCAAATCAAATCCCAAAATCTCTCCGAATCTTTTCTGAATTGATTTTGGACCTGTTTATTAGTCTCTCAATTTAATTCAGATTCAGAGATTCAGCTGCCGAATCAGGCCATATCTCCTCCAGATCAAATTGGCAACTGAAACTTTGCACAGCCCTACTAGAATACCTTAACTTGTCTCCTGCACTTTTTAGCTGTAATTTTGTAGCATTTGCTAATGCTGTGATCAGCTTCTGTTAAAGTTGCTCCCACAGATGTTCATGGAAACAGTTTAAATATTATACAGGACTGCATACTCAGGCTTCCTACCTTCTAACTCAGCTCAAACACAAGACCTGGCCTCTCAGAACCACAGATGGTAGAGGGTGGAAAATATAAACAAAAAGGAGATAGTTACTATGCTAAGGATTGACGGGAGTGAGGATAGAGGTAGCCTATACCTACTTCAAGGAAAGAGTCCAACAAACTGAAGAATGTTACAAACCACTTCTTGAGATTATTCTTACATTCGTGAGACTGTAGCTTTCTAATATTTCATGTGATAAATCTAAATATGAAATAATATATGTATATACGTTTTGTGTATGTATGCAGTTCTACTATCCATAAATTCATTCATTCTTTGGGGAGAGAACTCCTGTTGATGTTAGACTAATCCTTTACATTCTGTTGGCAGGGAGAAAAATACTGTCCATTAAAATGGAACACATGGTGTCTTGGGGAAAATACTACTGCAGTTATAACGCTCAAGAAGCAAAATTCTTTCAAGCTTTGTAGATTTTAACTTCTTCAAGAATTAGAACCTCTGCTTCCATGCAGCTGACATGCTTTTCTCATAAATGTGTAGCAAAGACCATTTGCAAATTTCCAGCTGTTCAGCATCCAGCAATTCAGAACTCAAGCACCCTTTTTTCCCCTCATTCTAACTTTTTGAAGTATGATTCTTGTCATGGAAAATCCAGAATTAGCATTCTAACATCACATGCTTAACTTCAGTGTGCTATACTTGAAACACTCAACCTAAAATGTGACCATTTGCAGAATTCCCAGGACCAATGTTACCATACAGTAAGGTTCTTTGGAATAACCTTGTATCATGCCTGGTTTTAAGGGCACAAATTGTTACAGCCTGAATTCAGAAGCATGAGAAGTCCCTGTATGAATCATCAGGACTGTCTGCCACCTTAGAACAATTGGGCATTTCTTGTTCAGTAATTTTAAGATGACGTTTGAAGAACAAGAAATAAACCCTGTGGATTAGGGGTGTTGAAACCCTGGCCCACAAGCCAAATCTAACCTGCGCTGCTTTGTCATCTGACTCACTGAGCTCCCCACAGATCTGCATATCTGGCCACAGGAGAGTAGTGGCAACATTAATTGCTGCTCCCCTGTTGCCAAATTTCTGGATCCATGGAGAACCTGGCAGGCAGGATAGTGTGACCCTACAAGCTAAATCAAGCCTGGTCCAATCCCGGTGGCACAGGACCCAACCCCGTGTCCTGGCCCCACACCATTCACCCAGCCATGGGGCCAAAAGGTTGAGCACCACTGCTCTGAAACAAAAATTTTAAGGTATTTGGCTTCTAATTTGCCCCCAAGGATGTTCATGACACCATATCTTTTTTCTTTTTTAGAGCATTTTTTAAATAGATCAATGAATAGTCTAATTAATACTTACTAAGTTATACCCTCATTAATAATAACTTAAATTATATCATTTTAATGCTGTAAACCTTTTCCTTGGGAGGAGGAAGGAAAAAGAAGATGGGATAAAGTGTTTTCTGAGCAAAAACAATGTGAACAAATCAAAATGAGTTTAAAATCCAATTTCTGTTGAAGTCAATGGGAGTATTTTGCCACTAGGAAGATGAACAGTTACATCAGTATATACAAAAACATGACCTTTTTGTTGAAAATCTCATTTTTATCTGGATTTAATAAGACAGCTCCTATAGCCAAATTTTGTAAAGCACTGGCATTTTTTTCTTAAAGTGATAGAACTGTGGTTTTGTTTTAAATGGTTAATGTCAAATTTATGGGCATTATAATGGAATTATGCCAAGCTGTGCTCAGCACTTCTATATTTGAATGTGAAAATTTTATTATAAATGAGAAAAGTGATGGTAGTGCTTAGATGTCTCTGAGGCTAGCGACAGGACAGACATTCAAAAAGCCTGAGTCTGAATTGATTCAGTCTTTGCAGGTTAGTCTAAGCTGCCTATGTTGAACCAATTTGCAAGTGCACAGACATTCCCTCTGGAGTGAGGAAATGCAGGCACATGACTGCAGTGGCTTACGTTAGAAGACTGCAGGCGCTAGAGCAGTCTTCCCTTCCCTTCCATAATGCTGACCTGAGGCGGGGTATGGCCAGGCCCTAGCAGGACGCACTGATTAGGGAGGGGTTTAAAACCCCACCCTGGCTGTACAGTCCTAGGCTTTTCCCTGCCTGTTGCTGAAGGGGCGGAAATGTTACCCCTAGCTAGCACTCTGAGGCAAAGGGGAACAGGAGTGGGAGGACTGTTTGTGTGCATTTAATGCATCTGTTGATGATACTGAGCTTTGCAATCTTCCTCTTCCTGCTTTTTCATATTGTCTGCAGCAAACCTGACAGGCAAGGAAGTCAGCAGGGTGCTGATAACACAGTATTTAGCAGCCCATCAAGAAAACAAAAGCCTCTCTCATTAGTTCAAGTTCTTCTTAAAACAGCTTTTTCCAAGGAAGGAACAGAGGGATATTACTAGCTGACCTGTTGATTAGCTCTAAAAAGCCCTAAGTGGACACTGTCTTGTCTCCCTTTATTCTGTCTGCCTTTGCCCTGTCCCAGTGAAACTGGAAACACACACATGCAGATACCTCTCAGCATTACCTAGTATACCACATGCTGGCTAGGGTCTGTGGGGGTGGGGTTTGTGCTGTGGGAGGTAGAAGGGAGGAGGGGGATCTCTGCCTGAGCAGTGAGGGGGGTGGGGGGACAGGGGGAAGCCAGGCAGACCTTGCTGTGCCTGCCGTCTCTGTTGGAAGTGCCTCTATGTGAACAACACCTTCTTACTCACTAGATAAGCTTTTTTTGCCCTAGTCATATTTGCTGACATTAATTAAAGTTTGTATTCTTGTCAGCAGTGCGGAGTATCAAAGAGCACTTCAAAAGGGTGAATATAATCAAAAATACTCCTGTACATCATCAAGGAAATGTCTTACTGTGTTCAAATAACAATGCCAATAGGTCACACTTAAGCAAATATGGTGAAAGCAGCACAGTGTATCATTGAGCAAATAATTACAAGATACTGGACTGCAGAGATGTAATTGAGGGAAGAATGTTGTGAAGAGTGAGAAGAAAGTATCCCAGCTTGACTGTCAAATATCAAGCTGAGTTTTTGGGTTGGCAGAGAAACTCAGAATGCTAGATAAGGCAGTGGCCCAGGCACATACAGGAAGGCCTATAATGTTGTTTTCAGTCATTTTTCAGTATATAAAAAATTGCATTAGAGCAATACTAGTCTTTACAACTGCTGCATCATTAAGACCATGAGAAGGAAGAGTCATTTATGCTTACATTTGATGTTGCAAGGTAGCAAAAGACCAGGTAAGTTTCTTGACCCCCTTTCAGGCTTTCGCATTCTCACAGTGTCATAATCTGTATGGCAAATCCAGATGGTCTTTTGGAATTCTAATAATATTCTCCTTTTGCTACTTTTTACTTGTTCAAAACCATTGTTGCAAATCAATATGAAATACATACTTTGTCCACCAATCAGTAGTTGTACCTCTACTTATCTGTCTATCAATAATTCACTGTTTTGTTTTTATTCACTGATGCATCCAAGTCCCTTCCTCCCAGCTTGTAATTCATTGAGTATTTTTAATTGATGTTACCACTGTTCCTATTTTAATTGCAGTACACGTTAATGCCTCTACTTCAACATTTTCATTAATGATCTGGAAGTGAATATTACCATTAATGCATAACTTTTGGAGCAATTTGTAGAGAAACTAAATGGACATTTTTTGTTCAGTAATTCAGTATTATGGGGGATTTATTGGTTGTCATTTAATCTAAATTTCAGGTGCATATTTTAACCTCAAACGGTTAAAAAAAAAAATTGGAATTACATCAGTTGCACAACATTATTTCACATATGTAATGAAAAAGTAGAGTTGTGATTTTGGCTTAATAAAATTTGTCCTTTCCTAGTGGAAAGAATGATTATCAAAGCAGATGTTACTTGCTTACAACACATGTGAGCATTCTTATGCACTTAGAACTGTTGTGTCATTACAACCTTAACCTCCTTTTTCTCACAAACTTTTTTTGTAATCTTGAAAGGAATAAGCTTAACATGGTACTGAGTTTCATACTTGTCATTGGTAGCATAGGTGGGTTTTTCCTTGTTTTCAGAAAAAAAGTAAGAGTGTAATGCTTATTTTCCCCTAAAAATAAATAAATAGATAAAAGGAGTATTCAAGGCTGAAAGTTATCATTTAAACCCCCTTCCACCAATCTGATAAAACCAGAAAACCAGACAAATCTAGAAGGAATTTAAAAAGTGAAATTAATTTTTTCAACATCTGTTTTCACCCAGGTAAATGTTCATACATATTATAGGGCATATTGATAGTGTTTGTTATGGAGAGGAGAGACAGGCATGGGGCCAGAGCTGCAAATCCAGATCAGGATTTCAGATACCTGAACATTTAGAATTTTTGGAATTGGATCCACTTCTAGTTGTGTTATGGTAGTTCACATTTCTGGACACCAGATGGTGCTGCCATCTTATATAATATACAATTTCCAGTTAATTGAATCTTGGTTTACTTCCAAGTCCAAATTAAGTTCTGCAGGCAAAATCCTTCAATGTGCATTATGACCAAGTATGGACTTCAGGATTTAATCCCCGAAGTTTGTTAAATTGTCATTGTACCCTGTCTCATAATTTGTCATTGGTGTTATGTTTAATATGTACTTAAAATATCTTACGGTTAAAATGGTTCATATCCAGTACTTTATATCTGATTAGACAAACATTTAAGTAAAGTGATAAAATATGAGTTGTAAATACTACTTCAAAATGTAATGCCTCTAAGTGTAAAACCCAAGAGTGGCAGTTATTTTGCATATGTACAGATTGTCATTTAATATCACTACATGAGTAAAATTAAGTTGGAAAATTCTTTTAGGTAGAAGCAGCTTTTGATGTAAATCCTCATACTTAGAAGGCAGTTATAGGAACTGATGAAGAACAAGGTACCATGTGTTGGCTAGTCTCTATAGATTTGGTTCTGAGTCTTAGAAGCATAAGCTGGCATCAGAAGGGGTTGTTAGTTATTCTTCGTTAGACTTAATCCAGAGAAATCTTTTCATACAGGTTTGTTACATATATACACTGCACTATAGTGGATTACTTTGTGGATTCTTGCATTTCACTTTTTCTGATTTAAGCAAAATTACTTCTGAGATATCACAATTGAGGCACACAATACATTTAGTAATAACCCTATGGAAAAAACTGGTCGAGTGAATAAACTGAATAGTATGTGTCAGTAATTTAGCTGACTCCAGCAGGCATAGATTAGTATTGTAACTGATTTCTAAACTTTAATACATCCCTACTAGCTGTTTCTTAAAATAAATTATGAAAAGAATTTCTAATTTAAAGTACATTGTTCAAAGCATGTTAGTAAAATTTTGGTAATGTTTCCATGTCCTTTGCTTACTACTTGTTTTAATACGTTGTTTACTATTTTCTATTTCTATTTGTATAGATCCACATATTAAAGTCTCTGGAAGAAAAGAAAATGTTAAAGAAGCTAAAGAGAGGATCATGTCTGTCTTAGACACAAAAGTAAGAAGAAAGTTCTATTGTTCAGGTGTATATTTTTGTCACACAGGGTATATAGTAGCGTGCTGAAATTGTGAGGGGGTTGTCATTTTTATTGACATTTTACATTAAAATTTGTCAGTAAAAGTCTTTTTAAAAAGTCTCTGCACTGAAATGTGCCATAGGGATGAGATATACAAAGATGGTAAAGGTGATAGACCTGCTAGAATTTTGTTAATTTATTTTATGAAGGTTCAGGTGTTTAACTATCAATTCACTAGAAAGACATGTATACTACATTTAAAAATTACAAGATCAGCAGAAATAATCTGACCTCCATCAATTTAAAATTTAATCTAAATAGTCTTGCAAAAAAATAAAGATAATGGCTGCGTAATCATCACAGAACTGGAAACTTTCCCTATATTGTACTCAATAGGATCTCAGTGATATTGAATAACATTAACTTTTACAGTAGGTCAGCTTCTATACTGCCATGCAGCACATCTGAGAAGACATTTGTGAGATTTGAGGTGATGTCACTTCCTGAACGGTTTCCTGCTTTTTGTCTTTTACTCATCATAACTCCCAAATGGCTTGCTTTCAAAGCACCAATTATGTTTTGGTGTGGTGGTCTTGCCAGTGCCTGATGTTTCATACTTATTACATTATGGGCTTCGGTGGTTTAACTCTGTGTGGTCGTGAGAGATTACAAGCTGGCAGAAAACTAGAGGACAAGGTAAGGGGGGAGAGAGACCTATGAGATGTGCAGGGTTTAGGACGAATGGCCAGGGTCTTGTGGAAGCACCAAGAGGGTCCATATAATAGTCTGAAGGAAGGACCTTAAGATTATACCTCTGATTCTGTAAGATTGGAAGCACATGTCGCCTGACATCTCATTTATGCCACCATAAAAAAATTAATATGGTGGCACAAATTATGAGCAAATAATTGTCACTACCCTTTTTCAAGCCACATCAAAGGAAACTCGGGTAAAAGGCAAAAGGGAAGAATAAACTCTGCCACTTTATTGTGGCAGACATCTGTTGGATTTGTGATGAGTGAGTATGGCCAGCCTGAGCTGCTTGCATTCTCCAGCCAACCCAGGCAGTTGCTCCATGGGCTTGAAGGCTTTTGAAGCCCCTAGAGCACCTGCCCAGCTTTTTCTGCTTACAGAGAGGCATCCTAGGGATTCTTATGGCACCTCTCCAAAAGCAGAGAAGTCAGGGTTCCCCACTTAGCCAGACTCAGGCCTATGATTGTGAGGGGATGGGTCTTGCTGAGTTGGGAAAGCAGGGCTTTCTCCTCTCCGCCAGACTTGCTCCTGGGATTGTGAGGGACAGGAATTCTGTGCCATCTATTGACATTTAAAGTCTGTTGGGTAATCTTTAGATCAGTCATTCCTTTACTGTGTACTCTTTTGCATATGCTGTTCTATGGATTGTTATACACCGAAAAATCTTAAGTAAAATTAACTAAAAACATATCCTTATTGGCCTATTTTAAATGTTGTATAAAAAGTACCAAAAACCCTTTTCTTGTTTTAAAACCTTTTAAAGCTTCACTTTTGTTTTTTTTTAAATAATATTATTCTGTTTTCTAAATGTTGCTAAGCTTTTTTTTTTTCTTCTGAGACTTAAGGACTGGAGCCTACATGTAAGCATTTCTTATGTTCATCCAGACTGAAACTAAAATGAGTCATTTTTCCTTATTGACACAATGACCTTTTGATCCACAAAGTAGAGATCACCAGCTGGGATCTCTGCGGTAGAATATACTATTATATTAAACCACTCCTCCTAGTTAATAATATTCTATTGTGCACGTGGAGTTCAAAATTTTTTTTGCATTAAACTTCTATATATTTAATTTTAATGGGTACAATTAAATACTTCCCACAAAAAAGCATATAATAAGAATTCAAAAGGTATGATGTTAGAAAATTAA
Organism: Crocodylus porosus; assembly: GCF_001723895.1. Lineage (NCBI taxonomy): Eukaryota > Metazoa > Chordata > Crocodylia > Crocodylidae > Crocodylus > Crocodylus porosus. The sequence continues at coordinate 59,816,176 of NW_017728951.1, forward strand.
CCGCTGTTTTTCCAATAGCGTGGAAGTTTGTTTAACCCCCCCGCCCAAAAAAAAACCAAACAAAATTCCTACCTTAAGTAAACTGAAAATGTCAAGTGGCAGCTTTCTCTGCCGTACTTCTCAGTCCCCTCATTTTGTCATTTGTGAGACTCATGGTGTAGGAACCTAATATGTTTATTTCCATATGATTTCCTCATGACAATATGGTCATGGTACTTGGTATGCTTCAGTTGATGTTAAGTCACTGATTAAATTAGATTTTCAGAATGCTTTACATAATTGTATAAATTCCATTTACTGAAGAACACTAATGCTCAGGGACTCCATTCTAAAAGAATCCAAAAATAATAGAGTCTTTGACTTTTAGAGTAACAGGGTCACTTTGAAGATGGATGTTTCACATACAGAACATTCTCATGTAATTGGTAAAGGTGGCAATAACATAAAAAAAGTAATGGAAGAAACAGGATGTCACATCCACTTTCCAGACTCAAATAGGAATAACCAAGCAGAAAAAAGCAATCAAGTAAGTGTTTCTTAATATTTTGTGTATATTATAAATGTATGTAATTCTATATAAATCAATTGGATCACATATATAGAATATGGAATGGATTACATAAATATAAAAGTATTACTATTTTTTTTCAAAATACTAAACATTTCTGGTGTGATATTTTCACTAAACATTGGATGTTTAGGGAAATATGTTGTTTATATAAAATTTAGTGTGGAAATTCTTGGTTTATTCCAAGTGAAACTAAAAATTTTTTCTTTTTTGAGGTTTTTCCCATGAAAATCTGCATCTCATAACAAATAACTTCTTGGAAATTTTTTTTATCAAAAATCTTTTGAATATTCTATGTAAAAGCTGTGGTAGAGAACCAGAACAAACAGTTTTGCTGGTGTTTTTATTTACTGATTTTTTTTTTTTTTTTTTAACGTGTGACAAATTTATTTGCCATCTAAATACCTAACAAAAATGAAATGCCGCATTACAGTATTTAGTATTATAGCATTTAAAAAGATAAATACTGATTATGATTTGAATTCATCAGTTTTTTTCTATGTCAATTTTAAGTTAAATATGTATTTTTCAGACTTTCATTATAACATTAATTTCTTCAAGTTCAGTAAAGCACCCAGGATGAACCAGGATTGAATGTATAAATAATAAATATAACATAATTTTATTATGTATAGAGTTCAACATTAAAATGTGCTCTCTTAGAACAGAAATTGTAGTGATAGTTCTGACTGGTTATGTTGGTATTTTGATAACAGGCTTCCAGGGGAGGGGTTCCTCCCAATTGCTTACTTTAAGCTTTCAGAACAAAAAATATCTAAAGAGAATGTAAACATTTGGAGGTTTTTTTCCTCAGATACTTCATAAGAACACTATACGTTACTTTATATGTTCTCAATTTCCAGGTGTCTATAGCAGGACCACCAGCTGGTGTGGAGTCTGCCAGACTTAGAATAAGGGTAACTATGTATTTTTAAGAAATAAAATGGCAAAGACACTGTAGAGGAAAACAGTTGAGAGAAAAACAATAGTTCTCTACTCTGTCTAGGATTGTCTAATTCTGTGCTGTGACTGATATGCAAATCATATTGCCAAGTCCAAAACTGCAAGAAAATGAGAAAAAAAATATTCATGGAGAAAATAATTTTTGTTTGCAATTTTGTAAGTGGTAGATTTCAAATAATAATCCAAAAATAAGCTTTAAAAATCTCAGACACTTTGTATATGATAGTAATATGTGAATAATATTTGTGGCCATATGGATTAAATGCACTGAATCCATATTAACGCACAAGCATATATTCACTCAGGGTTTGGTTTGTTTTTTTCCGAACCCACCAATAGAAAGGCTATATCTAACATGAGCTGTATAAATTAGTTATCATCTAGCAGTCTTTATGCTAAAAAATAACCATATTTACTTGCATACCACACAACCTCTTCCCCCCTCTTCCCAGCCCCCCCACCAAATGAGCCCTTCAAAATTGGGGTGCATATTTTAGGTGGGAAAGCTGGTCTTTACTGAAATAGAAGCAAGGTAGAACAGAACAAGCAGATGCTGTGACTCATGCCAGCCCAGATGGCTGCCATTTCTCTCCATGAATACAAACAGCAGAGCCAGAGTCCAGTATTAATTCTCTCACAGCCACAGATGAGCTTTTTGCTAAAGAACTAATGAGCTTGGTGAGGGAGAGTGAACTGCTGCATGCAGTCTGTAGTGTCTTGATGAAGTGTGTGGCAGGAAACAGCAATTTATAATTTACAGGAACTTATATAAAGAGCTACTTAAAGTAAAGAATAAGGGTGCATCAATAACGATTTTTTGGTCCAATACTGACGGCCAATTATTAATCAGCCATATGCAGCCTGGCAGCAGTGTCCAGCTGGTAAGTCTGTTATGGGGGAGGGGAGTGAGCGAAGGGACACGGGGGGATGGGCAGATCAAGGCCCCTGTGGTGTGGGAGGGAGTAGGTCTGGGACGGACAGGCACTGCACGGGCAGGGCACAGGGCTGCCACTGCGCACTGGGGCCTGAAGGCTGCACCAGCCTCTTCCTGGCAGGGGGGCTGGGCCCAGGCTGTGCTCAAGGCAAGCGGGGTGGAGTGAGCAATGGTGGTGGTGGGAGAAGGGCTATGGGAGAGCTACTGTGAATTATGGGGTGACTGTAGTACACCCCGTAGCCCCACCTCCTCTAGGGGTACACATATGGCAGGCACTGTGTCCCCGCCCCCCAGAGGAACCTCAGCTCTGTCCCACACCCTACCCCACCCTGGCTGGACAGCACCAGTGCCTGCCCCAGACCCACTCCCTCCCTCACCATGGGACCTTCGATCTGCCTTCCCCTCCCCCGCCCCACTTACTGTCCAGATGCTGGGCTGCATTCCTGGCTGTGTGCATGCTGTGGCTGCATTCATGCACACTGCATTTATCAGCAACATTATCAACCACCATTAGCCAAAAAAAAAACCACATCAACCATTAGCCAAAAAAAAACCCATTTCCAATAATGACAATTTTCCTTGTATTGGTACCAATACAATATGGACACTGCACCTCTAATAAAGAAGTAACAGTTTTGCATTGCCCTTGCAATGGCAGGTCTGGGGCCTAGCCTTGTTGCTATCCTGTCCTACCAGGAAGTTCCTCCTGCCTCACCCATACTGTTGTTTGGGCTACCACATCTTTTGGGATACTCTGTGTTTCCAGGACTTGCTCTGTCACGCAGTTGGCCATGACACTGGAAATATCTTCTTTTCCACTTTCTACCTTCCAAAACAAGGCGTGTGCCTTATTTGGAGGCATAAGTTATGCTGTACAAGAAAATAATATCTGCTAAAATCACCTTCCTCAGCAGACCTGCACAAAGTCCTTATGCAACACTGTTGTGAGATTTTCATGACTTAGGCAAGACTGACAATAATTGTGATTTAAAATGCAGCTGGAATAAATAATTTGGGCTCCAAAAGACCCAGATCTAGCTATTGCATTCTTCCTTCTGTTATCATTTTCCATTTTGATTTTGTATGTATTGCAAATAACTATGAATTAAATGGGGAATGTATACTCGTTTTAGATCAAATAACTTCTTATTAACACTTCTAACATTACTATATTTATATTAAGACTGCTTGATAGCTATGGTGGTTATGACAGAAAGAGTGACTTACAGACTGGTTTATAAGAAGCCATGGTCTCTGTAATTCCAGTGAGCTCCATATGAATAAGACTCTTGTATACATATTTACAAAGATACCTATATGTATAAGCAAGTATAGAAAAATAATTTGTATTTTTATACTTCTTAGTTGTAAAAAATACTTTCTTTTTGCCATTTGTGTGTTTAAAAAAAAAAAAAGTACGACTATGAAGCAATTACTATTTCTATTTTTATCAGGGTGAAGAACCAGTCTTGAAATATAGTCATATCTTGAATTTTTGTAAAGGAACTCTAAGGTATCTGTAGATAATCTAAATGTTATCAGAGCTGAGTAATAGGAAAATTCTGAATTTGTTTTGCATTGTAGCAGGATGTGTGATTATACTTTGCATAGTTGCTATGGTTTGTCTCAATCTCAATCTCATTCTAGGAGCTCCTTCCATTGGTACTGATGTTTGAATTGCCCATAGCTGGAATTCTCCAACCAATCCCAGATCCTAATTCTCCCACAATTCAGCATATATCACAGACTTACAACATTTCAGTTTCTTTTAAACAACGTTCTCGAATGTATGGTACTACTGTCATTGTCAGGGGGTCACAGAATAATACTAGTGCTGTAAAGGTAATACACTTATTAAGTATTATTCTCAATGTCTCAAATGTGTAAATAGCTTAAACAGTTTTTTTAAAGTAGGGGTGCTCAACCACTGGCTTACAAGCCAGATCTGGCCTGTGACCCTGTGTCATCCAGCACATGGTGCTCCCCATGGGTCTGGAAATTTGGCAGTGAGAGGGCAGTGGCACTGATCCCCCACCATCAAATTTACCTACCTAGGGAGATACCCAGTTCCTGTGAGCTGGATCAGGCCTCCAGTCCCAATGTGCAGGGCTGGGTGGTGATGGCACTGGGCCTTAGGGCCCAATCCTGGTGTGGACAGCAGGAGGGGGCGACATCAGGCCCACAGAACAAAATCCTAGCACACTGGGGTGAAAGGTGGTGGTGCCAGGTCCCTGTGGACTAATCCTGGGACACAGGGGTGGGAGGGGATGGTGCCTGTCAACTGGGACCCAGCACCAGCATGTTAGGGCAAAAAAGTCAGTGCCAGGCCTTTGGGGCCAAATCCCAGGGGACGGGGTGGTATTGGGCTGTCAGGACCCAATCCCAGCACCCCAGGACCTCAGCCTGGCACTTGGGACAGGAAGAGGGTGGTGCTTGACCCTAGGGCCTGCTCCTGTTGCTTTGGGGCAGGGAGGGGATAATGCTAGGCCCCAGAGCCCAATACTGGCATGGGGGCTCAATCTGGACTGCAGACCGGCCCTGCTGTACCCATCTGGCATGCAGGGCCAAAAGGGTAAGCACCACTGTGTTAAACAGTGTGTAGTTGCAATGCTGTCACTGATTAGTAAGGCTGCCTGTTACCACATGGTGATTTGAATATATTGATCTTAAAGGCTAATATTTTTGATAAAATAACATCTGTGTGTTTAAAGATTGATTTTTTTTTTGTTTGGTTGGTTTTTTTGGCTTTCACCCTAGTATGCCTTCATTTCAGTTTAACTTAATTAGGTGACTCAAATTCTCAACATGCTGGCAAATGGTTAATACCACAATCCAAAACAGAAAAACAATACTGGAGCAGTAGCCTCTTCCACCTATTGTAAAACATCTAGTAAGCAAACAGTGTAGCAAAAACAACACCAATTCATACAAACCTCAGCCCTTTCCATATATCAGGTCCAATATGTGGACTCCAAACATGGGCTGAGAGTCAACAAATTAGATCTGTTTTGGACAAAGGGAGAAAAAGAGCAAATTTTGACAGAGAAAGAAATGGCCTTTCATTGACTACATCCTGCCAACACTACCTTCTCTCATAAAGCCAAAGGAGCTGTCTTGAGCTCTTGTGCAGATGACTACTACAGCAGTAAGGTGGTCTCTAGTCAATTAGTATTTCATAGTCCAAGTCCTGAAATTAGTTCTGTTTGGGTAGTTCATATGGATTTCACTGTAGCTGCACAGGAGTACTGGATTGTAGTGTAGGATTGGGGGCAGGACATTAAGATCCTCATAACTGTCCCCTGTGAAACCAATTGCATATTGTACAACTCTTCATAAGATGGAGACTTGGAGGTAAAGTTGTTTCTGAATTATGAATCAGCTTAATTTTAAGCAATATGCATCTTTCAATTTTTCTTTTATGCAGAAAAATCGTTTATATTCTTCTGCGACTTACTTTCAGATTTAGATGTGTGGTGACTAAAACAAATGTATCCTGAGGAAACCTGCATTTGGGTGTGCTGTTTTGACAGTTTATCTGCAATGCATTTTCTCTTTCTTGTAGGAAGGAACAGCAATGCTTCTGGAACACCTGGCAGGCAGTTTGGCCTCTGCAATCCCAGTGAGCACACAGCTGGACATTGCAGCACAACATCATCTCTTTATGATGGGTAGAAATGGCAGTAACATCAAACATATCATGCAGAGAACTGGTGCTCAGATCCACTTCCCTGACCCCAGTAACCCACAAAAGAAATCCACTGTCTACCTCCAGGGCACTATTGAGTCTGTCTGTCTTGCCAGACAATATCTCATGGTAAATATTTCAGTAATTTCTGTATGAAAAGAACTAAAAGAAAGTATGCCCAGTTTGTCCGTAAAATGCAAATGACTTAATATACAATATTGATTCAGCTGACAGCTCTTCTTTTGAATGTATTGTGTAGAAGTTACTATGAATTGTAGTGCCTTAAATATTTTATTAATAAAAATGTCCTGTAGTGTCATGATAAAGTAGCCCTTGCTCAGTAAGAATACAAACATGCATAATTTAAATTGGGTTTAAAAATAAGTTACAAATATTCACACAGGCATTTTTGTTTCTTTCTTGGCCATTGATTCATCTTCCTTTTATTTGTATGTAGGATAAACAGTTAACTTTCTGAAGCTATTGATAGGGGTACCTGGCACAAGTTTCTGGGAAGCAAGTTTAAGTAGAAGTCATGTGGATGCAATTCATACAGAATACCCAAAGGGCATGTCTATGCATGTAATTAATGTGGGTGAATACACTCCAGCGCAGTTTGCATGTGCCCTGGGCACGGTGTTTGCACGTGTGCCTAGTACCACAACACATTGAGCAGGGTGGAGCACCTGCAGCTGACAGGGGGCCCTGTGGTTCAGCCTGCCAACCCAGGGCTTCTCCAACCCCGCTCAGTGTGCAACACAGGGGCTGGCTGGGGCACAAGGGTGCTTCAGTGGAGGGCAAGCCAACAAACAGCCCCTCACTGAAGCACTCTCATGCCCCAGCCAGCCCTGTCAGCATCTACACGTGTATTGTGGCTGAGTAAATAACTCTGGTGTAAGATGGTACTTGTACTACTCTGCTGTAAGATGGCAATATTATGCTATGATGGAGTTCATTAGTTTACTCCAGCCTAATAGCTCCACATGTGTAGAAAGTGACCTTTTACTGTAGAGCTAATTAGTCACCTCCACAGTAAACGTGTTATATAGACATGCCCAGAGGGTCCTACGTTCTTTTGTCTGTCCCTTTAACAAAACTAGCCTTGGTGGAGGAGTGCTTTTTTTAAAACCAATCCTGATTTGTATCCATTAGGCATTATTGTATTAATAACTATAACATTTGTAATGCATAAAGTCATGTCTCTTCATGGTGATAGTTAGCACTTAGAATAACTGAAACCTGAGTTTAATATCAGTGCTGATAGCAGATGTCTGCCAATTCCTAATAATTTTTTTTCACATGGCAACATGTGATCTGTTTTACCTCACTAAGAATTAATGGGTTGTGTGTTTTAAAAGGAAGCAACTGAGTGAAAACTTTCAACCGGTCATGTGGTAACAAACTCATAGCTACAGTTGGCTTAATATTTTTAAGTTTCATGGTTAGCTATGGCTGTCACTAATATATTGGTTATAAAGTTTTAACATTAAACCCTAATTGTGCACTAGATGAGATGACAAAGCTGAACATATATTTAGAAATGAAGCCAGAGAAAACTTAGTTTACTTGTATTTAATAAAAAGTTTGAAACTAAAGGAAATGTTTAACATGCAGGGTAAAAAAACTTTACGCTTTGCCACTGACCAGGTTAGATAAATTTCTTCATATATTCTTTTCAGTGGAATTCATTTTTATATTTCTGAGACTTGCATGTAGATTATGACCATCTTTAATGGTAACAGTCCCACACCTACCCGCACACTGATCTGCATCCCCCCAACATCTCTCCACCCCCACCCAC